>NC_134872.1:9971739-10276739 GCF_049852395.1 Peromyscus maniculatus bairdii | reverse complement strand
TTTGGAAAAACGTGAATAGGATTGTCTCACAAAGGGCTGACAATCTGATGAAACCCTGGCAAGTTGTATTTCCCCAAACAGATCCTTCAAGTCTAGCCCCTAGGTCCACAGAAAAAGGTTTTCACAGAAATAAAGTGAGGCATGTTGGGCCCTAGTCCATCCAATATGGCATTCTTGTCAGGAGAATTTTGAACACAGTTGTGGAGTGAGGTCTGTGTGAAAATATAGAGAGGACAAAAAGGGAAGGCAGTGTGGAGAAGAGGCCATGTGGAGGTGGAGGGAGGGTCTGCAAGAATGCTTCCACAATCCAGGGAATGTTGGGCAGAAAGAGGCAAGGAACAATCAATCCTCCCTGTCAAGGTCTCACAGTGAGCTTGGCCCTGCCAACACCTGGACTTTGAATTCAAAGTCCTTAGACTTGTGAGACATACATTTTGGCTGTTCTAAGCTACCCAACTCCTACTTTATTCCATGTGCTGGGAAATAAATACACCACCCAGATCTCAGCTCAAAGTAAAGATGGAGCATGTCAGTATTGACCCACTTCTCTGAATCTGCCAGAGTAAAGGAAAGAAAAAGTTAATGGTTATTTCAAAGTATTTTTGTTTTCAATTATTTGGTTATTTATTTGGTAAAAAGCATTTCACATGAATGGAAAATGACTGATGATTTGTTATAAACATGCCAGGTAACAGGGTAAGAGAAACTAGACCCTAGTGGGATCTTAACTTTTTTGATTTATGTTTTAGAAACCCTGCTTTTCACTGACAACCCTCTTCCAGACTCTGAATAGGCTGAATGCAGAGATAGTCTTTCTCATGTTTTCAAAACTGTCAAAGCTAGGTCTGGTGGTACATGCCATGCCAGATACTTGGGGGAGAGCTGTAGCAGGAGGATGGTGATTTTCAGTCCTGCCAGGACAACGGAGTAAACCTTGTCTCAAATGAAAAAAAGAGCTGGTGACATAACTTAGTGATAGAGGGTTTGCCAGACATTCATCAGACTTCAGGTTTAATCCACAGTGACAGCAAGCAGCCAACTACCATCATCACCACCAAAAACAATCCCCAAACTCAAACCTATCAGGCTAGGTGTGGTGGTGCATACCTATAATCCCAGCCCTGGGAGACTGAGGCATCTGATTCTAGAAAATGCAGTGAGACTCTGTCATCTAAACCTACAAACAAAGCCAGAGTGATAGTTGTTCCAGAAGATGTGTTGCTGTTGAAACAGTCTGTGGCATAAATGGCTTTTGTATATTACTAATCTGTCTAGTGTGATGCCCTCCATCCAGTTTATGTAGCTAGAGACTCTCTGCTTTGAATACCAAAAGCAGTTGAAACACTAGGTTGTGTGACAGACCTTTCCCTGTTTTCATATACAGTTTGGGTAATTCATCTCAATTCTGTATATCAATCACTGTATATATTATTTCTGTTCCTAGGTAAAAAATTTGCAAAAGTAGTATATTTTTTGTTTGTTTTTATGGCTGTTTTAGAGCTGTTCTGTAGACCAGGCTAGCCTGGAACTCAGAGAGATCTGCCTCTGCCTCCTGAGTGCTGGGATTAAAGGAATGTGCTACCACTCCTGGCCAAGGGTAGTATACCCTGCCCCACCCCTCAGCACCACAGAGTTTTTCTGAGTAGCGCTTGCTGTCCTGGAACTCACTCTGTAGTTCTAGTTCTAAACTGACCTCGAACTTAGAGATCCACCTGCCTCTGCCTCCCTAGTGCTGTGATTAAAATCGTGGGCTACCACTCCTGGCGTAAAAGTAGTATATTCTTTTTTTTTTTTTTTTTTTTTTTTTGGTTTTCCAAGACAGAATTTCTCGGTGTAGTCTTAGCTGTCCTGGAACTCACTCTGTAGACCAGGCTGGCTTCAAATTCACAGAGATTTGCCTGCTTCTGCCTCTTAAGTGCTGGGATTAAAGGCACGTGCCACCACTGCCCAGCTTGAAAAGCAGTATAGCAGTATATTATTCTTAAGGGAGAAGATCTTCTGTCTTTTTTTTTTTTTTTGGTTTTTCGAGATAGGGTTTCTCTGTGTAGCTTTGTGCCTTTTCTGGAAGATCTGTCTTAACTAAACCTATATTTTTCTACTCAAGGATAAAGGTCAAGAATGTATAAACAAATGATACTCGTGTGAAAAATATTTAAGTAGTGCCTACAACATTGTACACACTTTTCTAGGCACTTGGGGTGCTGCATAAAACAAAACATGGCAATCATGTCCTGGTGGTGATAGGTTGCAAGCAATGCTCCCATCTGGCCACAAGGCGGCAGTCTGACACAGTTGATACACCTGGTGTACAGCTGGCTATAGTCTTGTGAGCAGTGGCTTGGAATTTTCTGGGCTTCCGTATTGTGACAAGAGCCTTGTTAAGCCTGTAGAAAGTTCACATAAAACCACACAGAAGAATTTACCATAACGAAAGCATTGAGTGGTTAGAATTAATCCCTGTATATTTTTACTTGACAAGATATGTAGAGATTTGTAGAGATTTAATTACCCCCTTCCTTCCGACTGTGTTTGAGTAGCACAGTTCAATAATAGAAGTAGACTTTAAGAGTTAGCTGTAAAGAGAAAAATCTAAGCTACTGATAATTGTATTATTTAGTTTCTGTCTAGTTATGTGGTATGATTTCAAGTCATATGATTATAATGTACATATGTGTATGTGTAACTGACATTCAACATGGTTACATACGCAGCAATATTATTTTTAAGGCATAAAGTTCCACTGCTCATTGATTTCTTGTGTGGTCATGATTATTAAGACAAAATAGAGTTCATATAGTACGGTATACCTGAAAAGTCAGAGAAGAAAGCTCTGACATAGGGGAGAATAAATAGCCCAGTGTAGCTTGCGTGCTTCTAGGAAATGTGAATAGGAGCTTGCCAGCCAGTTTCACAATCTCCAACTTGTCTGTTGACCTTTGGGTTCTACTCTTCCTTCTTGGACAGGGTCTCAAAGAAATGTAGACACTCTCCTTGTTTCTTTCTCCAGAATGCTTGGGATGCCAAGCAGCTCTAGGCAGTCCCTAGGGTTTTGTGTGTAAGTGTCCCCTTGCCTTCTCAGATCTCTGGAGCCCAAAGCCCTGCACTTCATTGAGCAGCAGCTTGTAAACCTTTTCTCCTTGAGGGTGGAGGGTGTATGGTCTTCCATATGTTCTTCTTCTTTTTTTTTAATGAAACTTTTTTTTAAATTTTATTTTATATGCATTGGTGTTTTGCTCATGGAACTGGAACTGGAGTCACAGACAGCTGTGAGCTGCCATGTGGGTGCTGGGACTTGAACTCAGGTCCTCTGGAATAGCAGTCAGTGCCCTTAACCGCTGAGCCATCTCTCCATCCCCTCCATGTGTTCTTAGAGGTGCTCTCCCTTACCCAGTCCCACTATCCTCCATTCATACTCTCACATTGCTATAGCTAAGCTCTCTTGTCTACTGTGTGTTCCTTTCCTGTTGCTGGTGAAGAGAGCTGGGGCTGTTGACTTGAAGTAGTTGGTTTTAAAGTATGATTTCCATAAAGTCTCACCCAGGAACCTTGTTAGACATGTAACTTTCATTAGGCTGGAGAGATGGTTCAGTGGTTGAAAGTACTTGCTGCTCTTGCAGAGGGCTAGAGGACTGGTATCCCACAACTGTTTGTAATTCCAGTTCCAGGGGATCTGACACCTTCTTCTGACCTCCATTGGCACCAGACACACATTATGCACATACATACATACACACATACACATCCATCCATCCATCCATCCATACATACATACATACATACATATGTATATAGATATAAATGTGCAGGCAAAACACTTATACAGTTAAAAAAAGATTTATTTACCTTTTATGTGGATATGTGACTACCTTCATGTATATATGCATACCACATTCATGCTTGGTGCTGAGGAGGCCAGAAATGGGAGTCAGAGTTCCAGGCAGTTGTAAGCTTCCATGTGGATGCTGGGAACAAAACTCTGCAAGAGCAGCTAGTGTTCTTAACCACTGAGTCATCTTTCCAGTCCCCACATACAAATCTTTTTTTTAAAAGATCCATTTATTTATTTATTTTATAGTATTCTGCCTGCATGTATCTCTGCAGACCAGAAGAGGGCACCAGATCTCATTACAGATTGTTGTGAGCCATCGTGTGGTTGCTGGGAGTTAAACTCTGGACATCTGGAAGACCAGCCAGTGCTCTTAACCTCTGAGTCGTTTCTCCAGCCCCCTACATATAAATCTTAAAAAAATAAAAAATAAATGTAAATTCTCTTTACCCCTTCCTGAGGAACTCTTGGCAGGTACTGGTTGCAGGGGGAAGAGGAATCATTTTCTTCAGTGGTGTAGTCCCTGATAAGTTGCCCATGATCCATGTTCATGCAACACTAATTAAACTCAGAAGGTCACACACACACAAATACCCCAACAAACCAGCAGCAACAAAGACATGAGAGCAGGCTGAGACTTCTTGGCAATAAGGCAGTCATCAGGAGTGGGATGGGCATGAGAGTGGATAATTAGGGTAGAAATGAGCAAAATATATTAGGTGCATTCATGAAATTATTAATAAAAATTACAGAGAAGAAATGTAAGTTCTGAGGCCCACCCACACCCATGGAACCACACACTATGCACTAGGTCTAAGTCCCCTGGGATCCAGATGCACATTAGGCTTTAGGTAGCCATTAGTTTAACTCTTAGTACTTGTTCTCAAATCTTGGTACATGCTGGCAAAAAAGCAAAACAAACAAAATTTTTTTCTTAGCCTTTAAACCAAACTCTTAAAAATTTGAATTAAGTGTCCAATTTTCTTGAGTATCAGTATTTCTGCAGTATGACTGTATTTAAAGTTGGTAATGTTTTTCATTGATTTATTGCTGTGGGTGTCTTTTGGTTTTTTTGTTGGCCATTTGACTCATAAGCTGAATGATTATGGTGGAGAGGAAGTGTTACGTCGTCACTGCCCCCTCACTGTAGCATTTTCTGGTCTTGTTCTCTGCTGCTTCCCGCCTCCATTGACTACTACTGCAGTTGTTCCCATTGAGTCAGGCTGCCAGTTGGTGGGACTTGCTCTGTGAGTCAGCTCCTGCTGGCACCAGCCACTCATGAGATAGATGCCTTCTGCTTTTTATGGCACAGATACAGGTTTGTGCCATGAGATAGTCGGGCTTCTCAGCTCTGCCTTCGGTCCTTTAAATAACTCATTTTCTTGAAGCCCTGAGTACATGTCTGGCAGTAAACGAGGTCTTAAAAGTCACAAAGTAAAATAACAGCAGAATTTCTTTCAGGACTGGAGGCAGTTTAGTACCATAGTGTGCGTGGGCCAGGGTTTACTCCCCAGCATCTCCCTCCCCCTCTCCCCGCAAGGACTTAGAAACAGGACTGTAAGAATGTTGAATGTGATTTGAGTATTTGTCTTGAGTATTTTTCTGTCTCTTCTAGACCTGGAAAGCAAAGAACAAGAATTAGAGCAGCTGAGATTGGACTGTGAACACTTCAAAGCCCGGCTAGAAACTGCACAGGCAGACAGCGGGAGGGAGAAGAAGGTAGGCGCTTAGGCGAGGCTCCTGCGCGTGACTGGGTCCAGAGGTGCTGTTGGGTTTGCTGCCTTTTGCTCGTAAGGTGCGACTAGTCTCACATTTTCCCTGTTAACACTCAGGAGATTGTAGTTTCAAGTATATGTATTCTAAGTAGGTTAGGAGGTAGATGAATTGTTAATAGAGTTTACAGCCATTTAACATGTAGATTATTCACTTCCTTGTAATTAAATTTTTTTGTACATTTAGAGTGTGTGTATGCATGAGAGAGTGTCTGTGTGTGTATGTTTATGTGTATGTATTCAGGCTTGTGTATGCTTCATTCTGTATGGAGGTCAGAGGACAACTTTGTGGGAGTTGGTTCTCTTCCTCCCATGTGGGTTCTGGCTTGGCAGCAAGTGCCTTTACCCGCTGAGCATCTCTCTGGTTTCCTTTTAATTTTTGTATTTAAAAGTCTGCTTCAGCTGGACATGATGGCTTTTCTTAGCCTTTAATTTCAGCACTTGGGAGGCAGAGGCAGGTGGATCTCTGAGTTTGGAGGCCAGTCTGGCCTACTTAGTGAGTTCCAGGGCAACTAGGGCTACGTAGGGAGACTCTGTCACAAACAAAATAAAATAGTCTGCTTTAATGTATATGCTTATAACATAGTAAGAATCTGGGAGAAAATATTGTGTATATGGTAACTTACAATTGGAGATAGATATATTAATTTAGATGTATTTCTAATTAATTTGGGTATGATTTATTGGTACTTAAGAAAAAGGAATTATATTTTATTTTACTATTGGAAGAGAATATATTTTTCTTACAAATTATTTTATTTTATGTGTACAAGTGCTTTGCCTTCATGTATGTCTGTGCAGCATGTGTGGGATTGGTTTCCCTGGAGGCTAAAAGAGGGTGCCAGATCCCCTGGAACTGGAGTTACAGACCACTATAAGCTGTCTTGTGGGTGCTGAAACTGAAACCAGGTCCTCTGCGAGAGCAGCAAGTGCTTTTAACTGCCAAGCCACCTCTCTAGTAGTCCCTATAATATTTTTTGAGATATTTTTACAATTGGATGGCATACATTATTTCATCTCCTATAAAACTAGTTAAATGCTGCCACTTGTAAAATTTTGGGCTTGCGTATCTTTATTTTAAAACAATAAAGCAATAATAGTGCTGAACATGACAGTATGTTTTGGATATTTACTGTCTGCTAGCAGGCACACAGCCATTTGTGTTCCACATGCTTCTCTATCCCAGGCATATCAGCAGGTATTACTATTGTACAAGAGGTTGAATAGCTGGTCCAAGGTCATACTGCCTGTGTGCTCCCGTGTGTTAAGAAATTCTGAATGTGTGTGGCTGTAGTTTTTTGAAAACTGGGAGAGTTGGCTTGTATTTTAATACTGAGCAACCAGAATGTGCTAGGAAGAGTTTAATTGTAAGCCTGGATTAGACTGAACAACACAAACTTGAAGTTTTAGTTTTTCCATACTCTATTAAGACCAGTCTGGTTAGTTTCAGACTAAACATTTTATGGCCTAGAAGTTGACCAGTAGGCAAGAAGGAATTGATAGACATTTAAAACACTTTAATCCCAGCACTTGGAAGGCAGGAGCAGGCAGATATCTGTGAGTTTGAGGCCACCCTGGTCCACATAGTGAGTTCCAGGACAGCCACAGGGAGCCAAGTGACCATGGACTGAACTCTGTGAAACTGTGAGTCAAAATGAATTTTTCCTCCTTAATTTTTTTTTTCTCCCAGGCATTCATCTTAGCAATTTAAATACTGTATTTACACAGAGTATTGGTGCTGGGAGCAGGGTCATTGCTGTGATTAAACCTGGTCATGTGGTTTGTAAGCCTTTGAAACTAGTTTGTAGGAGGAATTTGGAAAACTGGACATACAAGCTAGAAAAATTTTTTAAATACTCTAAATAGAGCTTAATGAAGATTGTGGTGGGAGCTCAGAAGAAATGCAGAGTAGAGACTGTGCTTGTGAGGTTTCAGATGGTATCAAGGGTTCTATTGGGAATTAGACTAGAGGGCTGTTCCATTCATATTCCAATATGGCAAAGAACTTGTCTATCTTGTCAGTGCTCTAAGACTTTGTGAGAGTTGAGTTCAAAGGTGCCTGGCTGAGTTATATGAAAGAAGAATTTATTTTTAATTAAAATATTGCATAATTTCTCTTCCTCCTTTTTTACTCTTCTCATGTCCCCCAACCCCTGCTCCCTCTCAAATTCATGACCTGTTTTTCTTTAATTATCATTGTTTTACACACACACATACACACACACACACACACACACACACACACACACACACACACACGAATAAATATAAAAGCAACTTGCTGAGTCTGTTTAGTGTTGCTTGTATTATATGATTCTAGGGCTGACCACTTGGTATTGGATAGTTAATTAGGGGCCGTTTCCCTGGGGAAGACTAATTCTCCCTCTGTCAGCATTTGTAAATTTCTTGTAGTTCTTCATCTAGGGATGGGTGGGCCTTGTGAGCTTTCTTTATTCATATTAGTATGTCAACTAGTATTGGAATTGTTCAGGTCATGTTTCGGAAGCCATATTGTAGATATTTCAATGGTATAGTTTTCCTGTCATATTTAGAAGACACAGTTTCTCAGTGGACTTTGTGGCCCTGAGGTTCTTACAATCTTTCTAATCCCTTGGAAAAGGAAATGCTAAGGTAGTCCAGCATTTGAGCTACCACAGGAGTTTTGCTGTGTAACAAACCCTTTTAGCCAGATTTACAATGAGCATATATAGAGAAAAAAAAACCTAGCTAAAAAAAAAAATCACATTTAAGTTGGGACTAATAAATGAATAATCATTAGAGATTAGCATCATTGTATGAACCAGGTCAACATATAAGGTGCTTTTAGGTCAGCCAGTGATCAAGGAGACCCCAGTCATCCTACAGTCAGGAGTAGAAGGTCCATCTCTGTGCATTTGAGTCCAGTCTGTTCTACATAGTTCCAGGACAGTTGGAGCTATGTAGGAGAGTTCCTGTCTCAAAAAAAAAAAAAAGAGTGTAGACATTTAAGTTCACTGAAAAGATGAATGAAATATCGACCTGCAGAGGTACCCTTTTGCAAAATGACCTGGGGAATTATCCCCTAAGTTTTTTTGTTTGTTTGTTTGTTTTGTACTAGAGATTAGAGATCAAATCTTGGTCCTTGTGCATGTTAGGCAAAGAACTAACCTACCAAGCTATAATATAGTTGTGCCCTACCTGGATTCCTCCAACCTTGCTCAATTACTCAGATACTTATTGCCCAGCACAGCTTAACATTCTGTAAGTAGAACTTATGGGTGATTCTAGTGGAGGAATTCAGAAGACCAGAATGACTATAGACACACACACAGAGTAAAGACTCTGCTTTGTAAATCTGGCTCAAAGGGTTTGTTACCTTTTGCTTAGGAATGTTGAAATGGGAACCAGACTAGAGAATATTAAGTGAATTCGTCTATACTGGGAACTGGCTATAGCTTAAGCTAGCAGCAGACCTTACTGTCCTCAATTTGATGTTGTTTTTGAAAGGCAGGTCATAGAGGCTTCTGCTCAGAAGTCAAAGGAATGTTGGGGAGGCCAGATGATGTATGGCAGAGTGATAGGAGTACTTGGATGTAGCCCTTGGAAGAGCAATAGATGAAGCTGTGATGGAATAGAGACCTCAATAAGCTGAAGATGCTAGGAATTTAGATTGTCTGCCAAGGAAAGCTCTCGACAGTAAGCAGGGTCAGTCTGGAAGAGCCCTGTGGCTGCAGTGGTATACTGTAGGGGCTGGGCTGACCCAGCCTTTTGGCACCCAGATCATGACACTCCATGTCTGGGATGCCAGCCATGGAACTACAGGAGCTTATAATTGCTATGCTGATTCCCATCTTGCTTTGGTTCCTCCCACTTTCCATGTGCCCCTTTTGGAATAGAAGTCTTTACTTTGCCTTGTACTTGGGAAATGTCAAATTTTCTTTTTGGCCTTACAGGGGCTCACAGGTGAGAGCTTGCCCTGAGTCTCAGGAAACTTTGTACTTGTCTGTTGAGCAATTCTGGAGCTACTGAGACTCTGGGGGAAATGAACTAAAGTATTTAGGGGTACACATATGATGGTTCTGTCATGTTTTATGAATTATGTATGGCCTTGTCTATTACCTTTGGAAATTAGGTATGGTTTTAGGAGATGTGGTTTAAGGAGGTGTGTTTGGGTGTCAAGTTGACAGAGGATGGATTGTGACAATCTTGATTGTCAACTTGGACTGAGAAATACTGAGGACATTTGTAAGGTACATTTCTGCTGTGCTTGTGAAGATATTTCTAGAAATATTAAGTGGGGAGCGCTACTCTGAATGCTATGGTGTCATAGTAGTCTGAGAACCCATATGGAATAAAAAGGCAAGAAGGAGAAAGCACAGAAGTGCTCTCTTTCTGCTTGCTGGTGTCCATGAGGTGAGCAACTTTGCTGTGCTCTGCTGTCCTGCCTGCAGGACTACAGCCATGGAATGGATTGACTATGGACTGAAACCTGAAACCCTAATGGACAAGACATCTTTTATCCTTTTATTTTGTTCTGTCAGGCATTGGTCAGTGATGAAAGGCTAACAGTGTACCAGGTCAGTACTGAGAAGGGTCACACTGTGAACAAGCATATCAAACTCAAGTGGGTTGGGACCTATACCTTGTTAGAAGAGTGCCTAGCATGAATGAGGCCTTGGGTTTGATCTCTAGTACTGTATAGACTGGGCATGGTGGTATATACCTCACACTTGGAAGTTGGAAGCAGGAAGGTCAGAAGTTCAAGATCATCCTTTTTACATAGTGAATTCCAGATCTGCTTGGGCTACATAAGACCTGTTTCAGAAATAAACAAACCCCCAAACAAATACAGCAGCTAAGTCCTTCGCTAGTGCTCTGTATTCCCAATAGCTGTGCCTGTACCACAGTGCTGAGGCATTTTGCCATTGCCAAGATTCTTCCCCTAGGCAGCCTCTGCACCCCAAGAGCCACCCAGCCCCAACTCTTCTCTTCCCATGATCCAACTAAGTTGCTGCACTGAAGAAGAGGAAACTGCTTCATTATAGCTTTATCAAAGCCCCTGTGCAGGACCCCTCAACCCCCACAAATTGCTGCTTGTCGAGTACACTCATGGTTTTGATTCCATACTTTTCTTACATGCTGGATTCAGTCATTTCTGTCTTTTTGTAATGATTTCTACCCATACTGAAGTACTTACTGGCAGTAATCTAATTCAGTCGTCTAGTTGTTGGATTCTTTCCTAGTTCCTCAGCTCTAAAATAAGCTTCTAGTCCTGCCTCATGATCTGTACAGGCCTGGGCACGGACCACAGACAGTGCTACAGAAAAGACAGCTGCCAGAGACAAGTGGCCTTATTATAGCCAGCTTGCTTTCCCTATTCAACCAGTGGACTGCTCAACTGGAAATAGAAAAACAGTCAAAGCTAAAATATTCCCTCATTTCCACTGAGGCCAGAGTACTAGGACAGTCATAATACTTGAAGTGTTTGAAACCCCGATCACTCTATCATTCAAGACAGGCATTGATTGAAAGGCAGCTGTAGCTGCTGCTCTTCCTCTTGATATGGAGCCTGAACTGCCTTCAACTCTATGCAGCTTAAGCTGGCACTGAACTTTTATTTTTCCTATCTCAGTCTCCCAAGTACTGGAATGAAAGGCATTTGCCAGCATGCTTGGCTCCATGCACTTTTACCCAATGGCATGTACCTTTCCCCATTAGCATAGAGACTGCCAGTTTTCTGTTAATATTTTATTTTATTTTTAATTTGTTAGGAAAGAGTTGCTACTTTTAGGATGCTAAAAAGGAAGTTGTAAACATTAATACAGTGCTTCAAGAAGCTTTTAAAAGTTTATTTTTAAATTTATGTGTATGTGTTCTTGTGTGAGTTTATGTGCATGTATGTGCAGGTGTCCTTGGAGGCCAGAAGAGGGTATCAGATTTCCTGGAGCTTGAGTTACAGGTGGTTACTAGCTACCTGATGTGGAATGGAACCTGAGTCCTCTGCAAGAGCAGTGTATGCGCCTAACTGATGAGCCACTTCTCCATCCCTTCAAGAAACCTCTTAAAGAAAAATTAGCTAGTAGTATAATCCAGCTAAAATCTGAAATGAGCTATAGAAAGATTTTAGAAGGGTTCTATATTTGATAATTGTTTTAAAAGTTTGAACAACATTTTATGTAGTATTCATCCATGCATATGTGTTTGGATCAAATCCACCACCTGTTCCTTCCCCTCCAGTTCTTCTCTTATCATGCATGTCTGCTCACTTTCACTCCTAGCTTCATGTGCACTCTTGAGCCCAACATGCTCCTCGCTCTCACACTGTCCCCCACCTCTCTTTATACCCATGGAGTCCATTCAGTATGTGCGTCGTCTCTCAGGGGCCGTATCCCTGGAGCAAAGTGATTCTACTTCCTCCAGCAGCCATCAGTTGCTAAAAACTCTTCAGATAGGGGTGGGATTTTATGAGGTCCTCCCCATCTATGCGGGAATCTTAGCTGACTTGACCTTGTGCAAGCCTTGTGTGTGTAGCCCCAGCTACCATGAGTTCATGTGTGCAGCTGGACTGTCATGTCCAGTGGATACTGTTTTTCTACAAACTCTACTCCTCAGGTTCTTAAAAACTTTCTGGAGCCAGGCGGTGGTGGTGCACGCCTTTAATCCCAGCACTTGGGAGGCAGAGTCAGGCAGATCTCTGTGAGTTCGAGGCCACCCTGGTCTACAAAGCAAGTTCCAGGAAAGGTGCAAAGCTACATACACAGAGAAACCCTATCTTGAAAAACAAAAAACAAAAAACAAAAAAATTCTGTTTCCTCTTCCATAGTGGTCCCTGAGCTCTGTGAGTGAATGAGTGTGTGTGTGTGTGTGTGTGTGTGTGTGTGTGTGTGTGTGTGTGCGCGCGCGCGCGCGCGCGCGCACGCGCGCGCGCGCGCGTTTTTATATTTTTCAGTTTCTTGCTCCCTTCTTGGTGGTGCTGGGGGTGGAACCCAGGGCCTCATGTATGGTAGGCACGTGCTCTATGACTGAGGGATACCCCTATCCAAGTTCATCTCTCAGGAAATGCTGTCTCCTTAAAGGGAATTTTAACACCAAAGAAGCATGGTCACTGGGGAGGACCACCTGAAGAGAACTCCTTGGGATGTACTGATTTGAGGATCTTTAGGAGAATGGTTCTCTTCTTCCCTTAATGGTCCTGTCAGAGACTGGCCTAGCTTTAGGTGTTTTTAGGAGCTGCTGGAGGGAGGACAGGAAACCTTCCCTGGCCTCAATGGCCTTGTTATCCATGCTTTTGGGCCTGAGCATATCTGGGGTCCCTACCTTCACAGCTTTCCTCCTGGTGTTAGGTCTGGTGTTTGATTCGGGTGTCATTTCACAGCTGCACATGCTTTTCATATTTTCCAGCATCTTTGATGACAATCTCATGAGGACTTCTTCATAGTTTGTCTAGATCAGTGTTTTTCAACTGTCCTCATGCTACAGCTCTTTAATACAGTTCCTCGTGTTATAGTAACTGTAATCATAAAATTATTTTCATTGCTACTTCATAACTATAATTTTGCTACTGTTATGAATCATAATGTAAATATCCGTGTTTTGTGATGCTCTTGAGTGACCCCTGTGAAAGGGTCATTTGACCCCCAAAGGGGTCATGACCCACAGGTTTGAGAAACACTGGCCTAGAAGGAGCCGCTCTACAGTTCTTTTCCTAAACTTAATGTAGTGTCTGCTAGTGGAATGAATATTTGGCATGACAGGCTCTCTGACTAGAAATGATGTGCAGTGTAGGCTGCATGTTAGGCTGCTACTTTGCTTCCAAGTCTGGTGGTGCTGCTCTGTGGACACTCGGCACGCAAGCCACCTCTAGTTTTCTCTTTACTTGAATGGATGATTTAGCTCTTCGCAGATCTCCGTAAGCTGTAAAGCAGCTGTGTGTTCACCTCTAAGTTTGGAACTTGACTGTTTAGATGTGGACTGTGGCTCAGGAAGGGCTGGATTCTACTTGCAGCTGTTTTCTAGAATTCCTAATGCTTTCTCTCTAATAAGTATCTTTGTGAAAGAGAATGTATAATAGAGATTTTTGAGATTGAATGTTAGTGAACTGTTTTCTTGTTCTATCTTGTTGTGAATTTAGGAGAAGTTGGCCCTTCGACAGCAGCTGAATGAGGCGAAACAGCAGCTCCTCCAGCAGGCAGAGTACTGCACACAAATGGGAGCAGTTACCTGTACCCTTCTCTGGGGAGTCTCTAGCAGTGAGGAAGTCGTCAAAGCCATTCTGGGAGGAGTAAGTTGTCTGGCACTGTTGATGTGCCTTGTGACCTGGAAGAGACAGCATGTCTGCCCGTGACGTTGACAGCTGAGCCCTGCCTTGATGTAAATTTGCTTTAGTTCATCAGATGGTTGCCAGGTGTCTGCTGTGTTCATTGTATCACTTGGTGCTCTGGGGATGCGTAGAATGAAGTACCATCCTCTGTCCTGACACCCAAGGGGAGCCTTTGATATATTAACCACTTTAAGATTTCTATGTAAGAAATTTAACAGCATTCAAAGTGCTCCTCCTATGTGTTTTACCTCATGGGTAAAACATAATTAACAAAATTGACATATATATGTGTGTGTGTGTGTGTGTGTGTGTGTCTGGTACACACACACACACACACACACGCACACATACACACACACACACACACTCACACACACACACACACGTTAGGGAACTTCCCATAAGGAGAGGAATTTGAAATGGGTCTTGATGAGTAGGTAGAAATGGCAGAAAATGCTAAGGACAGTTCAAGAAGACAGAATCAGTCAAATCACAGGTATAGGGTGAGAAGTCTGGCTTGTTTTAGGAGGGGAGGTCACTTGACCAAGTGGAGAGTTCATGTACTGCAGCATATTGTTACTGGAGTGTCATTTTGTGATTGGAGGTAAGCAGATGCTGGTCCATTCCCTCAACCTCTTAGAGTCTTCAAGTGCTTTTGAGTGAGGTGTGCAGCTCTCTGCAGGCAGATGGGGAAGAAGGAGGCACGTGAGAGCTAGTGTCAGGGTACAGTTGACAGCGGAGAGAAGGAGCTCGGCTGCGTCTGGGTTCGACTCCAGGGAAAGGAATAGAAGTGGAGAGTGGGATGTTTGGCAAGAAGCCAGAGCTACATTAGTTACTGCTTAGAGGACGCAGTGTTTGGCTTGAGGGAGAACTTAAATGTCCTTAAAAGTTTGTTGAACTTTATTAAAGTGTAATTTCCTGGACTGCATGAGATTTTTGTCTTAAAAATAAGGATGATTTCTATGTTGTAATTTACCCACTAGACTTACACAGTTCTTACTGGTTTCTTAGAAAATTTCTAGAGTTGGGAGACCATCCCTGTAGTCCAGTCTTAGAACATTCTGTCACCTAGGAAGTTTCCTATGCCATTTTCTCAGGTTTTGTTTTTCATTTTCATGCCTTGGTTTTAAATGGTTCTTGACAATTTTATACACACAAACACACACACATGCACAGTATATCTCAGTCATAGATAACCCAAATCCCCCTTCTATTTCTTACTTTGTTTCCTTTTTAAATGTATAGTTCACTAAATCTAATTAGTGCTGTGTATATGCATGGATGTAGCCATTCACTAGAGTATGGACCTACCATACAGTGATACTCCCAGCAGCCATCAGCGGTTAGCTCCTCAGTGAGGCATGGTACCCCATAAATCCATCTTTTATCCATGCTAAAATGTGGACTAGCATATTTGTGCAGGTTTTGTGCAGGTAGCCACAGCTGCTGTGAGTTCATGAGTGTCCAGAAGACAGCATTTCACAACCATCCTTTTTACCTTCCAACTCTGACATCTTTCCACCCAGTCTAGTGTGAAGTTCCCTGGCCTTGGTGGTGGTGGTGGTTGATACGGATGTCCCATTTAGGGCTGACCAGCCAGAGGTCACTTATTCTTTCCACCGTGGTCAGGAATGAGTCTCAGCATTGACTGCCTCCCTCCCTGGGAACTTTGAGTGGTGGCACAGGTTTTCTATGATTGCTCCTGGAATTGCAGCCTGTCCTCCTGCATGGTGTGCACATTTGTGATGTTGTTACACTGGATTCTCTGGAAAGATGTGATACTTGTATTCTTTTATTTTTTTTTTAAACTTTCAGGACAAAGCATTGAAGTTTTTCAACATCACTGGTCAGACGATGGAGAGTTTTGTGAAGTCATTGGATGGGGACGTTAGGGAGGTTGATTCTGATGAAAATCAGTTTGTATTTGCACTGGCTGGAATTGTAACAAGTAGGTAACTTTTCAGACATAGTGCCATATATCAGGGTTGGTAATTACAGTTAGGGATTTGTGTGAGGATGTGGGTCAGTGTCTGGAGGACTGTGTTCACCCTGGAGTCTATCTCAGTAAGCTGGGAGAGGTGTCAGATGTCTCCAGTATGGGAAAGCACCCAGGCACCCAGGGACTTGTGGTCACTGTCACTTACTAGAAATAACTGATCTAAAGGAAACACAGGTTCGTTTGATTGCTATTTATTTTTATTTTTATTTTTTTATTTTTGATTTTTCAAGACAAGGTTTCTCTGTGTAGCCCTGGCTATCCTGGAACTCACTCTGTAGACCAGGTTGGCCTCAAACTCAGAGATCCACCTGCCTCTGCCTCCTGAGTGCTGGGATCAAAGGCGTGTGCCACCACCACCACCCAGCTGACAGATGTAAGAGAATAAAAGCCTCAAATTGTCCATTTAACTACTTCTCATTTGGAATAATGTCTGCTTTACTCATGTCTGCCTAAAACAAAAGCTGTGAGCTAAGCTTAAACTAAACTCCACTTAAAGGATTCTAAAAACTTTGTGTTTTTAGTAAATTTTTCCTGGAAGCTAATAAATAGAACCTATCACCGAAGAAGTGTTACAAAAGAATTTCTTAGCAAAACTATAAAGGAGCTGAGCTTGTGGCACAAGCCTTCAATTTTAAGATTTAGGAGGCCCTGAAGCAGGAGGATTAAGAGTTGAGGCCAACCTGGGCTACATAGCAAGATTCTGTCTCAAAAATTAAAAAAAAAAAAGTAACACTCCAAACCCTCAAAATTTTTATGAGTGATAGGCCAGAGTCCAGTGACTCCTAGTATAGTCGGTGGGGAGCACCAGTGGGTGGGGAAGCTCTTTTTTCCTGAGATTGGTAAGGTGCTTACCTTTCTTCTCTGTCGTAGCCTATGTACTCTTAGGATTATTGTCTACTGTTGATATGAGACAAAATTGTCTTTCTTCATCGCATTATTATTGTTATGTGTGTATGCGTGTTCATGTGTTCATATAGGTACATGTGCAAGGGCACGTGTGTGCCATGTGTGCAGAGGCCTGAGTTGATGGTGGGTGTCTTTGGTCACTCCCCACTTGTTTATCATGGCAGGGATTTTGTTGAACTTGGAGCTTTCTGATTCTGGTCTAGCTAGCTGGCTTGCACCAGCAATCTGACTCTGCCTCCCGAGTGCTGAGATTATAGGAAGCTGCCATGCCTGCCCAGAATGTACAGGGATGCTAAGGATCTGAACTCCAGTCCTCACGTTTGTGTGGCCCAGTGCTGTGTCTACTGGGCCTCTCTCCAACCATGTGTTATCTTTTTACTGCCATTGTATGAGGTTAGGCCTATGGAGACTTCTTTTTCTCCTCCTCCTCTCCCTCCCCTCCTTTAAATCTGAGACAAGCTGGGCTCAAACTTGAGGTGATCCTGCTGCTTCAGCCTCTTGAGCACAGGGATTATAGATGTACACTACCATACCTAACTGACAGTAAAAATATCCCTTTAAAAGTTGTTGGTACTTATTCATTTTCTAAGATTTATTTTTATTTTATCCTGCAAGGTAAGTGTTTTGCTTGCATATATGCCTGTGTGCCTGGCACCTGTGGAAATAGAAGGGGCTGGTAGATTCCCTAGAACTGGAGTTGTGAGCCATCATTTGGGTACTTGGAGTTGAACTCAAGTCTTCAAGAAGAGCAGCCAGTGCTCTTAATTTCTGTGCCATCTCTCCAGCCTCCAGTGGTATTTATTATTGGGTGGATGCTGAGAGTCCAGTCCTCTGGCTTGACTGGTACTTTATCTAAAATAGGGAAGCTCTCTGCCCATCATCATAGCAGCTGTATTCCGTCCTCCTGTCTCAGCCTCCTGAGTATCAGGCCTTAAAGGCTGTATTTAAAGAGAAGGCATTTATACATTTGATTAGTTCTCTCTAAAAGTGACCTCAGAGGTCTACAATCCATGTGTTTTGTCATTTTGCTAGGTTGAGAATTTAAGCTGCATGAATTCCTGGCTGGTGTGCCATGAGGCAGGTAGCTAGAGGGTGGAACATCGTGTTGCTCAGCATTCAAGCTCACTTGCCTAAATCACAGTAGTGCACATGTGAAAGTAGAGGTTTGCCTGGAAAAGGTTTCAAACTGGTGGTGCATTGTTGAAGTGGGTTTGTGACACAGAAGTTTGTGCTTTTCAGTTACTGGAGCCACCAATCCGGGGCACGGCAGCACTGTGGAGGCCATGGACTAGCAGTCTACAGCTCCTCGTGTTGTCAAGCTGATCTTCTAGTCTTACACACAGCAAACACTCTCCCCGTTCCTTTTCATCTTTTAGAAGTTCTGAGAATTTCAATAAACCCATGTGGCAGTATACCACCCCAGCTAGGAAGTGGAGTCCTGTCCTTCTTCCATAGTCAACCTCACACAACAGCTGTCCTGGTGGCATGTTAAACATTCGATCTGTTTTGTTGTGCTTGACTTGTGTGGCTTTGAGCATCTGCTCCAGGTTGAGCATGTTTGTCCCTAATCTTTGCCTGGAAGTCCCAGCCTCTTGCCTTAGGTGCTTCACAGCCAGCCTTAGCTCTCTGACGTATTTATGAAAAGCTGTGATTTTGTAAAACTCCCCCCGCTGGGGGGGTTGGGGGGGGGGTGGAGCAGCTCTTCCCTGTTTACCATAGTATAAGTAAAAACTGATATTAAATTTCTTACTTGTCCAGTCTTGTTCCTGTCTTAGTCAGTGTTCTATTGTTGTGAAGAGACACTATGATCATGGCAATTCTTATAAAAGAAAGCATTTAATTAGGGGCTTTCTTACAATTGCAGAGGCTTAGTCCATTATCATCATGGTGGGGAGCATGGCAGCAGGCATGGCAGGATGGTGCTGGAGAAGTAGTTGGGAGCTACATCCACAGGCAGAGAGGACTCTGGGCTTGGCATGGGCTTTTGAAACCCTAAAGCCCATCCCTAGTGATCCACCTCCTCCAACAAGGCCACACCTCCTCCAACAAGGCCACACCTCCTCCAACAAGGCCACACCTCCTAACCCTTCTACTCTTTCAGTTGTGTCACTCCCCAGTGATTATGCTGATGGGAACCATTCCCATTCCTAATGATGGTTAGTGCAGCAGTAAAAGTCTTCATTTTAAGACAAGATGGCCCACTTCCCAGGTTAACTCCTTTAGACAGCGTTTCTTCATCTACGGGAGGACCCTCCCTGCTCTAATGGCCTTACATCCTGGCATCTGCTGGACCGTAGCAACTCTTAGCACATGTGAAGTGAGGGATTGTTCAGTGCAGGACAGCCTGAGTAAGGGAGCAGAGGAAGAGTGGAGATCTTGTGAAGAGTGACCCACTTAACTCACAAGTAGAACACTTAGTTTTCTGCCTGTATTCCTGCTCTTGGAAGACTCACAAATAATAACTGCATACCCTGCCCCCTAATTCTGGTTGTGCATTTCAACAGCATTTGGTAGTGACTGCCCTGTCAATGTGTCAATTATTTAACCCAACACTCAGGACAAGGTTTTATTAAATAGTCCAAACTAGCCTCAACTTGGAATCCTCCTGCTTCAGCCTCTCAAATGTTAGGATTATAAGTATATGTGACCATGCCCAGCCTCTAAGATTTTTATATATTAATTTTTTTCATGTTGCTGTGGATTAACCCTGGGGCTGGCTGGCCTCATGCATGCAAATGCTAAGCAGGCCCTCCACCACTGTGCTCTAGCCCTGGCTCTAACATTAGTTTTTTTCAGTTTTAAATAAGTTATTGAGATTCCAATATAATTACATCATTTTTCCCCTTCCCTTTTCTCCCTCCTACCCCTCCCATGTGTCTTCTCTTGCTCTCTCTCAAATTCATGGTCTATTTTTCTTATATTTTTGGTTTTGAGTCTAGCCTTTAACAGCTGAGCCATCTCTCAGCCCAGTCTGTTTTTCTTTAGTCGTGTGTGTGTGTGTGTGTGTGTGTGTGTGTGTGTGTGTGTGTGTTCCAAATATATAAAAGCAACTGCTCAGTCCATATAATGTTAATTGTATGTATGCATGTGTGGAGGTTGGAGGAGAACCTGTGGAGTCACTTCTCCATCCACTGTTATGTGCTCTGTGCTGCGCCTGTGGTCTTGATGCTTTTGTTCTGTCTTTTGCAGATGTTGCTGCCATTGCATGTGGTCGTGAGTTCTTGGTGAATTCCAGTCGGGTACTGCTGGATACCATGTTGCAGCTGCTGGGGGACTTAAAGCCTGGCCAGTGCACCAAACTCAAAGTGTATGTAGATAATGGCTCACAGTCTCTCAACTTGCATAGTGCCTAGAATATGCTGAGGAACCACCCCCCTCTCTTATTTAAAAGTTGTTTTTTTTTCATTTTACATACCAAACACAGTTCCCCCTTCCTCCCCTCCTCCCGCTCACCTCCTACATGCCCACCCCCTCCACTCCTCAGAGAGGGTAAAGCTCCCATGGGGAGTCAACATGGAACCTCTCTTCAAGTAAACAGTTGACCTAGCTGTAGCTCTAAAAAACAGGAAACAAATTGCCTGAGGATATAAGGGATGTGTTATATCTTAGGTCATATTTTATCTAATTTTATTTGAGATAGGGTTGATGTGTAGCCCAGGATGGCCTTGAATTCTTGTTCCTCCTGCTTCAGCCTCCTGAGTGTTGGGTTAAATAATATTTCAGAGAAAAAAATGAATCAAAATAAGGAACACTTACCCCTTAGAATAATCAATGGACCCTAAATATTTCAGGATTGTGTTTCTAGTGGCCTCAGAATGAACTTCGGTGGGTGTTTGCTATGGCATTTTTCTACCCAGGTATTAAAATTTGTAGCTATTTTTTAAAATCATTCTAATAAATCATGGCAAACTTCCATTTAGTATCTTACAGTGTTGTAGGTCAGGATCTGAAGTGGCTTGACCAGGTCCTCTGCTGGGCAAATCCTGAGGTCAGAATCAAGGTGGTGCTCAGGTGGGCACTTTGAGGAGGCTCTGGAAGAATCTGCTTCCTTATTCTCTTCTTTCAGGTGGCCAACTGAATCCTGTCCAGGGATAGCTGCGTCTTTCTCCCACGGCCCAACTGTCATGCCGCAGTGTTTTTATACTTGGCACTGTGTTAATTACCTTTCTGGTTGCTGTGACAAAAGCGTTTACAGGAGGAAGGCTTTGTTGATGTTCACAGTCTGAGGGTGCAGTCCTCATGGCAGGGGAGGCATTGTGGCAGGAATGGGAGGCAGCTGGTCACATGGCATCCAGAGCCAGGAAACAGGGGAATGCTGATACTCAACTCGATTTCTCCTTTTGAAAAGTACTTTTAACTATTTACTTATTTATTTGTATACATGTGTGCTCCTCATGAACTTGTGTGCATGGCATCGCATGCATGGGGAGCTTAGAGGACAGCTAATGGGCATCGATTCCCTCTACTGTGTGGGCTCCAAGAATTGAACACAGGCCAGCCAGGCTTAGTGGGAAATACCCAATGAACCCTCTCACCAGCCTGCTTTATCCTTTCTATACAGTCCAGGACCCCAGACCATAGGATAGTACCATTTCTATTCAGGGTGGGTCTTCCCTCAGACCTTTCTGGAAACATCCTAGAGTTGCTTTTCCATAGTGATTATAAATCCAGTTGAGTTGATAATGATTATCCATCACAGTGTGTATCAGACTTTCTCTGTTGCTCCTAGCCAGAGCGTCATCTCTGCTTTCTGTGGGCTCATGTGTTTAGATTTGGCATTTTAGATAAACTTTCTTAATCAGCTCAGAGCCTGTTGATTAGTAATGGTGATTGCATCTGTAGAACCTCCTTTGCTAGATAATTTAACTTTATCAGAGTATGATGTATATATAGTCTTGGGGATTAGGCCAAAAAGTGATTTTTTTCTTTTGGGGGTGGGGAGCAGTGCCGGGAATGGAACCCTGTGCTTTTCACAAGGCAAGCGTTCTTGTGCTGACATATAGCCCTTTGGTAAGAAAATTTGGGGGCCATTCTTCCAAGTGTGTGCCTTATGTATTACAGGTTTATCTTACTTAGTTCAGTAGCCCCTTTAAAGTCTGTGGCAGATACTTTCAACATCTGTGCCATCTTGGCCTTAGTGTCTCTTATATTTTTCCCATGTTGTTGAGATTTTCTCTTTCTTTTTGTATGCTGAATAATTTTGGATGTATCCTGGGCATTGGGAATATTATGTTAGAGGCCTCATGTTTAAAGCCTTTGGAAAATGCAGCAGTCCAGTTGGATTTGAGTTACAAGTTGCAGCGTTGTTTCAGTATCAGCCCCATGTCTAGAATGCCTTTACCTGGTGTTTCCCATGCTAGTGGAGCTGCCCTATGTACCAGGGGTCCATGGGAGGTCCAGGGAATAATGCTGTGTATGATGAGGTCCACACACCCAACTTGAGGTGAGGCTGGAAATTTACAGATAGTTCTGTGGGGTCACTTTCCTCAACAGTTGACTCTCCATGATGCCTGTGATGCTCTGTTGTTCACCTAGAGCTCCCCTTTTTAGTCCCCATCTAGAACGCTGAGGCTTGATGTGGCCTAAAGTATTACTGTGGCTGCTGCTTAACTCTGGCTATAGCTATTGAGAGCTTCAAGATGGGGAAGCATCCCCTTCTGCAGCCTGGGGCTCTACTATCACCGTGGCTGCCAGCAGACCCCCCCCCCCCCCTTTAAGACTAAGCTAGAGCCTTCCATGTAGTATGAGTCCAGGTCTGTGGAAGCGAGTCGTTTGGCATGCCCTGTTCTCATTTCCTCAGCTGGTTACCTGTCCTCAATCTCAAGTAGCTGCTCCACGCATTATGTTCAGAATTTATAGTTGGGTTCAATGGAGGTGAGAGTATGTGTACTGTGACATCCTGTGTGCACCACACTGTAGTTTGCCCTGGTGTTTTATGCTGACATGTCTATGTGCATGAACAATGTGTGCTGTAATGTGATGTGTAGTTTTCTTTATGATAGTGTTAAAACTTGGCTATGAATCTGATTTGTTTCTTTGGGGTCTCAAAAATTGCAGAAGTCTTAACATTTGGACTTAACATTCTCAGCCTCTGAGAGCATTTAGGATATTTTGTTTCTCTATATATATGCTGCTACAGTGAACACTTGGTAAATATCCCTGTGGACCTATGTGTGAGTTCCTCTAGGAGTTTCCCCAGAAGTGGGCTTTTTGAGAAGTGGCCACCCATACAACTCTGTAAGATGCTGCCAGTGTACTGTTTCCTGCATCCTTGTCAGCGTTTTGTTATTTATTCCTATAGAGAATATATGCACCATCGGTCAATTGGGCAGTCAGTCATCTGCCCGCTTCCCTCCCTTGATTTGGAATGCCAGTGAGGTGGGCATTTTTTCTTCATGCTTGTCCCATCTCTGTGAATTACCTGTCTGTACCCCTTATCCATTTCCTGCTAAGGTGTTTCCACAGTGATGTGCTGATGTCTGTGTGGGTTCTGAATGCTGACCCACTGCCTCCTTTTCTTCTGTGACCTCTATAAGGTCAGTGTTTATGAGCCAGCTAATCCTCTTCAGCTTCCCAGTAAGCTTTGAGTGAAGGCTGGTTCTCTGGCAGCCTCTCTGCCTCCCTTCCTTGGCATCTGTGCTTGTGGATCTCAGTAAGCACTTGGTGCTGGCAGTAATGGTGAAGGGGCTGTCTGCAGAGCTGCCTGCAGAGCCATCCCATTGGCTTCCTTTCCCAGCAGCTCTCCAGGTTTGTATACAGTCAGCTTCTAATCCCATGTGGGATATTGGCATGTTCCAGCCTCAGGTGGCTTCCTCACGTGGCTGGCAGTCTTCCATGCAAGCTGCTTGCCTTCTCTCTGCGGTTTTTAGGCTCTCCCCTGTTGAAGTCGCTTTGCTTTTGACAGCAGCCTAAGTCCTCTTGAATAGGGCCTTTGTTGTGCTGTGCTGAGCTTTTTTTTTTTTTTTTTTTTTTTTTTTTTTTTTGTCTGTGACTCACTTCTCCCCTGGGGCTTTTGCTCTTATCACTTAACCATCAAAAGCTACTCACTTTCAGAGTTGATGCCTCAGGCCCAGAGATGGGTTCAGTTTTCTCCCAGCTGCTGGTTTTTACAGGTAAAACCTTCTAAAAGAATCTTGAGTTGAAGAGAGAGTTCAGTGGTTATGTGGTAGTTTGAATGAAATTGGCCCTGTATGGTTGACTATGTGACCCCAGTTAGTAGAACTGTTCAGCCAGGATTAGGAAGTGTGGCCTTATTGGTTGAGATGTGTCACTAGGGGTGGACTTTGAGGTTTCAAAAACCCACAGCATTCTCAAGTAGCTTTCTCTTTGCCTCATACTTGTGGATCACATCACATCTTTGCCATTCACTTTTACTGTAGACCTAAATAAGAGCAGCGGCCAGAAATCATGTCACAACCTGAATGCTGTTCTGCCTTCACATTCCCTCCACCAAACAATTCCATTGCTTTCAAATCCAGCCTTTCTTAAGTTCTCATTATAAGGGCAGACTGCAGATAGATTCTTTGCCAAAATGTAATGGATGGCTTTTTTAGGGGGGGGGGGATATGAACAAATGCCTACTCAGCCCAGATAGGGTACTGACAACAGACCAAATTAACAGTTATATCTAAGTCAAGCCTTTAGTGAACCAAATTTTATTGGGATTACTTACTGAAGCATGGATGACTCAAAGGCATCTCCATCACTGAATTTCTGACCCCAGAAGGAATGATGACTCACAAAAACTATTTTCCTTCAGTTCCTTGCATAACTTGTAGGCAGCTTGGCTCATCCTCCAGCGGTTGTTGTATAACCTGGGAAAAGGCTTTCCTAAGTTTCAGGAACTTCCCAAGGACTATAAGTTTGCTTAATTCCTAATTTTTTCTCCTTTGCTGTCATGTGATACTGGTATTTCCATTTGATTCTTGATGAAAGCAGGCAACCAAAACTGTCTTAGACATGTAAAATTCTCCCTCCTGCCCTTGTCTGGCCTGCATGTATGTGTATTTTGGAACCCCTCTCAGTCATAATTGTAAATGTTACTTAGGCTCCATACAGAGCAAGGGGATTCCCTGTACTGGGCTTGCAACCCAGCTGGTACCTGGGGTGGAGCCTTCAGCTGAGAACCAAGTGGTCACTTAGGAACTAGTCCTTCCCTGGAACCCTATTCTGTGACACCTGTCAGGGATCTCTTCCCTACAGGTGAGGAGCACTTTAAACTCAGCTGTTAGCTGCCCCTTTCCATGACATCCCTAATGACCTTCTTTCCTTTAAGCCCCGTCCTCTACAAGTTCCACTACCTCCCAGTACTGCCCCAGGCTGGCATCCAGGCTTTTACCACATGGCCTTTGGGCAGCACTGAAGGTCCAAACCATAACAACTGTCTTTCCGGAAAACTGATATTCAAAGCATTGAGTGTGGATTTGTAACCAGCAGGGCTGGTGTTGTCTGCTCTCTTTGTGTTGCACAGTGGATGAGCCTTCGCATACAGATAGTATGTTAGGACCCATCAGGTGTAAATCACAGTTTTAGGTTCTTACTTGGCAGGGGTGGGGGACACCAAATCTAAATAAGTATGTTAATTACCGGAGCTGAGGCTGCTTAGTGGTAGTGCATCTGGCTCCTAAGTATGCGCAAGGTCTTGGGACTGGGCCCCAGTGCAGTAGAAAATGTACTTCATTGCTATGTTCCTTTTTGAAAATGAGTAGAACTCTGTTAGTTTCTGTCATAAACCATCTGACAGGACTAGGTGTGGAGGGTAGTGGTAGAGTATTACCCAGTGTGTAAGTGCTGGGTCCTGTCTCCAGCACCCAGCAAGATTAAACATCTTAACCAGTTCTCTCTCACAGTACATGCCATCTTTGAGGAGAAACTTGTTTCTATGCCTTAGACTTGGTCGATGGTGCTGATTTGTCTTTTGGGTTCAGCTGGCTGAGGATGAGTGAGTCTGTCTGTTTCTGGTATCCCAGCCGTTCCTTTCTTCTTTCTGTCTTTGGCTGCCTCGTTTCTAGTATGGGATGTTTATTGTTGCTTCTTGCTCATGGAACAGGTCTTGTTATATCTAGAGTGAGGAAGGTGGTTTGTTGCATCACTCTTCTGGTGATGCACTTGCAGGTCAGGCTGGAGAAGAGCAGGGGAGTGCTTTCTGCCCTGTTGCAGGCCTTGTCCCCTGAAGCAGACAGCTTCTATTTCATTAAGCAGAATTGCTTGGGTGGCTCTCCAAGCCCTTCCCCTCCCATTGAAAACATTTTTTTCTCTTTCAAACCTTAAGGTGAATCTTAGAACATAGCTAAGCACTTTTAAGACCACAGAGTTAACAATAAACAGGTCTTGCAACACATTTGCTTTTTGTTTTGCCTTCATTCCTTTTGTTCTTAATGTCAGCTGGGTTTATAATAGGGTCAGGGGAGCAGATACTGGGCCACTTGACAATTAGAAACTTGATACATCATTCATAAATTGTTGGAATGGAAATGTCATATAGAGAAAGCACTTTGCACAAGAAACAAGAGTTTCCTAGGTGGTAACTCCTTCATGACTTGAGGTCTCTGTTTTCCCAGACCTGTACCCTGGCAATGACACCGGGCTCAGGTGACACCACATCTGTCAAAATTGCATTGGTTCCATTTTAGCATCTTAAGGACAACTGATTTGAGAAAAATGAAAATTACAAGGCATTTACCGATCTATGAGTAATTTTTGCCACTTTCAAGCTATATGACAGTCAGTGATGAATCAGCAGGACACATTTGCCAGGGTTTTCCTGAACCATAGTCATTCTCATATAGTAGCTTTGCTTTTTGAGGTCTCAAGAAGATTGGCTGGTCTGTTTTCATGCTTCTTTCTGTAAAAGTGTTTGAGAGATGTTTTGAGCTTGGTGGGTCACAGTGTGGCTCTTGCTGTTACTCAGGCCTGTGCTTGTGACCTTTATAAAAGCAGCAATTGCCGGGCGGTGGTGGCGCACGCCTTTAATCCCAGCACTCGGGAGGCAGAGCCAGGCGGATCTCTGTGAGTTCGAGGCCAGCCTGGGCTACCAAGTGAGTTCCAGGAAAGGCGCAAAGCTACACAGAGAAACCCTGTCTCGAAAAACCAAAAAAAAAAAAAAAAAAAAAAAAAAGCAGCAATTGGTAACAATAGTTTAAGATGGAAGGCTTGTGATTATGTGTTTGTACACACACACCTGAAGTACAGACTTTCCCCTTCTTGAGATACTGAGGAGAGACTCCAGGAAAGCTGGTCTCTGGGCTGACTTCTCCAGGAGCACTGCATTTGAGCAGCCCAAAAGCCTACCACATAGTTTATTAGTGGGCAACTTTGTAGTCCTTGTGATACTGCTAATGAAACTCAGATGGCCTGCAGCCTGTTGGGAGTGGGAGGACTGAGAATCCCTGCTGTGCTGGTAGCTTTATGTCAACTTGATACAAGCTAGAGTGGTCTGGGAAGATAGAACTTCAGTTGAAAAAATGCCACCACCAGGTTGATTGTGGGCAAGGCTGTGGTGCATTATTTTGATCGGCGATTGATGTGGGAGAGCCCTTTCTCTCTGGGCAGTGCCTCTGCTAAGCTGATGATCCTGGATACTACAAGAAGGCAAGCTGATCAAGCCAGAGGAGAAAGTCAGCAGGGAGAACTCTCAGTGGCCTCTGCATCAGTTCTTGCCTGCAGATTCCTGCCTTGTTTGAGTTCCTGCCCTCACCTCCAACAGAGTATGACCTGAGAGTTGTAAACCATTTACTCCTCAAGGTTTTTGGCTATGATGTTTTATGACACCAATAGAAAACTGAACTAAGACACTGCTCTGGAAAGTGCTGGTGTCTTTTGTCTCTCTGACTCCTGGTATTGCTGTTGCTTTGAAAATTGTCCAGGGACATATGGGAAGAAGGGAGACCTTGTCTGTATGTATTGTGCCCTGTTGAAGTTCTCAATTACTGGTGTGACTCTCTCTCTGTATCCATGTGCTAGTCTGTGATATGGTAAAGACAAGCCAAGAGCCTGCCTTTATCAGACTAAAGTCCTGGGGAAGCCCGGCATTCCATCAGAAAAGTGTAGTAGGTGTTGTCTGTGGTGTGTGTGCACGTGCCATCGTTTTCTTCATCTCCTTAAATAGACTGCATCAGCGTTCCTGATTTCTTCTTGCTCCAGGCTGCAGTACATCCTGGCATGGTGCTGTTGCCCATTTCACCTTTATTTATAAACTTGTAGCCCTCCTAGAATTTTTATATTAATTATTATAATAAAAAATATGACCATAGAGCATTGGGGGGGGGGGTGTTCACAGATCCTCTTAAGAGAGTGTTCTTTCATTGTGTCCAGAATTCATAGTACTACAAATGAGAGGGCCGTTGCCATGTAACCTGGACTACCATTACTGCTGCTCATAAAGTTTCGACTTTCCCCCAAAAACTGTATGTCTTTTACTAGCTTTACTTTAAAATTTTTATGCCATGTATTCATTATTGTTCTATTCTAACTGTTGCCTGATTTTACTCCTAGTAAGTTATTTAGCTTATTTTTATAGAGACATTCTTTGTAGCTTGGAGGGGAAAATTACTTTTTAAACTGTATGTGTGGGTATGTATACTTGAGTGAGGGTGGTCAGATCCCCTGGAGTTCCACATGGTTCTGAGTGGCCTGAAGTGGTGCTGGGGACTGAACTCGTTCTCTAGAAGAGCAGCAAGTGCTCTTAACTGCTAAGTGATCACTCCAGCCCAGAGACATTATTTTAATTTTTCAAATATTATTTGGAGTTTTAAAACTTACTTGAAAAAATAATTTTTACATCAGTCCAAAACAGGAGGATAAGAGCCCTGGCTATGTATTCAGATTCTGTTTCAAAGCAATTAAAAAAATTTTAAACTTAATTGCATAGTGAATCAGAGAATCAGTGTAATGTACCAGGTACTGTGAGAGCCTGCTGCTGTGCACTGGCTGCTTTGTGGTTCTGTCGATATACTTTAATATGGTATGTATTTAAGAACTGGAGTGACATTTAATGTGTGGGTTGTGTGGGTGCCACAGTATGCATGTGACGGTCAGAGGACATTTGTGGGAGTCTGTTCTCTCCTTCCACAGTGTTGGGTCCCTGGGATTAAACTCAGGTCATTAGAGTTGGAAGTAAGTGCCTTTACCTGTTGAGCCATTGCACTTTTTTTTTTTTTTTTTAAAAGTTTTTTGAGACAGGGTTTCTCTGTGTAGTTTTGGCTGTCCTGGATCTCGCTCTATAGACCAGGTTGGCCTTGAACTCACAGAGATCCGCCTGCCGCTGCTGCCGCCACCGCCACTACCACCAGCTTGCCATTGCACATTTTTGAGGAGCCAGTCGAGATGCATGCCAGGTTAGAATGATGGCTTCCTGAGGAACTGGGTGTTTGGCATTGCAGTCACCCTCCTTGTCTGGAAAGTGCTCTGTATTTAGCTTATTAATTTTGCTGCCTCAGTCTTTCTTTCTGTTAGTGTTTGCTTGGTGTATCTTCTGCTATTCCTTTACTTCCACCCTTTGTATGAACTTTTGTTTTAGGTGTGTTACATGGTTATGTGGTGATGTAATCCAATCCAATAATCTGCCTTTTGGCAAAATAATCCTGCCTGCTAACATTTTCAACTATTGAAATCCTTGGCTTTATTTCTTCTATCTTGTCTTGTTTTTGTTAGGATTATTTGAGTTTTTCCCTCAATGTCTGCATCTCCTTGTTTTCTTTTCTTGTTCCTTCACTCTACTTCTGATGCCTTTCTTTTTCTGAGTTTATTTTATTTTTCTACCTAGGGTGTTAAAAGTTGACCTCTGCTTCTCTGCCTCAGTGATTAGCTCCCATTAAAGTGTGCTTGGATATGTTTGGTGCAGACTTGAAAGTAATGAAAGCCTTTCTCTTCTGACAGTAGAAGGACCTCAAAATGACTCAGTTCTTACATCCTTGTCCACGTGTGTTTGTAGACTGTGTCCTGCTTTGTTGGAAGAAGGCTAGTCTCAGCATTAGACATTATTCCTACTGTCTTTACCACCAGTGTTTTCTTCTCTGTTTGTATCCCTGGACCATGATGACCTTTCCCATTTCTCTTTGTAGCTCAGAACATTTTTTTGAGGTCATTTTCTTTTTTCTGAAGTTTGTCCTTCAAAGTTTTGTAGTTCAGGTTTGTTTTGGGGAAAAATCTCTTGCGATTTCTTTTGTATTTGCTGAAAATATTTTTGGTGAGCTTTTAATTCTGGGGTTACAGTGGTTCCTCTGTTCCCTTGAAAGCACACATTGCCTTACCTCTGATATCCATTTAAAAAAAAAAAACTTGTGTGTGTTGTGTGTGTGTGTGTGTGTGTGCGCGCGCAGTGCATGTGTATGCAAGTTCGTGTGTATGGATGTGGGCAAGCATACTACAGTGTACATGTAGAGGCTTAAGTGTCATTTTTCATCTTCCACCTTGTTTGAGACAAGGTGTCTTTTTTTCTTTCTGATGTGTGTGGGGCTGGCCCATGGTTTTAGAGATTCTTTGTACAAATGCTGGGATTACTGATGTGCTGTTGCATGAAAGATCTTTCTTGAGAGGTACAGTACATACATCTACTCACTCCAGATAGGGAGTCCACAGTGGAACAAAGTGCAGATGCCATCAAAGTCCAACTCGGTGAACCAGTGAGTTTTATTGAGGTCACTTACAGGAATATGGGTTACTTATAGGAACAGAAATGACCCAAAGACATTTGTATCACCAAAGCCCACTCCACCACGGTGACAGCTCACCAAACTGGAAACCTGAAGCATACTGCACAGCCTGCAGGTGCTCAACAGGATGGGGAGTGTTGTTTCCAGGTTGTTCAGTTGGGCTGAGCCCTTCTAGGCAGTTCTATTTCTTCTAGGTAGTACAGCTAGTTCTTGCTTCTTCTAAGTGGCTGGGCTGGTTTCAGAATTGTCTTTGCAGCTTGGCTTTCTGAGAGTGACTCTCAGCATTCTTAATGTTTTTATACTCTTGGGCAAAAAGGGGGCCTAGTGAGTCTGGTCAGTTTCAGGGACTTCCTGAAGCTATTTTGAATTGTTTGCTTCCTGTCTTAATGGACTTCTCTGCAGAACGAAGTGTTTTAGTCTCTACCCCCCAAAACATTCTGTCTTTTCACCTCCAGGTAAGCATCACATACTAGAATATCCTGTGTCTCTTTTTCCCTTTATATCCTATGTCTTAAGAAGTTGCCCCTCAAGCTGGAAGGCCAACTTGGAGGGAACTGCTGCATAGCACCCGTGTCCCACTGTATATAGATTATGGAGATTCAGACAGGTCTGGGGACTTTGCATAGTAAGTGTTTTATCAGTTGAGCTACCTCCCCAGTCCTGACCTTTGATGCTGAGAGTCCAGCTTTCGATGGGATGTCTTTTGTAGATACTGTCTTTTACTCTGACACTTTGGAACACTCTCTGGTTTTTGTATACCAACCATGGTCAGATTGTGATGTGTGTAGGTCTGTATTTGTTCTAATCTGAAGGTTGTTTCCTCATTTCTGGAAAAGTCTCAGCTTTACCTTTTGAAACACTTTTTTTTCTGGGGTTCCTTCATGGAGCCCTCATTGAAAGAAAGTTGGAATTTCTCTTTCTAGCTACTCTCATTTATCTTTTTTCCTTTGCTTTGTTTTTGTTTAGTGCTTCTTTTTTCTCATGTTTCCACGTACTCTTGAAACTTAGTTTGTTTATTTTTAAAATGATTTTTTTTATTAAAAATTATGTGTCTGGCCGGGCGGTGGTGGCGCACGCCTTTAGTCCCAGCACTCGGGAGGCAGAGGCAGGCGGATCTCTGTGAGTTCGAGGCCATCCTGGTCTCCAAAGCGAGTTCCAGGAACGGCGCAAAACTGCACAGAGAAACCCTGTCTTGAAAAACCAAAAAAAAAAAAAAAATTATGTGTCTGTGGTGGGCATGTGCACATGAGTACAGGTGTCTGTGAAGTTCAGAAGAGGATATTGGATTTCTTAGAGCCATATGTAATAGTGAGTTATTCTACATGAGTGCTGGGAACTGAACTAGGTCCTCTGCAAGAGCAGCCAGTGTTCTTAACTGCCAAGCTATCTCTCCAGTCTTTATGGTTTTCATTTTTATTAGGTTTGTTAAAAAGATTTTTGTGTATACATGTGTATGTGCCTGTTTGTGTATGTGTGTGTTCATATATGTGTAGAGACCAGAAGTTGCTGTTAGGTGTCTTCCTCAATTGTTCTTTATGGTTATGTTTTATTTTTATGTGGGTGCTTAGTATTGAGCTCAGGTGCTCATACTTTCATAGCAAGTACTTTACAGACTGAGATATCTCCCCAACCCAGGTTCTATTTTTTTTTCTTTGCCTGGTGGTTCATAAAAGTAGCTCTAGCTTCTTGGTCATGTTTTACTACTGGGCATAGTGGTGCACACCTTTAATCCCAGCACTCAGGAGGCAGAGGCAGGTTGGTCTCTGTGAATTCCAGGCCATCCTGATCTGAGTTTCTAGTTCCAAGCCACCCAGGACTACATAGTGAGACCCTGTTTTAAAAAATAAAACAAAGCAAACAAACTCAAAACCCAAAAATAACAATGTTTTTTACTTAGCATATCTGTTTTCTGTTCTGCAGTTGATACCTTTAATGTCTGAAAACTATTGGTTCTGGCTCTGTCCTTATGCCGGTTATTTGTGCAGTCTTGATTTTTTTTCATGCACTATACAGTGGTCTGTGATACAAACCTACATTTGTTAGGACTGTGTCTGTGCTTCTTGGAAGACCTGGTTGATTTTTAATGCCCAGGAAGACTGGGGAGTGTCCCTTTCTGGGTCTATTGTATACTGTATATTAAGTTGTTGGGGTGTGAGTGTTTCAGGCTTGCTGACTGCATGGGTTCGTGCCAGGCTTGAAAGTGTGTTCTTTTCTGGTTCTCAGCATGTCCTGTGACTGCATCTGTGTCTGCCTGGCTTTTCTTCTGTCTCTCCACATGAAAGCACTGTAATAGAAGCTCTCAGCTTCTGGAACCTGTCATGGTCTGTACTCACCTCCCACTTTTGACTTGATCATTTCCTACAAGCTCACTGCAATTTTAAAATGAAGTCTTATGACTAAAAAATGTGGGCAGAAGGAAATAGGAGAGGCACTGCAGCTTTTAGGTTCACGTGGCTGTGTGTGCCTGTGTCAGAAGGTTGTACATGGAATTTGTCTAGCCTTCCAGTGCTGTCTTGAGACCCAAGGCCTTGGCATGCGAGGTAGTGCTCTGCCACTGAATTACACCCCAGCTGTTATCTAGCCTTTCTTCTGTGTGTGTATGGTTCTGTGGAAGACAGGCATGTGCATGTCATGGAGCACATGTATGCATGTGAATGTGAGCATGTACGTGCCATGGCACACATATGGAGGTCATGGGATAACTTCAGGTGTTGAGATTCAGCTTCCTCTTTCTGAGACAGGGTCTCTTGTCTGCTGCTGTGGTTTCCAGGTTAGCTGGCCTGTGAGGGACTCTAGGGATTCCCTTGTCCTCACTTCCCATTTTGCTGTAGGAGCACTGAGATGATACATCTACCTTTATTCAGGTTCTGGGGATTTGAACCCAGCTCCTGATGTGTGTGTGTCAAGCACTTTTATCTAGGGAGCCTTCTCTCAAACCTGCTGTCTGGCCTGTTTTATTGCTTAGCAGTATGAAGGACCTGGGAGTTTCCATAATATATAGCACCTCCAGAAACTAAAGGGCCACAGTTTCTAGCTCCCACTGGACACTTGAATTGGCAGTTGTTCAGAACAGTGTGTTAAATCCTGTTTTACTGGGGTTATTGCCTGGTTGGTTGTTCAGATGATGGGATTGTGATAGAGCGGGTTCTTCCTGCCTGGCCTAGCTGATGTTACATGCCACTTACTGTCTTAGTTACTCTTCTGTTGTGGTAATAAAACACCACGACCAGACAACTTATAAAAGGAGGGGTTTATTTGAGCTTACAGTTCTAGAGGAATAAGAGTTCATCACCGCAGGAAGCATGGAAATAGGCAAGCAGGCATGGTGATTGAGCCTCGTCTGAATCATCATGAGAGCTCACATCTTAGTCCACAAACAGGAAGCAGAGAACACACTAGGAATGACATGGAATCATTTGAAACCTTAAAGCCCACACCAGTGACACCCCTTCTTCAGCAAGGCCATGCTTCCTAATCCTTCCCAAACAGTTTCATCCAGTACTGGGGGACCAAGTAAACATACTAGCTAATGAAACATTCTCATTCAAATAAGTATATTCCACTGTCTGGCTCTCATAGGCCCAAGGCCATATCATAATATAAAATGCATTTAGTCCAACTTCAGAAGTTTCTCAAAGTTTTAGTCTCAACACTGTTTAAAAGTCCAAAGTTCAAAACCTCTTCTGAGAGTCAAAGCAATTTCTTAACTGTAACACCTTATAAAATCAAAAAGGAAATTATATACTTATAATAGCATACAGTGTCACAGAATATATATTACCATTCCAGAATGGAGGAATAAAGGAAATGCTGGACCAAAGCAAGACTGAAACCCAGCAGGCAACTCCAAATCCCGTAGCTCAGTGTCTGATGTCAAAGAGCTCAGATGGTTCTTCCTTCCCGCTTTGCCGCCTACAATACACTTCTCACTCTGGGTCGGTCCCATTCCCTTTCTGCAGTTCTTGTTGGCAGGTGTTTCATGGCTATATCATTTCCAGTATCTTGGGACCTCCAATGCAGTCCAGGCTTCACTTTCATAGTTTCACAGGATAGCTTCTCGGGGCCTCCATGCAGGGATTCTACTGCCACATGCCTAACCTCAGCAGCTCTCTGTAACCACAGAGGAAGATTCCATGATCCCTTTACTGGTGTCTCCTTCGTGGCATGAAAGCTAGCACCACATGGATGATGACTAGCAATTTGAGTGAGCCTTGGCCCTCTAGAATCACACTTGCAGCAGCTTTGATTTGCCATTCCTTTTCAGGAGCCAAACATTCCTTAGGCCTTTTTCTTTTACATCCAGAAGCTTATCTGAGTGGAGTCTTGCCCTGAGAATACCCTTCCCTTTATTCCAGTGTGATTCAGGATTTTTCTTAATTTTCTAACCTCTTTCAGCACAAGCATTGGTTCCAACATTAAATTTCCTGGTTGCTCTTTTTTCTCTTCAAACTGTGCATTTTTATTTCTTTTTGCCTTGATTGCTCTTTTCTCATTGTAGACCTGCATAAAAGTGATTATATATATGATATTATATAATAAGCATGAGACAGTTGATTATGGGCTGCCTTGAAATCTCCTCTACTAAAGAAATTAGCCCATTAACTTTTCAGTTTAGCCTCAGCCAAGTTCTTAGGATGAGAGTAGAAAGCAGCCACATTCTTGCCCAAAATATCACAAGAATGTTCTCTAGCCTTGTTGCTAATGTTGTTCCCCTATGAAACCTCTTGAGCTGGGCTTCCATAATCCTTGTTGCACTCAGCACTGTCTTCCAAGCTCCTACTAGGATAACTCATTAAGGTCTGCTTATGATGTTCAACCATTTTTCTATCCCAAAGTTTTGAAATTTTGCACTTTGAGCCTTCCACATCCTCCAAACCCACATGGCCAAATCTGTCACTGCAAATAGTCCACTCCCTGGTATCAACTTCTGTCTTAGTTACTTTTCTGTTGCTGTGATAAAACACCATGAACAAGGCAACTTACAAAAGGTGTTTGGGTCTTATAGGCCAGGAGGGATAAGAGTCTGTCACCATCAAGGTTGGGAGCATAGCAGCAGCAGGCAGACAGGCATGGCCAAGGAGCCCCAACTAAGAGTTTACATCTCAGCCCACAAACAGGAAGTAGAAAGCACACTGGGAACGGCACAAGTCTTTTGAAACCTCAAAGCCTGCTCCCAGTGATACACTTCCTCCAACAAGGCCACACCTCCTAATCCTTCCCAGATAGTTCTATCAAATGGGGACCAGGTATTCAAACATAGGAGCCTGTGAACAATTCCCATTCAGACCACCATGCATTCCTTGGATAAGAGCTATGAATAGACTTTAGTTGGCTTCACTGAACCTCTAGAACACAGTACACGTATAAACTGAGAAGTTGCCTGAATATAAACACAGGCTTGGTACTACAAAGGCTAAAACATTGGTAAATAGGGTTGTGAGGTTTCCCATGAGACTCTTCTGCCTGTGGTTCTGTACACAGAAGGTAGTGTCACAATGTTATTGATAAAGTTTCCCCTGATGTTATGGCCTTCTGCAGATAAAAACAATTAAACATGTCTTCCACATTGTAATTGTTCTACCTGTATGCTATAGTTGGTCATCTGAGATGTAAATATGTCCTTCAGAGTAGGGCATGAATTCAAGGTGAAATACTATGTGGATAGCCCAGAATGTCAACACGGTATTCTTTTTCATTTCAGTCTAATGCTGATGTCCCTGTACAATGTGAGCATCAATTCAAAAGGCTTGAAATACATCAGTGAGAGTCCTGGATTTATCCCTTTGCTGCGATGGCTTTTAAGTGGTAAGGAGTGTTCAGCTATGTTCCTGTACAGTCATATGCTCTACCTCCACAGCTGGAGGAGGTGTTAGTGTATTAGAAATCAGGAGCCATTATCTTACAGTGTTTACTATTTAAAATGGCTTTGCTCTTTTGTTGGAGTGGCTTCTAGAGATGGAAGAGGAATACTCTTCATGGTGGCAGCTTTCAAGCCTTGGTACCCTCAGACATTGGGTTCTCAGAGCCTGTCCCTGCTTTGTGACTTCCTACTCTAGAAAGCCAGTTGGCATGTTAGTGGTTCCTAGTTATCTTTCTCACCTGTTAGTTTTAGTTTTAATTGTGACCTTTGACACAAAGATCATTTTATGAAACAGCACCAACCTGTTCCTTCTCTAAAAACAGAATAGTAGATATATGGTGGACATGGAAGGAAGAGTCCAGAAGTCTGGGCAAAATGAAATGGGAGACACATGAAGTTGCATATGGATGTAACTTCAGAGTTGTAAATAAAATAAAACTTTCCATATTGCTTCCTTTCTTGTTTACCTTTACCACTAATTTAGCCTAAAATCTTGTCCCAATTTCTTCATTATCGTAAAGCCTAAAAAGTATACATGTCATTCAAATATTCAAATGACAAAAAATGGAATTTCATTTTTTTGCAATTCAAATTAATGTTTTTGAACTTTAGTTACTCTTGATATGAATGTATTTTTTTCTAACAGTTCTATTGAGATCCAATAATTGTATATATCTTAAATGAAAAATTGATCATTTGAGTATAAATATCTACCTTACCATAGTCAAGGTAACAAAAGCATCATCTTACAAGGCATGTTCCCCTCTCTCCCACCTGCCCCTCACTTTCCAGAGAGCCTCTTTTCTACATTGTAGTTTAGTTTCTATTTTTTTTCTCGAAACAGGGTTTCTTTCTGTAATAACCCTGACTGTCCAGGAACTCACTTCATAGACCAGACTGGCCTTGAACTCACAGAGATCCACCTGCCTCTGCCTCCCGAGTGCTGGGATTAAAGACGTGCGCCACCACCGCCCAGTTTAGTTTCTATTTTCTATAGTGATTATTGTATCTTACTAGTTCACTGCTTCCTGTTACACACTGTTCAGTTATTTAGATGAACCTTTTGGGTTGTTTATTCAGCTTTGACATGTTACAGACATAGATGCTGGAGTCTTCTTTGTGCAGGGAGATGTGCTGGCATTTCTTTTGGGTGGATCCTAGGCACAGAATGGCTGGGTCAGATGGAAGAGGCATATTCATGTTTTTAAACTGTCAACTGCTCTGCCATTCACATCCCCACCAGAGGTATAGTATCAGCTGCTTGTCCTCACAGTTTTTGGTCTGCTCATACTGTTTAGGTTTAGATATTCCAATAGGGATGTCTTGGTACCTCATTGTTTCATTATTACTAACAGTGTTTGAATGAAACAAAGAAATAAAACAGAGGGAGGCTGGAGAGGTGGCTCAGAGCACTGACTGCTCTTCCAAAGGTCCTGAGTTCAATTCCCAGCAACCACATGGTGGTTCACAACCATCTATAATGAGGTCTGGTACCCTTTTCTGGCCTGCAAGGATACATGCAGGCAGGCTACTGTATAAATAATAAATAAATAAATCTTTAAAAAAAAAAAGAATAAAAAGGAGGACATAACTGCTTCTAGGTATGGTAGAGGCAAAGATTTATTGTAGATAAGAGGAAGAGCATCGCCAGAGGCAGAGACATCTGGGAGAGCCCAGAATGAACATGACCTTGAGCTGGGCCATGTGAGGAGATGCGGGAAGGGAGAGCCAGGAGACCAAGAGGCCAAAGACCAAAAGAATGAAAAAAAGAAAAAGGCTAGCGCAGCCAAAATGGCTGGATTGTATAGGGAAGAGCAGCTGAGGGGAGGGGAGGGGAGGGGAGAGTGCAGGGCATATCAGCCAGGACCCTATAATAGGTAGGGACTGAGGGATGCCGGGGAAACCTGGTGGCCAGGGTCTACTTTGATATGTTAAATAGGAACCTCAGCCACTTGTTCCAGGTTTAAGGCCTAATAGTACTGAACATCTTTTCATGTGTTTCGAATCAATCTTGATGGTGTTGTCATCTTAAGAATCATAAATCCTCAAGGGCTGGAGATGGCTCAGCGGTTAAGAGCACTGGCTGCTTTTCCAGAGGACCTGGATTCAATTCCCAGCATCCACATGGCAGCTCACATCTGTCTGTAGGTCCATTTTCTGGGGATCCAACATCCTCACACAGACATGCAGGCAGGCAAAATACCAGTGTTTGTAAAATAAAAATAAATAAATCATTAAAAATTCTTTTTTAAAAAGAAGCATAAATCCTCTAACTAGATTCTTTTTTTCCAAGTTGTTTTGGCTATTTCTAAGGCCGTTACCATGAATTTGTGAATAAATGTGTCACTTAATACTAAAAAGAAACCCTTTTAGAAATTTTATTGGGAGTCTGTTGAATCAGTAGTTTATTTAGGGGAGATTTGACTTATTAGCAATATTAAACCTTCTAAGCCAGTAGCCCGGATGTGTAGGGAATCCTCCTGTGTCTGTATGTCCTAGGGACAGGGTAAACTGACCTCCTTGGCTTCTGGCTATCATTTGAGGGATGTGTGTAGAGTGAACATCCTTACAGTGGGTGTAGAGGTATTCTCTCCCTCCAGAGCAGAATGTGTTTGGCACCTTTGTAATGAAGATACTTACCTCCAGGGCACAGGCCAGGCATGCTACTATCCTTGTGAAAAGATGTGGATTCTCTGAGCCTGGGGTCCCTGTACTGAGATGCAGTCTATGTCATGTGAATAGTCTGTGGCATTGGATCGTGAACCAGCACAAACGTGGGTAACTCTGACTGTAGCTATGACTTAAGAAGTGTTGTCTCAGACAGCAGTGTATTGTCTGTCAGCATCCTTCAAAATGTAGCATATAGCTTGTCAACCTACAAGTAGGGTCAAACGCTATGCTTCCGCAGCTTAAGGGCTAGTTATGGAGCTTTAGATCCACATGCCCCAGGCCTGGATACTCAACTAAACAGCTTTTTTTCTGTTGAGAATACATCATGAAACCAGGTGATTCCTGGCCTTAGTATCTGTGTGCAGGTCCACAGTACTAGCCTATAGGGCTAGGGGAGATGGTTAGGGAGAAGAGAATTGAAGAGGAAGTCCCAACTGAGCAGCAGCTGCTGCTGCTCTACACAGACCACATATGTACTGATTTATTGTTGTCAGTCTCCTGTAAGGCAAGGCATTACTGCCTGCTTCTCAGGCGAGGAGGCCAAGTGCCTTGCTGGAGGTTAGCAGCTGTGTGGCAGTGGAGCTGGGTTTGAACCCTGATTGCCTGCTGCATGGCCCTGTCCCTTACCCTAGCTGCTCTGCAGGCACTAGTCCGTTCTGGAGATGGCCTGCTTTAGTAGCCATTGGAACTGGCTTTGCTTGGTTTTGCAGAGACGTTTGCTCTCAATCAATATGCCTGGCTCTGTTTAATCCAGTTTGCACCAGTGACCCTCCAGCAGCCTTTGTGATTTGTTTGCTTGTTCATGAAGGAAGTGATGAAGCTAAGTGTTCTCTGATGCCCTAGCTGTGCTAATCCAGAGTGTTGGTGGGGTGAGTGAGAATCTCAGCACTTCAGCTGAGTTGATGCTTTTCTCTTGGGTGTTCTCTGATGCCAGTAGACTTCCTGCCTTGACTTTGGGTCATGGACAAAATGGGGGTGGTTCCCAAGGTATCTTAATGTACCACTTTGCTACTGGGGCTTCCCAGGATTTCTTGTCCTTGAAGACAGTTCCTGTTCTTTGAACATAGCAAGCACACCCAGATCCTGGGATCTATTGCAAGCTCATCTCACTTGATAGCTTTCAAACAAAACATGCTGGACTCAAGTCCCAGATACTTAACCTCTGAGTTATGTGTGTTCTATTTTATGTCACTTTAATTTTAAATGCTTTATAATTTAATGTGTGTTGTAAGTTTGTTTTTGTTGCTGCCAGTGCTGCAACCTGGGGCTGCAGGTGTACTCAGCAAGTCTGCTGCTGAGCTGCTTCCCCCAGCCCTACCCTGAAGTTTAGAAAGAATGTGTATTATCATGAAGTAGGGAAACAGGAACACACTGGCTGCCTGGGAAACTGCACTGCTTGTGTATGGTGAGTGTGCTGTTGCTCTCAGGGCCTGACCCTGTGACTTTGGGCCTGGAAAGAATTTGAAGACTGGCTGCCTATACTCTTTTGCCATTAAGTAGATCCAATTTGTGAAAATGTACTCGATTTTGAGATTCTAATAATTTTTGAAAGGTCTGAAGCAAAGAGCTTGCTAACTCAGAAATCAGTTCCTGCAATTATCATATAATCCCATTACGGCGCTTGACGAGTTTAAAGAGAACAGCTTTAGACTCACTACGCAGATGTGAATTGAAGCTTTTGTACTGGTTAACTGAGCTAATCTGCTGGAACTTCACTGCTCTGATCTGTGCAGTGGGGTCCGCCTCAGCGTCTTACCCCAATACAGCAGGTGGCGGCTCCCCCTCCCATGTCTCATCTAAGTACCTGTGGAAACTGGTTTCCCTTTACTTTGCTTGACTTAGGCAAGTTACTTCTGAGTTGTCAGACCCTCTGCTTCAGAGAACAGTTGTTGCTGTGCTTATCTCTGGGAAGCTCATCTCGTTCCCTCTAACCTTTGCTGGATTTCGTTTCCGTTCATCTGTTCACCTACGTGGCTGTCTTTTTCCCAGGCTGGGTCCAGATTCTTCACATTCCTCTTAAACCGCAGAACTGGCACAGAACTCTAGCAAATAGCTGATGAGGACAATGTGTGTTTGGGTGGTGACGGTGTTATGTAACTGCTAATGCGGACTAGTGTTAGAGTCCCACTTGCAGCTGTGCTGCTGCACTCCCTGCCCCAGCGTACAGTGGCGTTCACACATGGGCACATGGCCTTCACACCCCTCTCACGTCTACTTCTCTGAGTGATCTGAAGCACGGCAAGCTTTACAGACCGTGTCTTTAGCTCAGATCTTCCTTCCTCCAGAGCTCCAGTCTCAGAGTCAGCTGTTTGATGAATCCACATGCACATCGAATGGACATTCACATCCAGTGTTTACACCAGACTCCCAGTCTTGTCCACACCAGCTCTACCCACAGTCTTCCCAGTCCCACCGAATTGGAACTTTCCTTCTCAACTTATCAGGCTGTTTAAAACTTCCCAGAAACTCTTGATTTCTTTCTAATCTGTCACACCAAGATCTAGTTTGTTTGGAGTCCTAATGACTGTGCTTTCAAATTGTACCTGGGATTAGAGTAGTAGCTACCACTTCCTCCCTGTTCTGAGCCACCATCATCTCATGTGAGAACCTTCTATAGGTCTCCTTGTGGTCCATCTTCCAGTGCGTGAGTTGGGAGCCAGGAATAGGAGGGAACAGACCACAACCAGCTTTCTTCATTGAACCAAGAGCTGAAAGAGAAAAAATATTGTTAAAAATGCTTCTTTGAGCCGGCGGCGGCGCATGCCTTTAATCCTTTAAAGCACTTGGGAGGCAGATCTCTGTGAGTTCGAGGCCAGCCTGGACTACCAAGTGAGTTTCAGGAAAGGCGCAAAGCTACACAGAGAAACCCTGTCTCGAAAAACCAAAAAAAAAAAAAAAAAAAAATGCTCTTTAAACTAGAACAGTGAATTGTATCTAAAGAACAAAACTAGAGTAGGACACATATTAACTGAGAACTACTTGTTTTGTGGCCTAATTTAGCTTCCAGCTTGTGATCCATCTGCCTCAGTTTACTGTGTGCTGGAATTAGAGGTGACCTTCAGATTTTGTGGCTCAGGGCTTAGAGGACAGGAGATAAAGCCTAAGTCCAATTCTAGATAATAGCCTGGTAGATAACTCCCAAAGGTCCTTACTAGAGATGCTCCCCCAACTCTGGTCTTCAGGAAAACACATTTCTTTGACCTTTGAGTACAGTAGGGGGAAGTCTCTTTCAAGAATGAATAGCCAGGCTGATATTGGGTTGAAGGCTTGTTTCTTAACTACCTGGCTAGATCCTGTAGTGGTAATCTGCCCGTCAATTAGACTACGTCACTGTATCCATACATTTAGTTAGACATGCTCACATAAGATGTTTTGAGATGAGATTAGCTTTGGAAACAGTAGACTCGAGTAAAGCAGAGGGCCCTGACTGGTTCAGTGAGCTTTGCCCAGTCAGAGAGAGGCCTGTGTAGGACACAGAGGCTTGCTGCTTGAGCTGGAGTGTGGCCCTTTCTTGCCTCACCAGAAATGCTTGCACTAGGTTGTGATCTGATGGCTTCTAGACTGAAACTGTGTGTTGTTTCTCCCAGGTCTCCATTTCCTGCCTGTGGTTTTGGTACTTTGCAGTCTTCATTATTGTATGCCAATCTTTAGAGTTAATTGTGTTATCTCACTGTCTAGCTGCCAGTCTGTTCATTCATCCACCTTCACATCTTTTTGGCTGCATTTCTCAGAAGAACCACTTAGAAAAAGTTTCTGGAGAAACTTTTGACTTCAGCTAAGGTCTTAATGAATTCTTACAAATAGCATTCCAGGATTAAAAAAATATTTCTTTTATTTTTTGAGATTATAATATAATTACATCATTTCCCTCTCCCTTTCCTCCATCTAACCCCTCACATGTATCCCTCCTTGCTCTCTTTCAAATTCATGGCTTCCTTTTCATTAATTGTTGTTATATACATGTATGTGTATACATATATATTCCAAAATACACACATACAACCTACTCAGTGTGTAAAATGTTAAGTTGTTTTCAGGACTGACCATTTGGTGCTGGATAATTAGCAGTTGGTGTGCTCTTCCTGGAAGGACTGTTTTCCCACTCTTAGCAGTCCTTGGCTGCCTTTAGTTCTTTGAGTAGTGTTGAATACTCCTTGGTTTTCCCTAATCCACTTTGGCATGTCTGTTGTTGTCCTTATTCAGCTCATTTTTAGGCAATCATGTTGGTGGGACTTCATGGGTTGTAGCTTCTGACATTCCTAGGAGACATAACCTCACAGCAAACTCCCTTTTCTTCTGCCTCTTAGAGTCTTTAACACCCTCTTCTGACATCTGCAGGCACACACATGTATGCAGACATGCATACTCATAAGATAAAAATAATTCTTAAAAAAAACTACCACTAAATACATTAACCTTTGAAGCAGGTGGATAAAAGGTAAAAACCTTAAAAGAAATATCATGGACTGATAGTTGTCTCTCAGAGCAATAATGTGATCTCTTATTTGGAGAAAAAATAACTGCCAACCATGATCTGTATACCATCTCTCTCTCTCGTGTATTACCCTTCTCATTTTCACAGAATGCCTGATGTAAATGACTTAAAGTGAAGGAAGATTTATCTAGCTCCTGCTTTCAGAGTTTTTAGTTCTTCCTGACAGGGAGGGGTGGCAGAGTAGCTTCCACTAATGGCAGACAGGAAGCAGGGAGAAAAAGGGACCAGGGTTTGGGCATGTCTGTCAAAGGCATGCCCACAGTGATCCACTTGCTCCAGCTAGGCCCTAATACTTAAAATTCTTGCCTCCCCCCTACCCCCAGCCCAATGAAAAACCAGCTGGGAACACATAAGCCTGTAGGGGATTCAGATCATAACATCCATCAAATATCTTTCAAGAACATTCTAGACAAAAGAAAACTCCCAGCCTGTTAGCCATAAGCCATTGGTAGCAATGGACAGTTCTAAGGGATGTGCTTTGGGATGTATGTGGTCTTGGTATAAGATGCACAGGACAGTGATCAGAGACAGTGGCAAATGAGATGCTTGAATGATAGCACATAGTCTTAAGAAAAACTATAAGAAGTGTCAGAAATGGCTCCAGTGATGAGGGATATTTTAGTACTCTATGGGCAGTAACTGACAGATCAAAATTATCAAAAACTCAGCAAGGATGTGAATAATTTGCCTGCTGAATGCATAGAACACTGTGTCCAGTTAGAGAATATCTGTGTGCTTCCTGCATACATGGTCATCCACCAGAATTGGCCAGTTTATGGACTGCATGTCAGGAACATTCCACAGATGTTAGACAGCCAGAATCATATGGAGTGTCTTTTTAGGGTGGAGCGGAATGAAGCTGGAAGTCAGTAAAATGCCTCAGGCAAACACAAAGTAAGAGAGGTAGTCATAATAGAAGCCAGATGGTTTGGGATTAAATGATAAAAATATTACATCAAAGTGGATGAGTTGCATTTAAATTCTCATTCTCTCTCTCTCTCTCTCTCTCTCTCTCTCTCTCTCTGTATGTATGTATGTATGAATGTATATCTGGTGTGTGTGCGTACATACAACAACATGTCAGAGAACAACCCTCAGGAATCAGTTTTTTTCCTTCCACTGTGGGATCTGGGGATGGAACTCAGGTTTTCAGCTCTATTTTGCAAGCACCTTTACCTTGCTATCCTGTGAGATGCATTTAAATCAGAACTTAGTGGAAGGATTAAGTGCTTATATCAGAAAGGAAAAAAATGAAAAATTAGTGAACTAAACTTCTGCTGTAAGAACTTAAGAAATTAAGTGATGGTAAGGTGATTCGTTGGGCAAAGGTGCTTGCCACCAAGCTTAAGGACCCACATGGTGAAAGAAAACCATCCCTTGCAAATTGTTCTCTGATCTCCACAGGCATGTTGTAGCATGTGCCTTTCCAATGAATAATGAGTGTAATAATTTTGAAAAAGAACTTAAAGCCGAAAGAAGCACAAGGAAAAAAGTAGAAACAGAAAGGAGATGATGTTTCCAGGTGGGCCCAACAGCAGATCTGAGAGGAGTAGAGAGAATCAGTGAGTATCCAGTCTAAAGGACAGAGAATTGACCCAAACTGAGGCCCATGAGACATCGTCATACACACCCACAAAGGGAAAGGAAAAAGAGTTGGGTGGAGAAAATATTGCTGGAGAGACGACTCAGCAGAAAGAGCACTGGCTGCTCCTTCAGAGGACCTACCTTCAATTCCCAGCACTCATATGGTGGATCATAACCAGAGCCTCAGTTCCAGAGGCGCTCACACCCTGTGATGATTAATATTATCAACTTGACAGGTTCTAGAATGATCTAAAAGACAAAACTCTGGCCTGTCTCTGAGGGAATTTTAGACTGGGTTAATGGAGGGGCTCTGACTGAGTAAGAAGGGGGAAGTGGAGTAGAGCACCAATACCATATCTCTAGTCTTTTAACTCTGGAGGTGACGTGTCCAGCAGCCTAATCTTCCCTGGGGAGAACTCTGTCCTCACAAACAGTGAGGCAGAGTAAGCCCTTCCTCCTCACACTGCTCGTGTCATGGATTCAACCACAGCAAGAAAAGTTATCAGTAGAACCTGTAGCAATCTTTTTTTCTTATTAAAACTATGTGTATGTATGATGCATGTATGTGTGCTTGGGAGGGGGTAAGGTGAGTGTCACAGCGCATGTGGAGGTCAGAGGACAACTGAAGGAATCAGTTCTCCCCTTCTACCTTTCTCTGGGTTACAAAGATCAAACTCAGGTCCCAATTGCATTGCTCCCTCCCCTAGCTATCTTAATGATCTCGATAATGAGAGGCTGCCTGGAGTCTTGTTCACTGCCAGAAATGGTTGTAGAGCAAGGAGCTAAATACCAGTGTAGCACGAATCTTAAAAGTTCTTATTAATAAAAAAATCAAACCTGAAGCCAGGTATTGGGGTGAAGCTGGAAATCAGAGAAGCAGAACAAGCCACAGCTTCCTCAACTTGCCAATTCCTCAGGTGATCTTGTTTCCTCAGACTGGGTGCCTCTCAGCTGAATTGTGCTGCTCAAAAGCCTAAAAGCTTTACCAGGCTAGTTCCTGGTCCTCACACTTTATATACCTTTCTGCTTTCTGCCATCGCTTCCTGGGATTAAAGGCGTGAGTCACCATGCCTGTTTCCAGTGTGGCTTTACTCACAGAGATCCGGATGGATCTCTGCCTTCCAAGTGATAGGATTAAAGGCATGTGTGCCACCATTTCCTAGCCTCTATATCTAGTGGCTGTTCTGTTCTCTGACCCCAGATAAATTTATTAGGGTACACAATATTTTGGGGAACACAATATCACCACATACCAGCTTGGCCTTTGAGATTATCAAGGCAGCTAGCAACTGCGCTACCACCTCCATCTGAAAAGTCCTGAGGAAATCAGACCACCCATCACCTCAAGGTTGCGCTGAGAGAAAAGCATGTGGAGTTAGAGGCAGAGGAGCTCAATAGTATGGATTGTTGTCCTCGGCACACGCTATCCCGTGGCCCTCAATACCCTTCCTTCACAGTCTCCCCCTAACATAGTGCCTCCTTCCCAGTCTCTCTATGCTTCCTGCTCCCTACTCAGCCATGTCCCCATATCAGGGTTCCATCATTGTTATCAAACAAGTGAACTTCTCAGTTTGGGGAGGTTATATCAGCGCCACTTGGATTGGAGTTTGGGGGAGCCCAGGTTCTGTTTTCTGAGGCCTGTTCTCATGTGCGTTGTCCAGACTTCACACTGATAGGGCAGCACTGCTCACAGATTGTTGGGGGAAGGCTTCTGCTCCTGTGGAGCACTCCAGTCCCCAGGAGCCACAGCTCCACCATGCACTCTACCCTGTCAACAGCTGCAGGGTAGAGCATGGAAGAGAGCACTCAAAGCATGTTTGAGTACAAGAGACTTGTGGCCTGTGAGAGCTTGTGGTCTTCTTAGGTCACCATTTGCATCTGGGCAGTCCCTGGAGGAGCCTTGATCTGCAATAAGGCTGATGCTGTGAATAATTTATTACACCCGACTAATCAGCATATGTGAATGTGTTTATCATAATGTGCTCTATTAGCATACCACGGCAGATATTAGAGATATGTATATTTCTTAACTTTAGCAGAATTAGGACACCATTTATTTGTTTTTGGCTTTTTTGGCATATACTCTAATTTAAATTGGCATCTTTAATTTCCAAATGTTTGGAGGTTTTTCTGCTAGCTTTCTGTTACTGATTTCTAATATAAGGCCACTGTGCCAGAGAACATGATTCTAGTCCTCCTAAATTTGTGCCAGAGAACATGATTCTAATCCTTCTAAATTGTCAAGACTTGTTTTGTAGTTCAGTCTGGTCCATTCTGTAACTGTCCTGAGTACAGGTGATGGAGAAGGGTATGTTCTGGTGTTGTTGGGTGGAGGGTTTGTATATATTAATGCTTTCTTATTAGTTGATGATGCTTGTAGATTGTTTTTGTATGTCTTGGCTGGTTTTTTCTCCACTTGCTCTACTGATGATTGAGAGAGGAATGTTGAAGTCATTTGACCATTATTTCTGTGCTACTTTGCCCTGTTCCTCGGAAGCTTGTCTGCTAAAACCCCGTCTCCTATTGTTGTGTCCTCTTGATGAGTTGACCCTGCTACCATTTCTGAATGCCTTTTCTTGTCCCTAATAGTAACTCTTGCTCTGAAGACTGCTTTGATATCAGGCTTATTGCTAGATATCATACCTGCTTTCCATCTCTGTACTTCTAGCATACCACGTGTCTTACTTTTCTATTGCTATGACAAAACCCCATGACTAACGCATCCTATAAAAGAAGCATTTAATTTGAGGGCTCATAGTTCTGGGGACTTAGAGTTTATGATATCATGACAGGGAGCATGGAAGCAGGCAGGCAGGCATGGCACTGGAGCTCGGCTAAGAGCTTACATCCTGATCTGTAGTCCTTCCCAAACAATTCCACCAACTGATGACTTTTCAAATACATGAGCCTATGGGAACCATTCTCATTCAGATCATCACACTAAGTCTGTTAAAAGTGTCCCCCATTTTTTAGTTGGGACTTGAATATTTATTTGGTACTGGGGTTGAACCAAGGCCTTGTATATGTTAGGCAAACATTGTGCCACTCACTGTACATCCCCAAGCCTTTTTTTTTTTTTTTTTTTTTTTTTTGAGACAGGGTTCTTTGTGTAGCCGTGGCTCACAGAAATCCACCTGCCTCTGCCTCCTGAGTGCTGTAGATGGACTTTTCTTTACTGCCTACTAGTTCCCAAATAACCAACATGGAGACCCAATTATAAATGCTCAGACAATAGCTCAGGCTTATTACTAACTAGCTCTTACAATTTAAATTAACCCATTTATATTCATCTACATTCTGCCACATGGCATTACCTCTCTTTCATCTTGCACCTCCTGCTTCCCCTTCATGTCTCACTGGCGACTTCTCTGACTCTGACCTTCTTCCCAGTGTCCTTAGTCTGGTTTTCCTGCCTAACCTATCCTGTCCAGCTATTGGCCAGTCAGCTTCTTTATTAAGCCAATCGCAGTGTAATTTACACAATGTACAGAAGAATTATTCCACAGAATTTCCCCCTCTTTGTCTAAATAAATAAAAATAAATAAAAAGGAAGGTTTTAACTTTAACATAGTAAAATTATATACAGCAGAAACAGTTATCAAGTAAGAATTACAGTTATATTATCTAGTCCATTTGCAATTGGCAAAATCAGAAAAAATTCTATTATCTGTCTTTGTGAGTTTAAAGTTTCATATCTAATTTACCTTTTTATCATAACTAAGGAAAACTTTAAGTCTAATTATTCAGTCTTTAACTCCATCAAAGACCCCAGAAGGGTGAAATGTTAACAACAGGGACATCTGGTTGCCTGGACAGTCACCCTAGGTTCTTCTGTAACATTGGGGCATTTAACTTTGGCCCACAGGCCTGGTATATCTGACAGATATTTCTGAGAAGCAGGGAATTTTAAAGGACTGTCCTACATTGTCTTGGAAAAGTTTGGCAGTCGCTTTCTTTTGTGTCCTGCTGGTCTAGTTTGGACAGTATACAGTCAACAGTTGAGGCAAGGGAAGTTTCTTTGCCCAGATGGGTAATTTTTACCATAAAGAAAGCAACCTCCATACAGAGGTTCTTCAATTCTTTTGAAGTAAATGGGTGTTGTCAGAAGCAGATATGTCTCACTGTCATGAAAAGCCTTAGGTTATTAAACATATTAAATGCCATATTCTGTAGGTCTTCAAAATGTTTGAAGATCATCTCTTTATCTATCTAAATATATCTGTGTATGGCCTTGAAAACATACCTAACATGACTGTTTGTCTATTTTAGATGACTATTAATCTGAATTTTTAATTATATGTTACATTTTAAAATAAGCTGCATAAACAGGATACCTCAAACAAGGATAGAAACATACATATAGTATAACAAAAATAACTTTAAATGATTGGGTATCAATAACCCAAACTTCATAGCAGTGAAAAATATTTTCAGATTAATAGTTGTTTTTTGGATTAAGGTAGATTCAATAATCTACCCCTTTTTCCTATCATTTCTATATTATATTCCCCTTTTTTCCTTTAGAAAGAGATCTTTGAATTTAACTCTTTTGTTTTGCTTTTTTTCTGACTATGACTAATAACAATTTGTAATCAATCCCCTTTAAATGATAACAAACATCCATAACCCATCTTTTGGGAATATGGGTGTTGTTTTCTCTAGACTGCTTCTTGTTGTCTGGGGGCACTAGAATCTTAGGGGGAACCTTGAGAAAATTTAGGATAATGTCTAAGTCTTGGTTGGAATAGTCTGTGAGCTGGATCATCTCAGCCAACAGCCTTGAAACTGTTCTGGATACACAAACTGTAACAGAGGCATTCTGAGATGTTGGATCACCTGGACAATCCATTTTTATTGGTGTCTGATCCCTTGTTCTGAAAGTACATAAACTTTTTTTAAAAAAAGATTTATTTATTTATTATGTATACAAAAGAGGGCACCAGATCTCATTACAGATGGTTGTGAGCCAACATGTGGTTGCTGGGAATTGAACTCAGGACCTCTGGAAGAGCAGTCGGTGCTCTTAACCTCTGAGCCATCTCTCTAGCCCAAAGTACATAAACTTTTAACATTAACATGCATGTCTGTATTTTTTTTTTTTTTTTATTTTTTGGTTTTTCGAGACAGGGTTTCTCTGTGTAGCTTTGCACCTTTCCTGGAACTCACTTGGTAGTCCAGGCTGGCCTCGAACTCACAGAGATCCACCTGGCTCTGCCTCTCGAGTGTTGGGATTAAAGGCGTGTGCCACCACCGCCCGGCTGCATGTCTGTATTAATACAAGTATAGACTGTGTGTTGTACACAAATTAGCCAAGGATGATTTTTTTGTTTTATGTTTGGACAGGTAAAATATACATTACATGTTTTGTAGTTTTTCTAGTTTTATTTCTTTTATGTTTGTAGTCAGGATTTTCAGGGGGTCTTTATCATACATGATCCATATCAACCTGGAATGAATCCACAGCCTCTCATTTCCTATGGAAATAAAAGCATAACCTCTTCTCCAAAGTAACATATGTTGGTGGAAATTTTTCTCCTGCCTGCTTGTTGCCAGCAGTTGCTTCTTAAATAAGTGACTTTGAGGCTTAATATTACTTATAATGCTCAGATGGTAGCTCAGACTTATTACGAACTAGCTCTTACATTTAAATTAACCCATAATTCTTATTTATGTTTAGCCATGTGACTTAGTACCTTTTCTCAATATGCATTCTCGTCTTGTTTCCTCTGTGTCTGGCCGGTGGCTCCTGACTCTGCCCTTCCTCTTCCCAGAATTCTCCTAGTCTGCTCACCCAACCTGTACTTCCTGCCTGGCTACCTGGCTACCGATCAATCAGCATTTTATTAAACCAATTTGAGTGACAAATCTTTACAGTGTACAAGAGCATTATCCCATGGCAATCCATGTGCTGGCTTAACTGGATATCAATGTGCAGAAGGCTGCAAATAGATCCATATCTGTCACCATGCACAAAACTCAAGTCCAAGTGGATCAAAGACCTCAACATAAATTCAGTTACTCTAAACTTGATAGAAGAGAAAGTAGGAAGTAGTCTTGAACACATTGGCACTGGAGATCACTTCCTAAATATAACCCAGTAGCACAGACACTGAGAGAAACAATCAATGGTACCTTTTGAAACGGACAAGCTTTTGTAGAGCAAAGGACACGGTCAATAAGACAAAGCGACAGCCTACAGAATTGAAATTATTTTTAAAATATATAGGTTAGTTTAATCTAGCAGCTTTCATAATCTAATGTCTTTTAGCAGCCAAAAAAATTAAAGAAAGCACAATAACATACAGGATCCAGACTCTCTGTGTATTTCACATTTTTATGTGGTTTTTTCTTTTATATTACTTTACATCCTTTTTAAAAGACTTTATTTTATTATTTTCAATGAGAGCAATACATATTTATAGTATACAAAAATTGTTCCATAGCAGAGTGCTGGGATTAAAGGCATGCACCACCACTGCCCAGCTCCCCAAATCTTTAAAACATTTAATAATTAGAATCAGGATCTTACTAAGTTGTCTAGTTGGCCTTGAACTTGTGATCTTCCTGCCTCTGCCTTCTAAATATCTGAGATACAGGCTTGTTTCAGTAGGCCTGGCTTATTTTCCACTTACCCTGTTTTTTGTTCCTTACTCCATTGAATTCCTGTTCTCTTCTGGATTAATTTAGTAGTAGTTAGTAGTAATTTTTTGTCTTTCCATTATTGGCTTATTGGCTTTAGTTTTTTCTGTTTTGGTGGGTTAGGAAATAAAGTCAGTCTGTTTAATGTATTCTAGCCACATTCTGATGCTGTTACACCCATAGGATATCAGGAAGCTAACAGATGTGGACTTCTAGCCTTCTGCTGCTGTTATCTCCTGTCTTAGTTTCGTTTCCTTTTGCTGTGACACAGTACTCTGACAAACACAGCTTAGGAGGAAAAGGTTTAATCTTTCTACAGTCCGTTATGGCGTGAAGTCAAAGCATCAGAAGCTTGAAGTGGCTCCTCTCATTACGTCCACTGTCAAGAAGCAGGCAGCAGCGAAGCTTGCCTGTTAGCTCAGATGCCTTCCCTATTTTATAAGGTCCCGGACCAGAAGGAGCACAGTAGCCAGGAAGTATGTTAAAAGCCTTCCCCACAGAATCCTGCTGGTGCCTGACACCCTCTCCCAGCATGATCCATCAGGCTGTGTGAAGAAAGAAACTGAGAGGAACTTCTCCTTTTTCCTACTAGGAAGCCAACTCAGTGAACAGGAACACTGCTTTCCCTGCTCTGCCCACCCAGGAGGCACCATTCTTGTCCTGGTCCCTCTGCCTGAGCTGGTGTATTTCTCTGTGCCAGGCTGAATTCATTAGTGAAACCTACATCTATTGTGAAATGTGAAAATTACATGCTGCTGCCACTTTAATAGATGGCATACCATCCCGAGAGCTCTGTTCCCATGGCATTTCTGCCCACTTTAATGTGCCTTGCATGTGTTGGAGTGGGACTCAGGCCCTGCACGTGCATCAGAGTGGAGCCACCTGCCACGCCAGTGTGTTTGGAAGAGCAGCCTTGTCTCTCTGCCTAGTTGGCTAAGCAGCCTGTCTTCCACTGCCTTCCGTGTGATCTGCTAACTGCAGTATCACTTGAAAAGTAGGGATTTGTGGGAAGGAAATGAGGAATCTGTTGCTAGAGTGTGATTTAGAGGCAGACAGCACTGCTTGTAGAGTAAGTCGGAGGCTACATTCCATCATAAAATGGTTTTAATTTACTCTAACGTGTGAAGAATAGTGTTGTTTGGAATTTGGGAAAGAAAACATTAAAAATATAAAGTAGCTGGTGGTATGGTTTTACCAGCATGTCTCCTAAGTGTCTAAGTGATTTGCTTTGTTATCTTCCCAGACTGTCACAGTCCTTGAAACCACTCACTGGGAACCTTTTCCACATTCCCTTGTTTAATATTTCTTGGGGAATTTCACTGTTGTGTGGCTGATCTGTCATTGGTTGATACCTGTGCTGCTACCTTGAAAGTTCCTGGCTTGGTGAGAGAGCTAGCATTCTGGGTCATGTTTCCTTGGTCTGCCACAGAATACAGTGCTAGAGAGTCTCCATTGCTTTACTAGCACTGTGGTGAGTCTTGCTGTGGGTGGCTCTTGGCAGGGTAGCACTCAGTGGGGCCAGCCCCAACTATTACTGCAGTATTCTAAGTGAGCAAAACTGAGCTTTTCTCTCAGGAATTCATAGCCTGAGGTTTGACAGTAGACAAACCGAAAATGTTTATTATACAGTGACAAGAAAACAAATGGAAGTGGACTAGAGAATGACATGAAGCTGCTCATCTTGGTGTTTGAGTGGAACAAACCATGCAGAAAGCTATGAGCCAAGGAATGGGATGATGGGTGGACATTGGAGAGGACCTGAGCAGCAGTGGGCATTTTAGGAGTGACTGTAGGCCAGTGTAGCTACAGAGAGTAGTGTCAGGAGGGGGTGCCCAGAGGGACTGATGGACCAACTAGCCTGTGAAGACTCAGGCAATACTCTGAACAGAGGAGGCCTTGGCTAGAGCTGGTTCTGACTCCTGCGAGGGAACTAAGAGGAGTCACAGGGACCTTGTAAGGAGAGTGGGCCAGTGTGGCCTAGAGCTTGGGGAGTGGTCCAGAACAACGAAAGGGAGTTCAGTTGGATGGTACTTGGGTTTTTAGTCTGCATGCTTGGGCCAGCGGTAATGGTAATGCTGTTATAAGGAGCAGGAAAGAACCAGGAGTTTAGATTGCTTCATTTAAGTCCAAGACATCTGCTAGCTGTTCCCACAGCTGGGTGTATAAACTGAAAGGCGGGAAGCTACTGGTGCTCCAGAAGATATAACCTTGGGAATCACTGTTATACAGAAAGGACTTATAGCTAGGCAAAAAATCATATGGCAGAGGGGCTAGCAGAAGACTGGAGACAGAGCCTGGAGCCTCCTAGCATCCTCAGTATGGTTTCTTCTCTCATCAGCTCTCAGCTGAGACAGGGTAAGGTTTTTGTTATTGCTTGAATACAAATTGTACCCCACAATCATTTCCCTGCAAATTTCATTTTTCTTTTTGGATAAATAAAATTCCATTGTATATGTATACCATATTTTAATCTTTATTTTTCTTTAGCCGTTTTAATTGCATTTATTTATTAATGCACATGTTTACATGTATACACATGGACATGGTGCATATGAGGAGGCTAGAGGACAATTTATGTGAGTTGTTTCTCTCCTTTAATATGGAGGTCACAGGGGTCAAACTCAGGTCTTCAGGCTTCAAGGGGAGTGCCTTTACTCACTGAGCCATCTTGCTGGCCTCATATGTACCATATTTTCATTATCTTTTCAGCAGTTGTTAGCTATGTAGCTGATTCCATTTCTCTGCTATTATGAATAGAGCAGCAATAAACATGTATAAGTAAGCATTCCTGTAGAAGGATATAGAATCCTTTGGATATATGTTAGAAGTGATATAGCCAGGTTATATAGAAATCCCCCCTCCCTTTCTTTTTAGGAACTTTCACAGTGATTTCTATAATGGCTATATCAGTTTACACTCCCACCAAATGAATAAGGATTCCTTTTCCCCCATATCCTCTAGCATTTACTGTAATTTGTTTTTATTAATGATTACTAAGATGATTAGTTTTGTTTGGTTTGTGAACATGAGTTTTCCTTTAACAAAGTGGCTCCCTTTCAGAGCTGAAGTTACAGGTAGTTTCAGGCTGCCTGATGTGGTGCTGGGGACTGAACTCAGGCCTTCTGCAAGAGCATCAAGAGCTCTTAACCACTGAGCTATGTCCTCAGCCCTGGGAGTAGTCCTCTGTGTTGCTTCTCTCTAGGGTAGCACACTCCCATTGGCATGGGAGGGCCTTCTGAGAAACATGGAAGAGGATTTATTTTCCTTGGCTTTGTGTGCTGGGGCAGAGCAGCACAGAAGTAAGGACACGGCAAATGAGCTTCTTCACCACAGTGGGCAGGGAGGCAGAAAAAGGGACGTGGGAATGTGCCAGGGAAAGATAAAACCCTTTGTCTTCTAACTGAGTGGCCTTCCAGCTGCTGCTGCTGCTGCTGCTGCTGCTGGTGGTGACAGTAGTGACCAAGACAGCACCGTTCTCATCAGAGGCCCCAGTGTCTTTGTGTGGGCACTTTTGTGTAAGATGCTGAAATCACACCAGTTGTCAGCGCCCTCCTGTCATACTTGCCCCAGATTGCTGACTCATGTTCTCGGCCCCATGCTCTGCCCTCACACCCCCACATGATTTAGACACTGGAAATACCAACGGGGAGCCTGTCCCATGTCAGGAGACTCTTGAAAGGACCGTGTGGAGAAAATAGCCCCTCGATACAGAGGATGGAGTGGGGGATGATACACGTTGAGGAACCAGAGGAAAAACACACAAGCAGAAGTTACTTCATACTTTGATTGTTTGGGCTTTTGTAATAAAGCAGCTTGTTTCGTTTTGTGTTCTTTGGGTGTTACCATAGGGACATAAAGTATTTCCCCCTAAGGCTCATGTATTAAAGGCTTGGTTCCCAGCTGGTCACACTACTTTGGGAGGTTCTGTAAACTTTAGGAGGTGGGACATAAATGGAGAAAATATCTCTAGGGCTGAGTTCCTAGGGGTTATATCTTGTTCTGTACCCTGCAACCCCCTCCTCCCATATTCAGGGAAATAGGAACCATATGCTCACACTGCCTCACCACAGGCACAGAATCAACCATGAACTATGGACTGGAATTGTGAGCAAAAGTCCATCCTTTAAGTTGTTCTTTCAGGGATTTTAATCACAGCTACAGAAAAATAAAAGCTGGTGCTGGGGTGGAACCTTTGCTACGATAAACCTTACCTGTGCTTCTTAGCCTTTGGAGCTAGTGTGCAGGAGGGATGAGGCTAGAGAGACACTAGAATGCTGTAAACAGAACTCAGAGGACCAGCATGTCCACAGGAATACTAAGCTGTAGAGCCTTGTGCTCTGAGGCCTCCAGCAGGAATGAAGACTGTGTTGGGGATTGGACCAGAGGCCATTCATGTTCATTGTGGAATGGAACTTGTTGTCTATGCTTTGTCCGTGCCCTAAGACTTAGGGTAAGCTAATTTTATAGGTGACAGACAAATGAAGTTTCAAAGCGGCTAGGTTGTATCAAGAACTTCGCTGGCTGCTCTTAAGCAAATTGCCATGAGAATTAGGGGTAAAAGAGAGAACAGAAAGATCTGAAAAGCATTTGGACAGAGAAGCAAATTTAAAGTTGGGCCCAAGGTGTGTAGGGTGTTAAAAGAGATTATTGCCCTTTTAAAAGTTCCTTTTCACAGGGACAATAGGAAAGATGACTTGATGGTATCTCAGAAATTGGGTTAGTCCTAGCTGTGGCAGGCTCAAGGGCATGAAAAAGTGAATTCACTTGAGATTTTCCCTCCAGAAGACAGTGCCTCTGAGACACCCTTCTGGAGTACCATCACTTAGAAAAGTGTTTCCCCTCAGCCGTCTGGCGGCGGGCTTTCACAAGCTGCTGCGACTGTGGTTCAACCAGTGGCAGACCTTGTTGTTATCCTCCTGATGCTGACTTTGCAGGCATGCAGAATGCAAGAGTTATGGGCTCATGGAGGTATCCACCACATTTAAGAGGAAAACCTGGGAGTCCAGGCAATATGTAGCGCAGTTGGAATCCTCACAAGAAGCTCACGAGAGGATGGGAGTGTAAACATGAAGTGGAGACCTTAGGAAGTTAGAGGAGCCAGGGAAAGAAAGCTGTAGGAAATGAGGTGACCCTGCCCTCAGGAGAGACTGTGTAGGCTGGGAATGGCAAGGCCATAGGGGTATGGCTCCTCGGGATTTTTGGGGTCCACATTCCATCATCATTTGCTCTAGATGATAGACATAGAAGTTACAGGACTTACCATTTGCCTTCCTGATTTCAGTCTTTGGTCAGTCCCTCCTTTCTATGCATTCTTCCTCCTCATCTGGAATAGGCTGTTCACTTGGTGCTATTGCATCTTGGGTCTCAGGAGATGTTGAACTGAGCCTTCTGAATAGTATTAGAACAGTTAAAACCATGGTGGTTCTTAAAGATGGACTGAAGGTATTTTGTGTTGTGATAGACATGAGCCTTTTGGGTCCCAAGGGCAGAATCATAACATGTGAAATGCCTTTATGAAGACCTTAGATGTTAAAAGAACCATCCCTAGTCAGTAGCACTGTTTGGGGATTCTAGAAGCTTCAGGAGGTAGGGCCCAGCTGGAAGAAGTGGAGAAAGTGTGTTTTTCAGAGTGGTATTTTTCATCACCAGCTTCCTATCTGTGAAGTGAGTAACTGTTGCCACGTGCTCCTGACATCATGATGTTCTGCCTCACCAGAAGCCCAGAATCAACAGAGCTAAGGATAATGGACTGAAATCTTTGAATCCATGAGAAAACTCGGTGATTCTTCTCTTTAAATTATTTTCTCAGCAATTTTGTTCATAACTATAGAAACCATTTACACAGTTTTTAAGAGCAGATGAAAACTCACCCACAAAGCAGACAAGAACTTCAGCTGCTTACAGGTTGACTGACTGAAAGAAAGGGGATGAGGGAACTTGATGGTGATGGAAGTGGGTGTCAGAACTTGGTCATCATCTGTAAGCTCTAATCTTGCTTCAGTGAAACCACACAAGAAAACTGTATTTAGCTGCTGAAATCCACACTGTACATACCACTAATCCCTGTCCATGGGCAGCGACTCTCACCAGCCCCAGTAAAGTTTTGCCAGCCTTTCCCTCCTCATTACAACACAGCTTCTCTTTCTCTTGTTCAAGATTCCTTCTTCTACCCACCACTCTATTCCTGTTTCATTGCTTAGAGTTCTAGAAAACTTGCAAGTCTAGTTTTATTAGTCAGGGCTTGCTAGAGGGGCAGAGATGATAGAATGAATGAGTGTGAAAATCTCTCTCTCTCTCTCTCTCTCTCTCTCTCTCTCTCTCTCTCTCTCTCTCTCTCTCTCTCTCTCTGTGTGTGTGTGTGTGTGTGTGTGTGTGTGTGTGTGACTAAACTGGCTTAGAAACTGGTCTGCATAGTCCCAACAATGGCTGCCTTATGGAGAGAAAGGCCAAGAATCTGGAAGTTGTTCATTCCAAGAGACTGGATGTCTCTGCAATCCCAATCTGGTGCTGGAGTCTGGGAGAATATCTGGACAGCTGCTCGTTTTCAGTCTACACTGAGCTCCTAAAGAAGTTAGATTTGTTTGTTTGTTTGTTTGTTTGTTTGTTTGTTTGTTTGTTTGTTTGAGACAGGGTTTCTTTGTGTAGCCCTGGATGTCCTGGAACTCACTCTGTAGACCAGACTGGCCTGAAACTCAGAGATCCGCCTGTTTCTGCTTCTAATTGCTGGGATTAAAGGCAAACTTCACAGCAAGAAGTTGGATTTAATACCAGCTGCAACAACAGAGAGATGAATTTGCCACTAAGAATGGGGGCAAGTAGACAAAAGCAAAAGCTTCCTTCTTCCATGTCCTTTTATGTGGGCTGCCAATAAAAGGTGTGGCCCTGATTTAGGCTGGTCTTCCCACTTCAAACCATCTGATCAAGAAAATCCCTCACAGGCATGCCTTGAAATTTGAGTTTTAGTTGATTCCAAATGTAATCAAACTGACAACCAAGATTAGCTGTCCCATGAGTGTTAGTGAGTTACACAGTGGCAGGATAGTTACAGGAACCAGGAAGTTAGCTCTGGTGGAATTTACTGCCTGCTTTGTTAACCCACATCAGATGGGTTTTCCCCTGGTGTTCTTCCACTGGCATTTCAAAGTGTGTTCATGTTATAATACGTATGGGTCAGTGCTTTATTCCTTTTTATGGCTACATAATGTCAACAGTGTGACAGTATGGATGACCAGCATTTTTCCGCCCATTGTTTGATGGGCACTTGGGTCATTTGCTGTGAACCATGCTGCCTACACACGTTTTTGTGTGATCTAGTCATTCTTTCAGAGTGGGTCTTCAGTCGAGGAACCCGATTTTTCCTTACCTGAGCATGACTAGAGCTCCCTTTCATATTAAGACTGTTCCCCTGGAGACAGTTTTCTAGAACTGACAGTTCTCTTTTGTTCAGTTCGTGGGAAGTGTGGCATCGCTTCCTCTGAGAAGCCCAGTGTCACTACGTGGGGCGGGGGGTCACTTTTCTTGTTGTATTCAGTGAGATGAACATTTTATCTCACCAGTTCCCTTTGTTTTAATATCATCTTTCTCTTGCTAACTCACATTGGTTGGTTCCTTTCCATTTTCCTGTCTCTCCCCACCCCTGCCCCTCACACTGATTTTTTTCATTTGTTTTTCTGTGTGTGTGTGTGTGTGTGTGTGTGTGTGTGTGTGCGCACAGGCACCTATGTCCCACCCTGAAGGTGTGAACTACCACATCCAGCTTTTTATGTGGGTTCTGGGGATCAAACTTGGATTGTCAGGCTAGCTCCTTTACCCACTGAGCCATCTCCCTGGCCTCCTGATTTTCTTGATCTGTCCCTTTTATTCTTTCTCTACCCATACCTTTGTTTCAGTAATTGTATTTTCAGTTCCAACTTCTCCTTTTGTTACTCTGTATACCTTCTGTTTATTTGCTGAGATTATTTTTAAAACTTTACACCTTGGTTCACTGAGGAACTTTTATGGTGGCTGCTTTAAAACCATTGTATTGGTCTGTCACTACACTTAAATATCAGGGACAGGCTGATTTGTAAAGAAAAAAATGCTTATTCTGGTTCATAGGTTTAAGGTTCAGTGTCCTAATAGCTCTGTACAGGTTCTAGTGAGGGACCCCTGAGCTAAATCATGCTGTAGTGGAGACACTCAGGTCTGTGTGTGTCTATCTCTTCTAATGAAGCTCCCAGGGTTCCGTCTCTGGACTCCTTCCTAATGATTGAATCCCTTCCCCAAGGCCTTACTTCTAAAAGCCATCCATAGATGACCTACACTCTAACACCATTAACTTCTGCCTGATGTTTAGACTCAGAGGAGTTCTGGGAGACAGGGCAAGGCCTGTTTAGACCCTTGTGAAATAATCCTATCTTCATCTTCAATAACAAAGGATCTCCACCTGTCATTCACATGCCTCACCTGTCTCTAAGCTCCAGGTTTTCGTGATTGGGACTGAGTTCTGTATTACTCCCTATCTACATGGTTTATGATATTTTCCCTCCATAATCTGTCTCCCCTCAAATATTGTCACAGTGACTGAGCTCTTACAGTGCTATCATGAGGTTATTCCTGTTGGCTCGCCATTGGCTGCATTTGTCGCATTACTTAAGCAGTATGTTTTATGTTTTGTGGTGTCAACACAAGCTCTCTCTTTAGCATGCCTAGTGTAAGCAAGGGTGCAGTAAAACCAACAGCTAGACCATTCCATAGGTAGAAAGAAAGGCTTATTGGGGAATCAAACTGCCAGGGCCATCTCAAGGTCAGGGGAGAACAGCAAAAAAAGTGGGAGGAGCCTTGACAGTTTTAAAGGGACAGGCAGCAGTGTGGGGGTAAACCAGAACAGCCTGGGAGTTAGAGTAAAGGGAGGTGTGGTGTGGGCCAGAACAGCCTGGGAACTAGCTTGGGCACTTTAATCTGTTGCAGGCTTGTTTGAGTTCATCAGGAACTAGATGCCCCTGCTGGAGGCAGTTAGCTGGAAAGGGAGGATAAGGGAAGTGATGGCTTCTCCTGACAAACAGAAACCCACTTTACAAGGTTTCTGAGGAATGCTGAGTTTAGGCTTTTGTTTACCTGATAACAGCCCTTCTCTTTACCTGGTCAGAGTCCAGCCTGAGCTGAGCCCAGACTGTCATTCAGGACATTGTCAGCAGCACTGCCATTTGGGGGCCTGCTTTGGACCCAATACCTAGTTATTTTATTCATCCTGTAATTTCTTTATATTTCTATTACAGTAGCCTTATCCACGGTAAGAGTCTCTTTCCTTACAGGGTAAATGAGCCTTACTCTGACTATTGCACATGCAATGGACAGTTGAAGCCCTGCTCTCATGAAGCTTTTAGTCTGGTGGGAAAAGAGAGAAGATCCTTTGTAGAAGAAGTGGTGTGCACCAAATATGAACACTGCCTCTCTGCCCCCCATGGTCCCTGGCTGCTGGTGCTGTTTTAAGCGGGTCTGGGAATTTTGGTGGGGAGGCCTAGCTGGCAGAAGTAGGTCACTAGGTTCCTTGGGAGTGTCTTGCCCTTGGCCTCTTCCCCTCTCTCTACTCCCTACACGAGGTTAAAAAACCCTCCACTACGTGCTCCCATCAGCATGATGTTCTGCACAAGCACACCAAGCCATGCAACCATGAGCTAGACTTTCCAAAACCACAAGTCAAAAGGAATCTTTCTTCAATTTGTTTCTGTTAGATATTTTGTCACAGAGATGAGAAAAAGTCATATAAGTTTTAGGAAATGAAGACAGATTGGTTGGTGAGCAAGTAAGGAGGTGCTGTGATATTTGATCCATTCTTAGAGTTTCCATCTTTGTTTAAATCCATCTATTTTCAACTTTTGTTTTGTTGTGTTTTGTTTCTCAGGCAGGGTTTCTTTGGTGTAATAGTCCTGCCTGTCCTGGAACTCACTCTATAAACCAGACTGGCGTCGAACTCACAGAGATCTGCCTGTCTCTGCCGCCCAAATGCTGGAATTAAAGGTATATGTGCCACCACACCTGGCTCTTAACTTTTTAAATTATAGTCTGCCATGGTCTGAATTTCATCCTACAAAGTTTATAAGCTTAAGTCCTGATTGGAGAAGATCACTGTACTTGGAGACAGGGTCTTTCGGAGTTAATTAGGTTAATTAGTTCACTGTGGTAGTCCTCTGTCCAGTCTGACTGCTGTTCCTGTAAAAGAACAGACACAGACGGATGGCTGTATGAGGATGCAGGGAAAAGATGCAGGCTGCATACTAAGGAGAGGCCTAAGGAGGAGCCAGCTGCTGGCACCTGCCTCTGACTTCAGCCTCCAGGACTGTGATGAACAACTTTCTTTTGTTTACACTCTTCTATGTGGTGTTGCTGTGGCAGCCAGAGCTGCCCTGAGCAAATTAGTCAGCTATGTAAATTCCCTGTGTGTGTCTGCATCTGTATCTGATGCTCAGTCTCTCCTCACACCTCCTCTTCTTTTTAAAGAATTGTTTTACTTTGTTATTATTTGTTTTATGGGTTTTTGCCTGTATGTATGTCTATGCACAGCCTACACACAGAAAAGAGGGCATCTGATTCTCTTGAACTGCCATGTGGTTGTGAGCTTCCATGTGGTTGCTGGGAACCGAACCCAGGTCCTCTGCAAGAGCAGAAAATGCTCTCAATGGCTGAGCCATCTCTCCAGTCACTTCTTTTTCTTCTTAATATGTCATGTAAAGTTTTAGTTAAAAACTGGTTAATAAGTAACAGAGCAATGCTCCTGAATAATGACATTTATTTGAGACTAGCAGAGGATTGCAATGGGAACAGGTGTGTCCTAGTAAACTATGGCATATTAAAGAGCTGAAACAAGGGTAAGTTTTCAAAAGTAAAGTGAAGATTACATAAGATCTTGTGAAACACTACTCCATGGCTACAGGGATCAATACAGTGACGACAATCCAATGTTCAACATACTGCTGGCAGACTGTTCTTGTAGAATTACTTTCTGAGCAAGGCTACAATGACCTCAGTGCAAAACTGGTCTCAGCAGTCTGTTGTGAATGGCTCTTGCCATTAGGCACACGATCATGATACCTCCTCCTTCATACCATCCAAGCTTCATTGATTAATTTGGTTTGAGATTGACAGCTCAACAGAGTACTCTGTTTTGATTCTGACAGCTTTTGTGTGGGGCATGTTTTATTGGGTAACAGGAACTGAGAAATAGGCCTTTACATTGAGATTTTCTGTTCATCTAACTGGGATTTAGCTGAGCCTAATGTTGGGTCTTGTTTCTTCTCCTGTTGCCTTTTGGGTTTCCTGGGACTTCTACCTGAGATGGGATCTGTGTCTGTCAGTTCTCTCAGCTGTAGACACCCATGTCACTGTACCTTGAAGTTGCTATTGGTGTGAAGTACAGTATGGGAGGAGCAGAAATGTTCTGTCAAAAGACAAAAGCTCAGCCTTAGTGGCATGTGTCTATGGGCTGTGACTGTCACCAGTTTCTCCTCTAGGTGAATCAGGGATGCCCTTTCCTCAGGTATGGCCAAGCTCTGGAATCTTTTCCTGAGAACCCAGCTTTGCTATGTAGAGTACTCAGGGCATGCTGCATGATAGGAGTCCTTCCTTTCCCTGTCACAGCTGCCAAATCCCTGTGCAAACCCAGTCCTAAGAACCCCCCCCCCCCAGGAGGGCCCAGGGCCCCAGCTGTTTGCTTTCCAGGGCAGTAGATCTCACTGACTCCAGATTTCACAGTGATGGTTAAGCTGGACTTCAGCCTTCTGATGGACTAAAAGGTCATTGATTTTGTTGTGAGGATAGAGGGATAGTTTCAGGTGCTGTGCATGTCACTGATAAAACTGCTCAACTGAACTCGGGAAGAAGGGCATTTGAAATAGGGGAAGGGTGTACAGGGTGAAAGGACAGAGGCTTATTGGGGAAAGCAAAGGCAAGCCAGTGCTCCTGGTGTTTAGAAAGGACACCACACAACATAAGGGGAACTGTGGAGAAGCAATAGAGCTGGTTGGTCAAGGCTTCTCCTGCCATCCATAAGGCTGTGCTTGAGTTCCATTTAGAAAGTATCATTCTTGCCATAGGAAGATGCAGGAGTGGAAGTGTTAACTGAGAAGGCCTTTCTTTGCAGCTTAGTGGGCTAGGAAGCTCCCTCTGGGGTGTGGTCATTGTGGGCTTTAGGGTGTGCTGAGAGGAAGAGCAGGCAACACTTCTGATGGGTGAGAGAGTCGGTACCCACATCTCTGTCTGTGGGTGTCTGGGGAGGAGTATGGGGAACTCTGAGCTGGAATTTGATGTTGTGCAAGCAGATGTGGTATCAGGTGCCCAATGTGAGCTTTCCAGCAGGTTTGTAAATAGGAAGTTCAGAATTCAGAGGTAGGAAGGTTAGAGAAACAAAGTTTTACCAGTTGAGCATCACTGGTAAGCATGTGGGATTTGAAGACTTGCCATGGGTGAGGTCACCTAAGGAGAAAGGGGAGAGAAGGACACGGGGAAAGGCAAGTGCACGGAAGAAGACCAGTGAGGAAGACATGCTGCAGAAGCCAAGGAACAGTCTTCCTGATCATCCTCCAGGATATCTGGGAGTGGAACAAGAACTGAGCAGCAGCAATGTGGAGAGCAGTGGTGACCTTGAGGTGCCCCTCAGGGAATGAAGAGATGGCAGTGTGACTGGGAGGTAAAGGAGCAGTGTGAAGCAGGGCAGGAATGTGGCAACAGCAGCTAATCCCTGGAGTCTTTTGGAAGGAAGCAAATGGCAGGTAGGGTCTGGACATGAATTGGGGCTCTGGAGGATGATGCTTTACCTTTTCCCCCTGTTCTCTAAAGTCTGGAAACATAAGGCTCAGGCTGCTGCTGGATCAGACTATGTTCTTAGGTATCCGTGGTGTCATGAAAGTGGCCGTGATCCCAGAGGAGGATGACCATACATGTGTTCCCTGAGAGCTTGGCCATTGTCTGGAGTCCTGGTGGGAACAAGTATGGTTTTAGTTGAATTACATGCCCTTGTCTCAGATGAGGGGCAAGGCCTGCTGGATTCCTTTAGGATAAGTTTTAATTGTTAAACACATTGGATGGTTGAAAAAGAATCGTAAACTATTACTAATGTATGGACGGAGATGATTTTTTTGGTGATTGTGAAGAATTTTTATTACACATTCATTGCATATTTTCAATTAAGTTAATTTGCATGTGATTTGGAATATGAAATCTAATATACAGAATATATGCATAGAAATAGGATTCTCATTAAATTAATTCATATTTTATTTAAAAGCTTTGTGCAAATTCATTTATTATTTCCATATTAGAGCCCTGCTGGTCCCTCTCCTGTACCCTGTGTCTGGACACTGCTGCTTGCTTCTTACTTGGTACTGGTGCTGGGCTTCTCAGGCTTCCCCCGTGACAGCCTTCCTGAGAAACCTATTCTCAGCATTGCTTGTTGACTTCTGGTAACAATGAAGAGCCTTCCATCATTCCACCATCCCAGAACAGTCACAGCTTGAGTCAGATTAACATTCTTCTTTTGCATGATTATGGGTGCTATTATTTAGACCCGAGTCTTACATTATTTCCTTGTCTTCTAGTTTCTTATTTTGGCTAATAATTTTTTCATTTTGCATAATTTTCTTTATTATTATCATCATTATTTTTGTGTGTTCTTTTTTATTTTAAAAATTTTTAAATGATTTATTATTATTATTTTAACATCCAGAACGCAGTTTCTCTCCCTCCTCTCCTCCCAGTCCCTTCCCTGCATCTCCCTTCTGCCCACCCACATCCACTCCTTTTCCATTTCTATTCAGAGAAGGGCAGGCCTTCCGTGGATATCAACCAAACATGGCATACCAAGTTACAGTAAGACTAGGTACCTCCCCTCCTATTAAGGCTGAACAAAGCTACCCAGGAGGAAGAAAGGGTCCTAAAAGCAGGTAACAGAGTTAGAAGCAGCCCCTGCTCCCACTATTAGGAGTCCCTCAAAAAGACCAAGCTACACAACTGTCATGTATGTGCAGGGCCTAGGTCAGACCCATGCAGGCTCCCTGGCTGTTGATTCAATCTCTGATCTCTTAAGTGCCACAGATTAGTTGATTTTTGTGGGTTTTCTTGTGGTGTCCTTGACCCCTCTGGCTCCTACAACCCTTCCTCCCCTTCTTTCACAGAATTCCCCGAGTTCCTCTTAATGTTTTGCTGTGGGTCTGCATCTCTTTCCATCAGTTGCTGGATGAAGCCTCTCTGATGACTATTGGGCTAGGCACCAATCTATGAGTATGGCACAATATCATTAGACTTCATTACATTGACTTTTTTTTATTTTTATTTTGACCAGTCATGTTTGGTTCTACCCTAGGTCTCTAGGCTATGCTCCCTTTGGGTCCTGGTGCCCCAGGCTGTGTTAGGGATGGACTCCCTCTCATGGAATGGGTTTCAGGCTGGACCAGTCATTGGTTGGCCACTCCCACGATTTCTGTGCCCCTACTTTACCCCAGCACACCTGGTAGGCAGGACAAATTATAGGTCAAAGGTTATGTGGCTGGGTTGGTGTCCCGATCCTTCCACTGGAAATCTTGCCTGGTTACAGGAGATGGCTGGTTAAAGCTACATTAAGACCTATTGCTAGGAGTCTTAGTTGGGGTCATCCTTGCAGATTTCTGGGAGTGTCCATTGCACTAGGTTTCTACTTCACCCTGAAATAGCCCCCCTTTCCAGTTGTCTCTTCCAATACTCTTCCCCTCCATCCCCCCCAACCTAATCCCTCCTGTTCTCATTCCTACCTTTCCCAAGTCTACCTTCAAAATCTATTTCCCCTTCCCCAAGGAGATCCATGTGTTCCCCCTTTAGTCCTCTTTGTTACTTGACTTCTCTGGATCTGCAGATTGGAGATGGTTATCCTTTATTATTTTATAGCTAATATCCACTTAGACTTGAGTACATACCATGTTTGTCTCAAATGGTCTGGGTACCTCAGGATGATTTTTTTCTAGTTCCATCCAATTGCTTGCAAATTTCATAATGTCTAGTTTTTTTATTTTTTGTTTTTTGAGACAGGGTTTCTCCAGCCATAGCTGTCTTGGAACTTGCTTTGTAGCCCAAGTTGGCCTTGAATTCACAGAGATCCTGCTGCCTCTGCCTCCCTAAGTGCTGGGATTAAAGGCGTGGGCAATAATGTCATTTTTTTTAACAGCTGAGTAATTGTACCACATTTTAACATTGTGTAATTGTACCACATTTTCTTTATCCATTCTTTAGTTGAGAGACATCTAGGTTGTTTCCATTTCCTGACTATTACAAATAAAGCTGCTATGAACATAGTTGAACAAATGTGTTTGTGGTATGATGGATCATCCTTTGATTATATGCCCAAGAGTGGCTATAGCTGAGTCTTGAGGTAGATTGATTCCCAGTTTTCTCAAAAAACACCATATTGATTTCCAAAATGGCTGTACAAGTTTGCACTCCCACCAGCAATGGAGGAGTGTTCCCCTTGCTGCACATCCTCGACAGCACGAGCTGTCACTTGTGTTTTTAATCTTAGCCATTCTGACAGGTGTAAGATGGCATCTCAGAGTCGTTTTGATTTGCATTTCCCTGATGGCCAAGGATGTTGAACATTTCTTCAAGTATTTGAGATTCCTGTGCTGAGAATTCTCTGTTTAGATCTGTACCCCATTTTTTAATTGGATTATTTGATTTTTTTTTTTTTTGATGACTAGTTTCTTGAGTTGTTTTTGGAATTTACCTCTTCGTCAGTTGGGGGTTTAGTGAAGATTTTTTTTTTCCCATTCTGTAGGCTGCCGTTTTGTTCTATACATGGTGTCCTTTGCCTTACAGAAGCTTTTTAGTTTCATGAAGTCCCATTTATTAATTGTTGATCTTTGTGCCTATGTGTACTGATGCTCAGTTCAGGAAGTTGTCTCCCGTGCCAATATGTTCAAGGCTATTTCTCACTTTCTCTTCTATCAGGTTTCATGTATCTGGATTTATGTATCTGGATTTATGTTGAGGTCTTTGATCCACTTGGTCTTGAGTTTTGTGCAGGGTGATAGCTATAGATCTATTTGCATTCTTTTACATGCTAACATCTATTTAGACCAACACTATTTGTTGAAGATGCTTTATTATTTTCCATTGTATAATTTTGGCTTCTTTGTCAAAAATCACGTGTCCATAGGTGTGTGGATTCATGTCTGGGCCTTCAGTTCGATTCCATTGATCAATGTGTCTGTTTTATGCCAATACCAAGCGCTTTTTATTACTATAGCTCTGTAGTAGAGCTTGAAATCCGGGATGGTGATACTTCCAGAAGTTCTTTTATTGTACAGGATTGATTAACTATCCTGGGGTTTTTATTTTTTCATATGAAGTTAAATATTGTTTTTTCAAGGTCTGTAAAGTGTTGTGTTGGGATTTTGATGGGGATTGCATTGAATCTGTAGATTGCTTTTATTTATTTATTCATTCATTCATTCATTCATTCATTCATTCATTCATTCATTCATTCATTTATTTATTTATTTATTTATTTATTTATTTATTTATTTATTTATTTATTTATTATTTGAGACAGGGTTTCTCTGTGTAGCTTTGCGCCTTTCCTGGATCTCGCTCTGTAGACCAGGCTGGCCTTGAACTCACAAAGATCCACCTGCCTCTGCCTCCTGAGCGCTGGGATTAAAGGCGAGCGCCGCCGCTGCCGCCACCACCACCACCACCACCACCACCACCACCACCACCACCACCCGGCTAGATTGCTTTTGGTAAGATGGCCATTTTTACTGTGTTAATCCTACCGATCCATGAGCATGGGAGATCTTTCCATTTTCTGATATCTTCTCTAATTTCTTTCTTCAAAGACTTGAAATTCTTGTCACACAGGTCTTTCACTTGCTTGGTTAGAGTTGCACCAAGATATTTTATGTTATTTGAGGCTATTGTGAAGGGTGTTGTTTCCCTGATTTCTTTCTCAGCCCATTTATCGTTTGTGTCTAGGAAGGCTACTGATTTTTTTTTTTTGTTAGTCTTGTATCCAGCCACTTAACTAGGGGTGTTTATCAATTGTAGGAGTTCCCTGGTAGAATTTTTGGGATTGCTTATGTATACTGTCATATCATCTGCAAATAGTGATACTTTGACTTCTTTCCAATTTGTACCCCCTCGATCTCCTTTAGTTGTCTTATTGCTCTAGCTAGAACTTCAGGTACTATATTAAATAGATATGGAGAGAATGGACAGCCTTATCTTGTTTCTAATTTTAGTGGAATTACTTTGAGTTTCCATTTAATTTGATGTTGGCTATTGGCTTGCTATATATTACCTCTATTATGTTTAGTTATGTCCCTTGTATCCCTGATCTTTTCAAGACTTTGATCATTAATGGGTGTTGCATTTTGTCAAAGGCTTTTTCAGCATCTAATGAGATATGTGGGGGGGTTTCTTTCAGTTTGTTTATATGGTGGATTACAGTGACAAATTTTCATATGTTGAACCATCCTTGCATCTCTGGAATGAAGCCTACTTGATCATGGTGGATGATCTTTTTTATGTGTTCTTGGATTCAGTTTTCAAGTATTTTATTGAGTATTTTTGTATCAGTGTTCATGAGGGATATTGATCTATAATTCTCTTTCTTTGTTGAGTCTTTGTGTGGTTTGGATGACTGTGGCCTCATAAAATGAATTTGGCAGTGCTCCTTCTGTTTCTATTTTGTGGTATAATTTGAGGAGTATTGGTATTAGCTCTTCTTTAAAAGTCTGGTAGAGACACCAGGCGGTGGTGGCACACGCCATTAATCCCAGCACTTGGGAGGCAGAGGCAGGTGGATCTCTGTGAGTTCGAGGCCAGCCTGGATTACAGAGGGAGTTCCAGGAAAGGCACAAAACAAGGCATAGAAACCCTGTCTTGAAAAAGAAAAGAAGAAAAAAAAAGAAAGAAAGTCTGGTAGAATTATGGGCTAAGTTATATGTATACACATCTATATGTGTAGAGGACAGTCCTGCCTTGGTCTCAGAACTGTCATTACAGGTGAGGCTCTGGCTCCTTTGACTCTTATGTTCATCTCCAGAAAGCATCTAGAGACTTTCTTCCATATGCAGAGTGTTCTCTGTCTCTTATGCTTATGTGGTTTCTTTAAAACTTTTTTAAAATTTGTCTTTATTTCTGTGTGTATATGTGCTTGCTTGTCTCTGTGTGTAGTGTCCATGGAGGCCATAAGAGGGCATCAAGCCCCATACTGTTTCTTTTAATATAACCATTAGATAGCTTAACAATTAAGAGTACTTACTGCTCTTGCAAAAAAAACCTGAGTTCAGTTCCTATTACTCATACATCAGGTGGCTCACAACTGCCTTTAACTGCTGTTCCAGGGGATCTGACACCTTTTTCTGGCCTCTATAGGCACCTGTACACACATGGCATACACATACACATATAAGTAAAAATAAAGATAAAGCAATAAATCCACGGGAGTCTGTTTAAGAAGTATTAGGGAAATTTATTAAGGTAAATTGAGGAAATACACTCACAAATACAGAACAGAGTAGACAGCTGAAGTTGTCCTCTGATCTGACCGGGAGTGTGACCCTTCTCTCTTTCCTTTTAAGAGGTCATGTATAATGGCAGGAAGCTCTGCCTCCTTCAGGCCCTATAGCCCAAAGTCATGGGCAGGACAAATACCACTACATTTCCCTTTTTGTCTAAATAAGAAGGTTCTAAACTTAATGCAAACTATATACAATAAGAATGATTATCAAGTATTGTCCAGGAAAAACAGAGTAATAACATAAACAAAAATGGAACTATAACCAACAAGAATAACATCAAAAAAGAAAGGCATGCTAAATGTCCAGAAATGTCCAGAACATAGGTAAATGGCAAATTACTGAGATTCCTTCAATAGCTGTCCTATCTTGAAGATTCTAACTCTAGCCATATGTTCTAGCTAAGATATGAGAAGATTGTAACTGTAACTATATATGTATCTACATAGCTATAAGTTTCTCTGGTCCTGGTCCTACCTGCCCCAGTGCCCCCAACCCTCACCCCCCACAGTCGGGATGAATCTCTTCCACCAGTGGCCCACAGCCACTTGGTCCCAAGTAAACATACAGAGGCTATATTATTTACAAACTGTACGGCCTATGGGTCAGGCTTCTTGTTAGCTAGTTCTTAACTCAACCCATTTCTATTAGTCTATATGTTGCCACATGGCTGTGGTGTTACTGGTCTGCTGGAATTTGTTGCTCCTTGGGCTGTGGGCTGGGGTCTGCTCTACTCTTCTTTCTTCTCCTCTCTCTCCAGTTGGAATGTACCACCTAACCTTATTCTGCCTCACCATTGGCCAAACAGCTTTATTTACCAACCAATCAGAGAAACACATATTCACAGAATACAGAAAAACAGCACTTGCCCTTTTCTGTGTAATAAAAAAGGAATGTTTTAACTTTAATATAGTAAAATTACATACAATAAACAGTTATCAAGCAAGAATTACAGTTACAATATCTAGTCAATTCGTATTTGGCAAAATTAAATATTCTATCATCTATCCTATTTTTGTGAGTCTAAAGTTTTATATCTAATTTATCTTTTATCATAACTAAGGAAAATTATAACTATCTAGTCTTGAACTACATCAAAGTCCCGAGAAGTATATATTACCCGAGTAAACAGGAAGTGCATTGTAAGCAACTTCTATAATTCTAGAAATGACAGAGACAGCTTGGCTACCTGGATAGTCATCCAAAGTTCCTCTGCAAATGTTGGGGCATCCACCTTCAGCCTATAGATCTAGAGTCTCTCAGTCGCTTCTCCCTGTGTCTTGCATAATGTCTGGCAGTCTCCTCTGCAAAGCAGGAACCTGAAAGACCATCTCGCCTTGTTTTGGCAAAATTCAGTGGTCATTTTCCTATGGGTTCTTTATGTCCAGTTTATACAACATCCTGTCAAGCAGTCAAGGCAGGGGCACCTTTTTGCCCATTGGCTAACTTTTGCCACAAAGAAAGCAAACTCCATAATGAGTTTTTTCAATGCTCATCATCCTCTTTTAAGTAATTGGTACTGCCAGGAGCAGGCATGTCTCAATGTACAGAAAAATCTAAGTTATTAAAACATTTAAAATACTATATTCTGTAGATCTTTGAAGTGTTTGAAGATTACCTAGCTAATTGAAATATACCTTTGTATACCTAAAAAAAGTAACTAACATGACTATAAATTTGATTTCATAGATGACTATTAATCTGTTTCCTAATTATATTTTATAATTTTAAATGAATTGCATAAACATAGTACCTTAAACAAGAGTAGAAATGTACATACAGTATAACAAAATTAACTTTAAATTTGTATCAATAAACTATAATCTATAGCAATGTAAAATATTTCAAATGAGTTGTTGCTTTTTAAAAGTAGATTCAATAATCTACCCTTTTATCCTATCATATCTGTATCCTATATTTCTATATCATATCCCCCTTTCTTCTTTTACAAAGAGATTGCATTTATAATCAACCCCCTTTTTTAAAAAAATTATGAACAATATTTTGGGAATTTGGGCATAGCTTCTCATACTACTTCCTGCTGGTTGGAGGCACTGGCAGTCTTATGGAGATCCTGAGAAAATTAAGAATTATAGTTAAATCTTGGCTGTAGGAGTCTGTGAGGCTGGATCATCTCAGCCAGTTGCTTTGAAGCTGTTTTGGATGTTGGATCCTCTGGGTCATGGCTGTCATTGGAGACCTTTCAGGAGGACTTAGTTGATCAAACCATATTAGCCTGGAAGCAATCCACAGGTTCTCATCTTCTGTGAAAACAAAAGCATAACCTCTTTTCCAAAGCAGTGTATCCTTAGAGACAAATTTTTAAGTCAAGATACCTTTAAAATATACATATAATTTAACTCAGCAGCTTTTATAATAAAATGTCTCTCTCCAGTTAAAAATCCCAAAGACAACATAATACAGACTCTCTGTGTAATTTCCATCTTTATGTGGCTTATTATATTTTTATATATTCTATTTTTTAAGATATTATATATAACATATATAATATATAATAATTTTATATATTCTATTATTTTTATGACTATATCCTTTCTTCTCTCTCAAGCCTGTGTACCTTTTTACACATAATGTAAACTGTTCAGAGTTTTATTCCCTCTGAATCTGTCTTATTATGAATCTATAATCCTTCTCTGACCAGGAGAGATTTTAAACTGTTAAACTGTCTTTGACTGTTGACTCCATCCCCCTCAGCTTCCCAACATGGCAGAGGTACATTTACTGCCAGCTCTGAGATCCATGCTCACCACTGAGTATGGGAAGCAGTGGGCCTATGCCTCCATCCAGCAGCGGTGGCCCAGAAACCTTTTTTTTTTTTTGTCTGTACTAGCAAAATCTAAATCCACCATGCAGTGTGCTGCATGGCACCCCTATGTACCATCATGGGAATCCACCATGCTGCTTCGCTTGTGAAGGCTGGTGGCAGCTGGCGGCCAGCTCCATCTCACAGGCAGCTGTCAGGAGACACGTCTTTGCACTGCTGCTGGCATGAGACTGAGACTAGGAAGCCCAGTGGGGCTCCTTTTCTGTGTGTTCAGAATCTTTAAGCTTTCTTAGGTCTATGTGGATCAATGCCCAACAGTGAGCACCAAATGTAGCTGGAAGTTTCTATGGTCCTACCCAGCCCCTGTGGTCAGGACACATCTCTCCCACCAGTGTCCCACAGCTGCTTGGTCCCAAGAAACACACGAAGGCTATATTATTTACAAACGGTATGGCCTATGGGTCAGACTTCTTATTAGCTAGCTCTTAACCCATATGTTGCTACGTGGCCGTGGTGTTACCAGTCTGCTGGCATCTTGTTGCTTCTTGGGCATCAGGCTGGCATCTCCCCTCACTCTTCTTTCTCCTTTCACTATCTCTCTTTGATTTTCCCACCTAGTTCCATCCTGCCCTGCCATAAGCCAGTGCAGCTTTATTTATTAGCCATTGGGAGTAACACATATTCACAGCATACAGAAAGACATCCCACTGCATAAAATCTTTAAGGTAACCACTGAAATATAGAAAGGAGGAACCATGGGCAGTTGATTGACTGCTAGAGCAGAGACCATCAGTGTTCTTCAGATGTAGCCCCTATAGGTTGCCACAGTCCACTGGATAGCCCACATTGTGCACATACTGACAGCACTGTATGGACTTGGTGAATTTAGAAAAGAGCACATGAAGTTGGAAGGGAAAGTGGTGATGGTAGTGGATAGGGGAAGGACTGAAGGGGATGGAGGGCGTAGATTTGATCCAAACACATTATATCCATGAAGGAGAAATAGAGGAAGGGATCTCAGACCTATTTCTTTCTTCCTTCTTGTTTAATATGGATTGGTTTAGTATTGTATTTTATTTGGTTTTGTTTCAGTATTTGCCTTAGAGTTTACAATATAATGTTTGCTTAGAATATATTTTTATGGGGTTGGAGAGATGACTCAATGGTAAAGAACACATGTACCATCAGAGGACCTAAATTCATTTCCCAGCATCCACATGGTGGTTCAAAATCATCTATAACTACAGTTCTAGGGAATCCATTGCCTTCTTACAGCTTCTATGGGTACTGCACACATATAGTACACATATACATGTGCAGATACATATATACATACTCATATTGATTGTCTCTAGCAGTTAGTGGCCCTTTGTTTCTTTGTTGTAGTTTTTGATTGAATATTGGGTGTGGTATGTAAGACAGCAGAGCAGGGTCAGACAAGTTTTTATATTGGGGTCACATAGTGAATATTTGAGCCTGGGAGTCATGTGTGGTCCCTGTTATGTTTTATTTTGTTTACTTCTTTAAAAATTTGAACCCAAGGCTGAAGTAATGGTTCATGGTTAAGAGCATGTACTGCTCTTTGAGAGGACCCAAGTTTAGTTCCTGGCACCCATGTCAGGGAGCTCACAGACTCCTGTAACTCCAGCTTTAAGGAAATACCCTCTCCTAGTTTCCATGGGCACCTGTGCTCACATGCACATACCCACGTGAGACACACACCCATACACATAACTAAAAAGAATAGAAATCTTTAAGAATATTGAAACCATCATACTACACAGCAGGCTATGGAGTGCCCTTGGCTTTGGAGCCTGGGTACTCCCTTTGAAGGAGTATGAGAGCAAGGTAGAGACCTGACATTTACACCTGGGGATGCCATGCCTCCTGTTCCGCTGTGGTGGGGGGACGTTGGGGGGTAGGCCTTTGGATTTGTTGTCATGTTTGCTATGTATCTTGCTAGCTGGAATCAGATTCCTCTTGTCCTTTCTTCAGCCTTGAGGGAGGTGTAGGCATATGTTTCTGTCCCGCCAGCAACTCCCAATGCCCAGCAGCCGCTTCCCCTTTACCACACAGAGGCTTGTACTAATTATAAATGCTTGGCTAGTAGCTCAGGCTTATTACCACTAGCTCTTACACTTAAATTAACCCATAATTCTTATCTATGTTTAGCCATGTGGCTTGGTACCTTTTCTCAGTATTTCATTCTCATATTGCTTCTTCTGCATCTGACTGATGACTCTCTTGACTCTGCTCTTCTCCTTTTATCTCTGGCTTTCCTGCCCAGCCATATTCTACCTGGCTATAGGCCAAATCAGCTTTTATCATCAACCAATGAGAACAACATACATGCACAGCATGCAGAAGAGTCCTCCCACAGCAGGGAAGGCTGAATTGCTAGTCTCCACCTTTAGCTGTTGACCCTCGCTGCCTTGGGGTCCTCATTCTGTCCTTGGCCTACGTGTAGTTACCAGGTATTTGTGCAGCTCTGGGGAAGCATGGTAGGGAGTTCTCCGTTGTTTCAGTTTGCTGCTGTCTACTTGTGTGTGAGTGTGGGGCTTTCCTGTAATATTGACCTTTTCCTTGGCAGCCGCCCATCCTGTGTCTTCACAGCTCTTACCTCCTCTAGAACAGGAAGATTCCAGTGGTCTGAGCTTAGGATGGCTCCCTGTTCCTCCCTCAATGAAGAACAGGTTTTATTTTATTCTTCCCCTAACTACCGTTCCCCTTTTTGTTCTATAAGAGATGTCTCTGGTCCAGGCTGAGGGAGTATTGTTCTGTCCTACTGACTTCTTGTAAGGTCCTTGTGAGCACGTGTACTGGTAAGAAAGAGGTGCTGGTTGTAAGCATGGCTCTTGATAAAGTCCTCGTCCCACAGGGAATCCATTAGGGAGAACTGGTCAGAATTTATCCTGGTTAAAGCTTATAGCTTTGATTTAGGCTATTATTTTGGTCTTTTTCAGTGGTTGTTGTAACATAAGCAGGGCTCCCTGGTTCTGTAACTCCTGTGGGGCATTCAGATAGAAAGTAATAGAATACATTGTGGATCTTATAGCCTGTGTATGGTGGTTTGAATGAGAATGACCCCCACAAGCTCATACATTTGATTCCCAGATGGTGGCCTGGGAAGGATTAGGAGGTGTGACCTTGTTGGAGGAAGCCTCTCATTGGTGGTTTTTTGAGGTTTCTAAAGCCCATGCCAGGCTCTGCCTCCATCTTGTGAATAAGATGTGAGCTCTCAGCTATTGCCACAGCACTATGTCTGTCTGCTTGCCAGGCTTCCTGCCATGATGATCCTGGAATAATCCTCTGAAACTGTAAGCAAGTCCCAATTAAATGCTTTCTTTTATAAACTGCCTTGGTCATGGTGTCTCTTCACAGCAACAGAATAGTAACAAAGACACTGTGATATTGTCCATGTCAAAGGCCCTGAGTGGACTCTGTTGTTGCTGAGGGATTTGCCACAGTTGGAGTGAGCATGAGCTGTAGTACCTCCTAAAACAAGCCCATGTCAGTCAGCTCTGCATGATGTGATTATTGTCTTAAAAGGAAGAAAGGTTTATTTGGGCTGCTGGTTTGAGATGTTTCAGTCTCTGGTCAGTTGGCCTTGTTGCTTTAGGCTGTGACAGCAGGATATGTCTATTTACCACATAGTAGTTAAGAAGCAAAGAGACACAAAGGGACTAGGGTCCCAGTATCCTCCTCAAGAGCATGTCCCTGTGACCTAACTTCTTCCCATTAAGTACTATTCCCTAAAGTTTCACCACCTCCCAAGAGCACCCCAGGCTATAACAACCATATCTTTCACATGGGAACCTTGGGGGATACATCAAACCCCTTAGAAGCTCTGAGATTTCAAGTTTAGTGGGTTTTAAGATTTATTTTATTTTATGTGTACCAGTGTTTTGTCTGTATATACGTATGTGTACCACATATGTGTCTGGTACCCGTGGAGGTCAGAGGAAGGTATTAGATCCCTTGGAACTGGAATTATGTATGGTTGTGAGCCACCATGTGGGTTCTGGGACTTGAACCTGGGTCATCTGTAAAAAGCAAGTGCTCTTAACTGCTGAGCCATCTCTATGCTTTAGTTTAGTGTTTTAAATTATATAATCATGACATTTGAAGATGGCTGTTTATAAAAGGTGGTAATTGTGTTCAGTCATGAAAATAGCAAGCTAGGCTTTCTGTTTCTGAACTAGCCCATAGCTTTCTCAGCTGTCAGACCTGTCATTCAGAAAGACCCCTTCAGGGGTGGCTTCCTCAAGAGGCTTTGGTTTTAACCAGGATCGTCTCCTCTCCCCAGATCCAGATGCAGAAGTATGCCTTCATGCCTTGCGGCTCATCCAGTCTGTGGTTCTAGAACCAGAGGTCTTCTCCAAGGCAGCCCTGGAGCTCCGGAGCTCCTTACCCCTGCAACGCATCCTGGCCATGTCCAAGAGCCGCAACTCCCACCTGCAGAATGCCGCCCAGGAACTCCTGGAAGACCTCCGTGCCCTGGACTGCAGTGTTTAGGTGTGCTTGAGTACCAGGGGCTTGGTGAAAATGCCAGTGGCCCTTCCCCTTCCCAGGACCTTTACCTTTTGTGTTCACAACTAGATGCCACAGTATGTCATGTGTTAGAGATTGCAGGTCTTGGCTGACTAGAGATGGACATGATGGGTAAACATCCTGCATTTCTGTCCTGGGAGGCCACGCTTGTTAGGTAGTTGGTTATGGTTAATCCTGCCAGAGCAATGACCAAAAAAGGTTGCATTCTCCAGGACAGTCCCCTCTTAACACCTGGAAACTCTTCCAGAGTTTTCTCAGAGGAGCTTCTTGCTGCTCTAGAGGCTGCCCACACCAATAGGGCCACTCTAAAGATGGGAATTTAGATCACTATCTACCATGTGATCAGTGTTTTCCAGAAGCATTTCTGTAATAGCCAACCTCTTTCTCTAGTGACTATAGCCCCCACTACACAGGCTTGCTTTTGTAACCTTTAGATGAACCTAGTATTCCACATGACATTGGACATTTGATCTCTGTTTTGGTGCTTCTTTTATTTCTGAATAAAGTTGGGTCAATATTAACTATCACATTGTGAAATATAATCTTGGAGTTTGAAAGTTGGTGTCCTTTGTACATTAACAATGTCATTTATGTAGCAAAACACACTTTCCTTACTTTGTTCTGGCCCTTTTTGAACTTAAAGCAAGTATGGGAAAATGGCCTCAAGATAAGAAATATGAGATGGGGTTGGGGATTTAGCTCAGTGGTAGAGCTAGCAAGCACAAGGCCCTGGGTTCGGTCCTTCGTTCCGGGGGAAAAAAATATGAAAGTAAATTCCATGAAGCCACCCATCTGCCTCTGCACTTGTGTGTGTATGTGTGTGTGTGTGTGTGTGTGTGTGTGTGTGTGTGTGTGTGTGTGTGCAGCCATCACTCTAGCTTATGTTCTGAGACACTGGCAGAGGACAAAAGAAAACATGCTACCCCTGTCACAGATTGTGAAGTGTGTGAGAGAATTCCATTTAAGTCAGCACACGCCATTCTTTCTCTGGGTTGCTTCCTTCAAGGCAGGGCAAGTTACTGCAGGACATTGAGCTTGGCTGTCCTGTAAGGGAAGAAGTGAATCTTGGTGTCCCTGTGCAGTGGCAGCCTCAGCACACACGTTGAGCTGTTTCTCTGTGTGTGGTGTTGTAGAGTGACTTCATTGTCTTTTAAGAGGACCTGTACTTTATGTTGAATGAAGAACTCAAGAGAAAGGCATGGCTGCTTGGACCTCACAAGGCAGCCTGTTGTGGAGCACTAACTCAGCAGAGCCAGGGAGGTGTAAAGCCGCTTAAGATTCATGGAGGCAGATGAGGGTCCATCTGTGCTTGGTGGCTCTGTAGGTCAGGTCCCTAGTAAGGATGAATGAGTACACACTTCAGAATGGCATTCCCTTCTTTCTGCTTGCTATCCTAGCAGGGGGAGGAGCTGTTGTGATTGACATGTGCATCCTTGAGGATTGCTGAGATTTCTCTACTAAGAAAGGCCTAGCTATATGTAGATAGAAGAAACTGCTAGCCCTATGAATACCATGTGGTTTGGTGGTTATTAGATGGTCATGAGGGTAAGGATTTGATTATCCCTTCTGTTCTGAGCTACATTCTAGGCAAGTGTTTCCAGGCAGATTCTCCTAGAATTGCTATGCACAAGTTTCCTTTGTGAGTACCACAGGGAGTACCAAAGGGCCCAGGCCAGTGTCCCTGCCCTTCACTGCAAGGCCAGCAGGAAAGCATGGCTTCCTTAATTTTTTCTGTATCTGGTAACTTGAAGAAAACTCACTCAACTAAAAAAATATACATTGACACATATGCCTTGCAGGGACTGAACCCTTGTGTGTTTAAAAATCAGAGATAAATCTGTAAAGTGATACATACATGTGCTTTTAATTTAACTGTTTTAAAGAAGCCTTCTTGTATTTGTAGAGTTGAGGAGCTCTTCTTTCTTGGCATTACCAGCTTATAGGAGAAGGCAGGAAACCTGGCAGAATAAGAGCCAGGCGGCACCAGCTCCTCCTCACTGAGCTTCTCTGGCTCTGTTACTAGCACCAGCTTTGGAATCTGCTCTGTCAGGTCTGAAAGCAAATCTTGGGTAATGCACAAAGCCATGTGATATCTCTGGGGCTTTGGAGACCTGTCTCTCCTCTTCATGGGATATGACTGAGATAGTGTGCAAGAGTTCTAGTCACAGAGATGTGCAGCCCCTGTACCAGAAGTTAGAGCATAGAATAACAAGTCTGTGGCCAGAAGAAAACCACATCAAGACTGCAAGTCAGTCTGTGACCAAGGAGCAATGTGAAAAAGGTTGTAGACTGCCTGCTGCACCTGTTCTTCCAGCCCCGCCGTTGTGTGCTGCTGTGACATCACACTGAACGGAAAGGACTGGCAAGTGTCTTTGAAGACTTCTGGTTTCCTGAGAAGTCATGACGCTGGCATTTGCTTTATATCTTCCCATAGCGTAGCTGCTTCGAGTGTCCCAGAAGGACTTATTTGACCCATGGATGATCCTGAGTAATGGTCCTAGGGTACAAAGGATGTAGTGTCAGACTCAGGATCTTACCAGGACAGTGTGAGCTCTGAAGATGGTGGGGAGCCACTGACAGGTCCTTAGATACTCTCCCAGGTCAAGCTAGGGGTGGGAGCGGGCAGGAAACAGTTGGTATGGCCCCGCGAATGTTGCAACTGCACCATCTTCGAGACTCGGCTATCTCTGCTCCAAACATGTTCACATTTAGATTTATGTGGAGATTTAAGGTAAGAAATGAGAGTGTGCTATACAATAAAAACTGTCTTTGTGATTTTTAAAAGTGTTTCTAAAGCCACAACATATATTTAACATAAAATCTCACCATATTAAGTGTAGAATTGAGCACTATCCATCACCACTCTCTACGACTTTGTCCTCATCTCAGGTAGAAAAATCCTGTAAACAACTCCCCACTCCCCAGGCCTCTCTCTTCCAGCCCTTGGTATTCCTCTTCTGGTGTGACTGGATTTCACCGAGACATTTGTCCCACTTGGTCTGGCTATTTTTTCTGCATATTGTCAGGGTTCGTGTGTGTTTAGCATGTGTCAGAGCCTCACTGTTTTCATGGCTGGACAGCCATGTTTATATGGCCACAGTTTTTTCTCCATTTGTTGGTGGACACTTGGGATCATTCCACCTTTTAGCTACTAGTAAATAAATCTGCCAAGAACGTGGGTACACAAAGGTCTGCTTGAGTCTCTGCTCTTGATTCTTTGAGTATATTAAATTGCTGGTGGTAACACTGTGTTTAACTGTGTATGTGGTTGCACGTGCCAGTGTATGTGTGTTCAGGTGCATGTGTGTATGTGTGAGTTTAGAGGCCTAAAGTTGATGTCGGATGTTCCCCCTAGTCTCCACCACATATATTGAGGAGTTTGCAGATTCCAGCTAGTCTAGCTAGCCAGCTTACCCTAGGGATCCCCTGAGTTTGTAATAAGAATTACAGGTAGCTGCCACACCCACCTGGCGTTTTAATGGGTTCTAAGGATCCGGGTTCTGGCCCTCACATTTTTATGGCAAATTGTTATCCACTGGGCCATCTTCCCAGTCCATGTTTAACTTTTTGATGATTGCCAAACTGTTGCCCACAGAGCAGCTGCACACAATCTCTTTTCTCGCCGCCGGCAGCAAGGCAGGGAGTCCTCATCTACCCCCTCCCTGTCAACACTTTCCCTTTTCTGTCTTACTGATAGACCATTGATGATAGTAGCTGTGAAGCAGGTCTCACTGTAACCACATTCGTTTTCATCCCTCATGAAACACTAGTGCTGCCTCTAGTGGCCGTTAGCATGGCTGCTGTGGAGAGGTCTGCTGAGGTCCTTGAGACGTGGTGTTTGTTTTTGGAGTTGGGCTGTTGCTTTTCGTTGCAGAACTGCGGAAGTTTTCACCTGTTCAGGATCCTGCGGACTCAGGATTGCAAGTGCTTGTTTATTGTCACTCCACTGTTGATGGTGTCCTCTGACATAGAGGAGTTGTTTGTTTTGATCACATCCAGCTTAACTTTGTTTCCTTGTTTGACTTTGTCGTACCTAGGAGATCGCCAAGTCTGCACTCATGAAGGCAGCCAGGCTTCCTTTGTTTTCATCCGGCCTTATGCTTATCTCTCTTTGCGTTAGAGCTTTCGTCCACTTTGACTTTTTTTTTTTGAGATGAGGGTCTCACTGTATGGCCCAGTGTTGCTTGGAGCTCCTGGACTTAAGCAGTTCCTCTGCCCCAACCTCTTGAGTAGCCGAGGAACCTGCCACCACTTCGAACTCAAGCATTTTTACATAGAGTATAAGGCAATGGTCTGGATATGTGGATATGCAGTTTTCCAAGTGCTATTTGTTCAACTTTCTAATTGTCATTTTAACATGTCATCACAAATGCGATTTTCAGAACTTAGAAATTGATGTATATTTTGCTTTCTGTTTTTTTAATTTGCCCTCATGAGTAACCCTTGTTCTAAGGATTGTGCCCAGAGGGCTCCCTGACTTGCCTCTTGTTCCCCACAAAGGTGAGTCTAAAGTTCCTAGAACACACCTGGCACAGTGACTGGCAGTTGGAAGAGTGACGCCCACTCACATGGTCTAATGTGGTTTTTAATTGAAGGCATTTTCATAGCTCCATCCTCATGCAGAATATTTCTGTGAGTGTCCATAAAGGACATTCCTGGCCGCAGGAAGAGGCAGAAGGCCAGAACTCATCCAGGGCCCACAGTGGTGGGGTGAGCTTGACTGCAGCTGTGGGAGGCTGTGGGATGCGTGTTCTATGAGAGATGGGTGTGGGAAGGTGGGGGCAGGGACAACCTTGGGTTTACATTTAAATACAAAAGAGGATTATGTTGAGCGTCAGATGGGTGCAGTATCTGTCTTTGATCATGCTGCCCTTTTCCAACCTTATACATGTTCAGAGACCATGATGTCAAGACCAGCAGTGAGCTGTGATGTCCACAAACACCTCCCCAGGATAAAGGCCTCTTCCTCCTTGGTTCCCAGAGAGCCAGGACCAAAAGGGTGCAGCAGGGGTGGGAAGGCTTGAGCCAGCCTGGCCATGGGTGGCTCCTCTTTCCGAGGTGAATGCCAGCCATATGGCAGGGTTCTCCAAGGAGCATGTGTCACAAGTAAAGGCCACATGCTCCTGAGCAGCCAAGTGTGTGGGCTCCTCTCATACAATGTATTGTATCCCCACTGTGTTATGCACTGTGCTCAGGACATTTCCTCTTCCTGTGGGTTCCTATTGGGTACTGCCTTTGCCCAGCTACTTTGCAAACACATGTACCTTATAGCATGGGCCAACTCAGAGGCAGCATGTTCCTGCCAGAGTGGGGACTGTTACCCGTCCACTGCTCACCCCTAAGGAAAACATCTCAGGCCTGCCCCTTTAGTCACACTAGCCATCCTATCCCCCTGGTGTGCCTCGTGACTGTCTGCTCTTTTTTGTGTTATGAACTGTGTCCAGTTTCTGGGAGTCTGTGGGACCCCAGGAACTAGCCCTCTGGCAAGAGCCCTTTGCTCTGTACTTAAGATCCACATTGGTTGACTCTGGAGCATACTGCAGTGTTAGGCACATCATGAGGCATATTCATGGTGTCACTGTTTCAATGAAATTGAAGCTTTCCCTGTCATTGGTATCGCAGAAGCTTTGTACAGCAGGTTGGCTTTCTGTACTTAATTTGCATCAACTGACTGCTCAGAGCCACTCTATGAAGTGGCATTGTCAGCCACATTCTACTCAAGGGGACAGCAGAGCCCCAGTGGCAGCACTTTAGTTTATATCTGCGCTTATCTGTGTTGGTCCTAGGTCACAACTGGTGTCATCTGCCTCTTCCTGGGCCAGTGTCCACATCTGGCCCCCCTGCACTCCAGAACACTATGGCTCATACATACACATTCCCCAGCCTCTGGCTAGCAGGCTTGCTTTGTTGCTTCCAGCAGGCCGTCAGTCAGCCTGAGAGAAGGGAAGTAAGACCTGGACAGTGAGCTCCATGGGCTTTAACTTTCTGTGCCTGCTCAGGCTAGCACTTAGGCATGTGCTGACTTGTAAAGGCTCCTGTGGCTGCCTGATGTGGTGCCAATTTAGAAAGAAGGGAGAGAGAGAGAGATGGACTTATTAATACTAAACCCAGATTGTTAGGCGATCTACTCAGTACCTGCAGATGAGCTTATGAAATCAATGTTTATTCCCGCACACCTGCTTGCTCACTGGTCACCGCATCCTGTTTTACCCTTGTCTGGAATAACCGAATATGCCTCCTTTTCAGAGTTTCTTTGCAGTTTTATGTAACTGAAATAAATCACTGCCTGGATCAGGACAAATCCCCCCCACCGCTCACCCCCAACACACACACACACACACCCTGACCTAAGCCAGAGAGCCAGCAACAGGCTTGTCAGGCCTGGACATAACAGCTTTTGGGGCCTTGCAGATGTCCCCTGCATATTAAACCCAGCCCAGGTGATAAGACCTCACCTGAGGGCCAGAGGGAGGGGAACTCTGCAGCTGCTATGCCTCTGAGGTTTCTTTCCTTTTTGTCTTATAACCAGACGCTGCTAGAGGAGGAACGAAGGGATGGTGGGTTCAGAAGAGACAACTAGGGCAGTGGGGGCCCAGGCTCCGGAAGCAGCACAGCTGGTTTTAGACAAGACAGTGTTATCAGGGCACAGCGAAACCTCTTCACACAATGCACTGTGCTCAGGACATTTCCTCGTTTTGATGTATCGATGTCCTGCCTTCTACCACTTGAGAGAGGGAATGAGCATCCTTGTGCATAGAGGAAACTCCCCTACTCACAAGAGTAGAGATTGTTCCTTTCCAGAGGCCTTCAAGGTCTATAAAAGGCACCTTTAAAGCTGCTTTATTTGTGAGCCTGCTCTTGGAGAACCCTGTCATGTGGCTGTGATTCACCTCGGAAAGAGTCACCCATGCCCAGGCTGGCTCAAGCCTTCCCACCCTCGATGTGGCCTCTTGGGGGCTGTCCTCACTGACTAGTCCAGCTTCATCCTCAGGGCCCTGGCTCCCCGGGAACCAAGGTGAAAGAAAAGAGGTCTTTCAGGGGCTGTGATTGCTGAGCTTCCCCACCCCTCCTCCGGCCCTTGCTGGATCTCCCTATAGTCTCTAACCCTGACTCCAAACAGGTTGGCTTTTTTGTTTTGTTTTGCCTGAATCAAATGTGGACACAGCTCTGGACTCTGATGTCTCTGACAAATCAACAAAGCCAGTCACAGATGTTGCATGTGTCTCCATGGCCGTCTTTATGTGTGTTGTCTGTATTCTTAAGTATTTGTGTGTGATGTCACATATGCCTGAAAGGCTTTCTGTATGTGTCTGTCTCTGTATGACGTGTGTATGTCTGTGTGCTTATTTGGCTTTATGTGTATGTATGTACACCTCCATGTGCATGTGGGCAGGTTGAATGAGTGATGTGTCATATATGTTAAACATGCTGTGTCTAGCAAGATTACCCTGTTACATCTGTTCAAGCCCACCAAGCTATTCTCCAGAAATAGAAACACATAGAAGAGGGACCATTTATAGTGGAAGAAGAGGCATTCTTTGGGGGTGTGGCCACCAGCAGGATGCCCATACTCCGGTGGTGATCCCAGATCTATGCACATATGGGCAGACTAATAGGATTCAGTGGGTCATTTAAAAAAAAAAAAAAAAAAAAAAAAAAAGAGGATATGAATCTGGGAAGGTATGTGTTGGAGGAATCCAGGAGGAATTGAAGGGAAATGTAAGAGTGGGAATGATAATGATGTGGATACATTGTATACATATATGAAATTCTCAAAGAATACATTTTAAAAAGACTAACAGTTTGGAAGGATCAATATCCTCAGAGCTTTTCCCTCAGAGAGAAGCCCCAGAGTTGAGAATATGGCATGTTCTTGTAGTCTTGAGTGAGAACTGGGCCACTGAGCATCCGTTTGGTGCATGAGGTCTGCCCTCCTTACCTGAGTGGTGAGTGGCACAGTCATGGAGGATCGTTCCACGGTGATGTTACTTATAGTCCAACCAGCATTTACTGGGGCACTGGGGAACCCCAGGCTAAACTTTTTGGGGTGTGGCGTATTGCCTTGCCTGCAGACTAGATAGGGTTCAGGAATACTATACATGTCTCTGTCATCTCCCTTCACTCATCTCCCTGCATCTGGTGGGGCTGTAGGGCATTGTGGCTGCAAGAGTCTATGGGCCCAGACAGGTTTTAAAACCCTGTGTGCAGACAAGGCCTTTATCAATGTAACTGTTTGTTTTGGCTGTAGACAACTTGTACCTGCTCAGACACTTGGTCAGGTCTGCTGAGGTGGTAACAAGTTATCATTGTCCTGCAGGACCTACTTAAAATCCCTGACTCACAAGAGTCCAGCCAAGTGCCAGTCAGACTACCAGTGAGTGACTCACTGACCAGGGCCCTGAGCAGAAGGCTGGGCTAAAGTAGAGCACCACATCCTGCTACTGTCTCTGTTTCTGGCTTTCTTGCCACCTAAAGTCTCCCTTTATATCTTGTTTTCTCTGGTGTTCTAGAAAGAATCCCATTTCTGGGAATAGCCAAGAGAAAAGCTTTATTCAGGTTATACTAGAACCTCATGAAAACAAACCCTGGGCTTTGGGGTAAGAGTAGTGTCTGAGGTCCAAGCACCTGCCAACCAGCCAGCTCCAGGGGCCCTATCTATCCTGTTGACGTCATTAGCATGGGAGACTCCCAGCAAGGAACAAAGCTGCCTGTACTCCTGGGCTCTTGATGCTATCATCTTGTCTCAGGAAACCCTGACCAAGGTCCAGGCAGGTGAAAAGCCTTCCTGTTTGTCACACTTGACTCTGGGCAAAGCAGTCCACTTTGGCATTAATCCCTGCCCTGGGATTAATACTGTAGCCAGTGTGGCTTGCATAACCCATGCTACAGATTGTAGTGTGGCTTCTCCTCCCTGTAATTTGTAACCCCTACCCTTACTTGTCACACATTTCATTATTTCCCTAGTTCTTCCAGAACATTCTGATCTGGGCCCTGCCTTCCTTGGATTGTGGAGATGTAGCCTTCACTTCAGAAAGAGCTTCTGTGCTGGGAGGGCTCAGTGTCCTTTCCAGGGACTGCTGTTCAGGCTTGGAGACCCCATCTCCTTTCTGAGTATTTGTAGCTGGGAATGAACTCTGGCCTTGTATGGAACAGGTAATCCTGGGTCATATATGCCCAGCTCCTGCCACATGAAGTGGCCACATCACCAGTGAAAACAAGAAAGGTGGGGTGTCCAGGGGCTAAGGAATGTGGGCACGAAGAACAACAAACAGAAGTTGAGGTTACTTGGACTCCTGACAAATCTACATGTGATGTACTTCAGGGCTTCAATGACCTACTCACCACACCAGCCTGCAAATAGCAGGCTTTGCAGAAAAGTAGAACATTTCCTGAGGCTCCTAGACCTCTTGTCTATAGCTACTGGCGTCCTAACACTCCATAGACCTGCCACAGCTGCTGGTTCCTATACCCCAGCTGTCCTAGTGTCCCACTCCAAGAAAGGGTTTAGAAGAATCAGTATCCTGAGATCCTCCAAGAGGTACCTCTAGTGTCTAGAATATAGTGTGCTCTCATGTTCTCACTGAGCATCCATCTGGTGCATGAGGTCTCCCTTATTACCTGAGTCATGAGTGGCACATGGGAGGCATAGCCTTCTTGGGGGGCAGCACTCAACAACCTCCTGTCATGCTGGTGGTGTCTGGAAGCCTTACCTGGAGCAGACTCTTGCTGTGGGATGTTCTGTATGTTAAATGTGTTGCTCTGATTGGTTAATAAAAAACACTGATTGGCCACTAGTCAGGCAGGAAGTATAGGCAGGACAAGGAGAGAGGAGAATTCTGGGAAGTGGAAGGCTGAGGCAGAGAGATGCTGTCAGCCGCCGCCATGAGAAGATGTTAAGATACCGGTAAGCCATGAGCCACGTGGCAACTTATAGATTAATAGAAATGGGTTGATTTAAGATATAAGAACAGTTTGCAAGAAGCCTGCCATGGCCATACAGTTTGTAAGCAATGTAAGTCTCTGTGTGTTTACTTGGTTGGGTCTGAGCAGCTGTGGGACTGGCGGATGAGAGAGATTTGTCCTGTCCGTGGGCCAGGCAGGACCAGGAAAACTCTAGCTACAGACTCAGAACGTGGGGGAGTAGGTGCATGCCCCTCATACAAGAGGAAACCTTGTCTCTGGCCAACCAGTGCCTCCAGTAGCCTCAGGCCTTTCACCTTCCAAATGGGAGAGTGTTTTGTACTAAGAGGACCTGGCAGCTCTCAGAGCAGTGGAATCCAAAGGCCGTGCAGTGTTCACATTGGCTTTCCCTCACCATCTTGAAAACCGTGTTTTGTCCATCCGTGTTTCCCTAGTTGCACTGTTTGGGTGACTGAAAATCTATCTGCATGTCCTTGGCATCACAAGCACAAGAAATGGGGCATTGGATTCCAGCCAGGGACAGTACAGAGAAGGAATGTGGTCCACCTCCCTGCCCTGCGCTGGCATGTAGACACACACACCTGGGAGTTCACCCGGCTCCCACGGTTTTGCAGCATCTCCCAGGCTGTTCCAGGGGTGACTCTGTCATCTACCCTCCGTCCCCCAGAGAGTACAGCTGGGACAGTGTCTAGCAAAGTTCCCAAGTCGCTGGCTACGCACTTCAAAGACTCTGTACTCCGGAACTTTTCTCCACAGCACTGCAAGCATCTGTCCCTCATGTCTGCTCACATCTCCAGCCACTTCTGTGCCCAGCTGGGCTTGCAACTCTCTTGATCTTCTCGAAGGTATCTCCAGTGAGGCACCCCCAGACAGCAGCGTCACAAAGGAGGCCCACATTCGGTGCAGGCACAGGAGGTTGCCTCAAGACAGAGCCTCTGCTGTCCATGGACATGGACAGCTAAAGAACTGACCTTTGAGGCTGGCCTCCCCTTCTCTCTGGTTTCCTGGCCCGCTCCTTCACTGGGATTTCTTAAGTGCAGCAGAGCGGCCTGAGCAGGAGTCCTGCCTCTGGCTGTGCTCTGGGGGAAGCCAGGTCGTCCGAGAGAAAGTTGAATTACGTTCCTGCCTGGTGCGGGTCAGGGTGTGTGTTCCTGGCCAGCCAGCCCTTGCTACGTAATTTCTACCTGAGGCGGGATAAAGCGCCGTGAGTCAGTGAGTGAGAGTGAGGGAATGTATACAGTCCAGCGAGCAGGTGTGTCAGTGACATGGCACTCCAGGGGGCTAGACTGAAAACTGAGTGACTCAGTGCAGTCAGAGTGTTTCCTAAGAGCCCAGCATGTGGGCAGACCAAGCTTGCTGTGGCACTGGGCTGGTCTTGGGCACGCCTCCCCAACCATGCGGCAAATACAAGGATTAATTGTAACTGGGGAGGAAGCTGAAGGTTCAAGATCAAGTTCTACAAAGAGTGGGCTGGGATTTGCAGATATCAAATACAATCCTTGTCATCAGAGGATCTTGAGGGGTTGGCAAGGTACAGAGATGGGGTCACAGGGAAAGGACCTAGAAGCTAGGCTGTGCTCTGTGGTGTCTTAATTTGTATCCTGAGGGACACACAGTGTTCTGTCGGGGACCCAGAGAATGGGGTTGGTGGAGTTCTGTGACCTTGTTCCTCTCCCTGTAAGTAATGGGATGTGTCTCCTCATGGTGTCACAGGGTAGGCCAGGTGGTTCCTGTCTCTGCCAACTGTTGGCTTTGCTACCCAGTGGGGTGTGGATGGACTAAGTGTCGTGTCCATCAGCTGTTGCTGAAGTCAAGTGAAGGCACGTGTGTGGAGGCCAGAAGACAGCCTTGGGTATCGGTTCTCTCTTCCCACCTTGTTTGAGACTGGGTCTTGGATTTCTGCCACTGTGCTGTGCACACCAGGCTCCCTCGCCTGCAGGCTTCTAGAGATTCTCTTGTCTCTGACTCCCATCCCTCCCATCAGAGTAGTGGGATTATTAGACGTGAGCTACTCTGCCCAACTTCATGTTGGTCTGGGGATTCAAACTCAGGTCCTCACACGTGCATGGTAAATGTTTTCCCCTTTGAGCCATCTCCCCAGCCCCTCTCTGCCTGGTATTGTGTCAAATACATTCCGTGACCAGTGGGAAGACAGAAGACTCTGCTGAGGTTGCATTTTTGGACTCCATCAGATGTGGAGTCCATCCCTACACCCAGTGCAAAGGACTTACCCTGTGAAAGGGTTGTCAGAACAGGGAGATGAACAAGGTTACAGAACTCCCTTACCACAAGTTCAAGGTTTCCTGGACCCACCTCCCAGCCCCTTCCTCTGGGAAGCTGGGGCTGGTACACTTTGACAGGGCTTGCATGGTCGGGAGGCTACACATAAGCCACAGTTGCCTCCTCTCTTGGCAAAAACTGCTTTAGTGTAAATACCTGTTCTATCAACAAGGTTGAGTGTATTGGACTGTCTGACCCTGGCCCCGGGTGATGGGGCCAGCTGACTGGTGTCTGATCCTGGCCCTGTGTGAGGAGGCCAGGTCTTTGTTTCAGGAAAAGTGGGCAGAGCTAGCTGGCTTAATGTCACCAGTTCCACTAGCAGCCATGTGGGAAGGGCAGCATCTTGTCTCAGGGGGCATCAGAATACTGGGACATTGCACCATGGGTCTTTTCCACTGTTCTTGAACAGGGTCCTTCCCAGAGATGGCCCTCCACTTCCAGTGGCACTCCTCCAATTCTCCTTTCTAGAAAACTTGCCATTGGAATTTTCTGGAAGTCTAGGTCTCTCCTCTGGAAGCAAGAGGGTAAAGAGCCTCTGTCTTGGGCTTAATGCATCTGTTCTCCAGCTCCAGGATCATAGGCAGATCCAGGTTGGTGACATCATAAGACACTTGTTTTCTCATCTCCCTGTATCCTGACCCCTCCATTTTTTCTCATACCCCTTAGCTCAAATGTGCCCTGAGTTGATGGAAGCTGGAAGAGCCTAATGGAGACCTTCCTAAGGGGCCACATTAGAGTCACATCCAGACATCCTGGAAAAAGGTTACAGAGACATGATATAAAACTGGAGCCACCTCCGGGAACCTCTGACATGTGTGCGTGTGTATGTTGTCATAAGAAAGGTGTGCATGTGTGCAAAACAGAATGTATATGTACAGATGTGCATTGGCATGTGTAAATTGGAATTCACAGGAAGGCAGTCTTTCAACAGGAGCCTTCCCCAGAAGACTGGTCTTCACACACACCGAGGTGTGGTTTGAAGCGAGGGCTATGCAGACACATCATTGAGTGCCCTGTTCCTAGGTCACTCACCCTGTGACCCTGTGCTTTCGTTTAAGTTGAAGCGACTCAAAGAGGAAATGCCCACTGCCCTTCCCGATCTGCATATCTGGGGCTTCAGCTATTTGGTGGTCATGCCTGGGAGCCCAAGACTGCTGGTAGCCCTCCCAGTTGAGCCGGCTCCTAGTCCCGTTGTCCCTTTGGAAGACATCCTAGAACCCTCTCCAGCAAGCCAGATGTCAGCTTTGTCTAGCAATGCCAGGTCCTCGTTAGTGCAGCATAGCCCTGTACCTCTGGTCTGCCCCAAGCAGCTGGACTGCAGCTGGAGACTGCGGCTGGAATATGGGAAATGGCCAACCCCAGCACGTGCGCCCTGTCACCCTCACTTCTTTCCACACACCAGCACCCCTCCACCTCTCTCGCAACCCCCCATAGCCTCGAGGTAAGCATGAACTTGATGAAGGGCTCCTCCCAGAGCCTTGGCTCCTGCCTCCTTTGCCCTCACATTATGACTGCGCTTTCTCCCACACTAACTTGCCATCTCTCCCTGTGCTTTGAAGACCCTCTTCCTCCCCTGGTTGTCTCAGGATAGACGCTGTTCTTGGGCTGGGTCTATCCTCAGATTTCCCAAACCCATCTCTATGTAAAAAACCCCCTGCAAGCTGAGTGTTTCCCCAGCATCCTGGGACGCTAAGTGGGGCTGGTTCATACACCCTAGGACTGGCCTCTGCCAGTGTGAGGCTGGCTAGGGAAGGATTTCAGTCTGTGGGACATAGGACAGCTGGGGGGCAAGGCAGAGGCAGAAGCCTGGCGTGAGGGGCTGCCTCCTTCCTCAGGAAAGCCTGGGGGTGCTCAGGGCCTCTGCAGCTTCTTGAGGACCTTTCATTTGAAGTTGGGTGATGCCCATATGAACCACTTGCCAGGTGCCTTTGGAGGCAGAGGCTGAATAGCCAGCTTCTTCAGCCACCATAAAGACATCTGTCCTAACAGCCAGAGAGCCATGACTTCCTCCCATGGAGCATCTCTTCCCACACGTGCCCCTCCATGCCGTCATTCTCCACTGCGAGGTCAGCTGGTCCTTTAAAGGTGACAGATCACATCCTATTTCATTGCTTGAGATTCCCTGGGACCTTCCTGCAGGCGCGGGCACAGGAGGGCAAAGCCTGCTTCTCAGGTCCTAGACCTCCGCTCTCCCAGGCTCTGACCAGCAATGCTAGCCAGCACAGTCCTTGCTGATCATCTGGGTTTGACCTTCCTCACCTCTGTTGCAGCACCTGCAGTGGTGCTTGGCATAGGGCAATGGGTCATGAACACTGCACACTTCACCACGGCTCCTTGATCATCAAAGACCCCAACCCCCACCATCCCCTTCTAGATCCCCAGCCAGAACCTATCTGGGTTGGTTTTGTTGGCAGCTGGAGAATTCTTGGTTCTGTTGACCCAGATGTGTGTTACTGCCAGGCCACAGCCCTTGGATCTGCACCTCACGTTGATGCCACAGTTTTTTTCCCCTTGGGTTTTTTACTTGCTCTGTGGACCTTTTAGAACCTTTTGTACCCGGTAGAGTGTCTCTGTGCCTTTGGACAGCCCTGTCCCAGACCCCTCTCCTGAACTGTCTTCTTGACTGGAGCCCAGTAGCGAGGCCCAGGGAGCTGGAGACTCTACCGCAGTGTCCTTTCCTGCTAGTGTGGTCTTACTTTGTTGTCAGATTCTCATGTGAAGTCAGCTTCTGGAACTGGCCTCGGCACCAGGAGGAACCCTTTCCTGCTGTGTCTGCTGCACCTCTCAGGAATCACGTGCATAGGCGCTTTCCTCTGATTTTGTGTGTGATACCAGGGATCACATCTACAGCCTTATGAGTGCTAGGCAACTGCTCTACCATGGCTCGTATCTTCAGCCCATTTTATATTTTGTATTAAGACAGTGTTTTGCTATGTTTCCTAGACTGGCTTTGAACCAGCTCTATAGTTTAGCTATACCTAGAATGTGATCCTCCTGCTTCAACCTCTCCAAGTCAAGCTTTTTTTTCCCCCTTGGGGGACCAGTACACTGGGCAGGATGGGGTGGAGTAGAGACCCTGCATTCAGGGCACTTTTCATGGGGATGAGAAGGAACAGATGGGAGGCTGAGAAGAGGCCTCCCTCCTTCCTCCTCCTTTACTTACATGCTCTGTCTGGGCCATGATCTTTTCCTGAGATGGGCAAGCCATGTGAGCAGTGAGTGCTGCGATGCTGCAGAATGAGCTAGGGCATTGATCACTCAGCCTCTCAGGCTGCGAAGGAGGAAGTGAGTCAGTCCGAGCAGTTGCCACAACAGTCACTCCACAGGATGGAAAGGAACCATGTCCTCCTTCCTGCTCCTAGCCTGCGTCGGCGGCTCCCTCCCCAGCAGTGGGTTGCTGTTGGAGGCTCTGAGCTGTTGGCTGCATTCCCAGCGTGGCGGGGAGCAGAAGGCAGTACACAGGTGCAGCCGTATTCTGAAAGTCCCTTGATTCTCAGGACCACCTGGACCAGGGCTGAGACTCCCGAGTGTGGGCGGGGCTTCCCCAGCAGAGGTTGGGGCACCACCCAAAGTCCTGCCCAGGAACTCAGCGTCGAAAGAATGGCTCAGCTAGTGGGCAGAGGTGGGGCAGGCAGCAAGCCCGTGTGCCTGGGATGGTGCAGGGGTGTAGAAGGACAATAGGAAGTACCCAGCTTTGCGGGAGGGAGACTTGACTCCCAGAGATGTGGGGAGACCGTGGAGAGTGTGAGCTGTGAATTGACAGCACTACCAGAATGCCCTAACTCGGCACGCAGGATGCAGGTGACATGGGGAGAGGCCACCTGGTCTGTCCGGAGATGCTAGGGCTGGGCCCTGGCCACAGGAGTAATACAGTTCACTGATCTTCCCCAGGTGTGTGCTCTGTGCAGACGGGCCCCGCTGTCCTTTCACCGGCACAGAGCGATGAAGGGTTACAGCTGGATGAACAGTCTTCTAGGCCATAGGTGAGGCTGCTTTGAGTCATGCTGCAGCTCTGGGTTTGTCTCAGTACCCATCAGGTGGGCCGGGCTTCTGTAGGAAGCGGCCGCCCCAGGTAGCCTGGAGCTGTGCTCTCAGCTGCTGTTTCCTGGGGGCTCCCTATTGCCGACACATTGTCTTCCTGCAGTGCCGCAGCATAGAGTTGCTCTGAAGAGTGGGTGGGAGCCTGGCCGGGATGCAGCTGCCACGGTGTCTGTCAGTTACCCGGGGAGCTGCAGCAGCTGCTGCCTGGGGCTTCCATGGGGGCTGTTCTAGGTGACTCTCAAGTTTCTGGGCCCGCGGGCCACAGGTCTGAGGATTGGCTGGAGCTTCCTACCTCTAGGTAGCTCTCATCTCTCAGGGCCATCTCAGGCCTGTGTCCGCAGGGCCATCCATCTTGCTGACTCAGCCAGCCAGCCCTGCCCCAGCACTGCGCTTCCAGCCATAGCGGGGCCTCCTAGTCTGCGTATCCCTAGCTAATGAGGCCCAGTTCAATGTTTCATTGAAGGGAGTACCTTGGGACCCTTCTGCCATTCAAGAGGTCAGTGTCCTTTTGGATTCTGGGTGTCATGGGGCAAGAGGGGCCCTCGGAGCTTTACTTAAAGCAACTAGTGATAGACGTCTGCAAGCACACTCTGCTATTAAAGGGGTGGGTTAGCCTTTGTGGCCAGGGAAGAGGGAGCCATCCCACCTACAGTGCCTCACAGAGCCTAGGAGAGCTGCAGGGGAAAGGGTTACTGGAGCCCAGAGTGTGCTGATGGAGGCAGCAGGTTTATCAAAATCACCACAAGAAGCTGGCCATCACGGGGGCTGCAATAGAAGGATCACTATGAGCCAGCCTGCCCTTCGTAGTGATTCCTAGGCCAGTCTAAGCTCCAGAATGAGACCCTGTCTCAAAAAGTTGTCACCTCCCTTACCTAAGTTTCAGGGATCATTGCAGAATAGGGGGCAGGGAGATCCTAAGAGCAAAAGAAACGGAGTTTGCCACAAGACTGTGTCGCCTAAAATGTCAGGAGCCACGCCCACAAAGTCTTCCACGATGACTGTTTAAACATGAGCTGAAGAAGGACCACAGCAGTAGACATGCTAATGTGGCTGGGGAAAGCCCCTGACATGTCAGCCCTAAACAAAGAACGACAGGTAACTAAGGAATGCAGGGGTGGGAGAAATAGTCTTGGTTATCCAACCCGTCAGCCCTGAAAACACACATATGAAGAACGTTATTCAGGCTGAGCAGGTTGTGCTTATGTATTAGGAGAGAGCGCGCACACACACACACACACACACACACACACACACACACACACGCACACGCACACGCACATGCACACGTATGTAATAACAATGAAAATGAATTTGGAAGAGAGCAAGGAAAAGTATATAGGACAGTTTGGAGGGAGGAAAGGGAAGTGGGAAATGATGTAATTATAACTACGAAAAGTAGAAGAATAGTTTTTAAAACCCCACACAAAGGGATGGAGAGATGGCTAAATTCAGAGCATTGCTACTCTGCTGGAGTTTTGTCTCCGCACCCATGTAGGGCAGCTCATAACCACTTATCACTGTCACTCCGGAGGATCCAACACCCTCTTCTGGCCTCCAGGAGCACCTGAACTCACATGTGCACCTACCCTCCCACTTACACATAATTTAAAAAATAATAATAAAAAAGTAAAAAAAAAAAAACAGCCATGCAAACAAACAAACCATCACAGGGAAATTTGAAAAATAGGGTTATAAAATGAAGAGGTACACGTCTGACACTTAAAACTGACAGGCAATTACATGCAAAATAAAATTTCCCCGCAGAATCAAGAAAAAGACCAGGGGCCCAGTAGAGAAATGGGCATGCATCCCAAGCAGATACTGGGCAGCTTGTCCCACAAATGTGGGAAGAGTCTCTGCTTAGGAACCAGCAGCATACTTGGGCGGTGATGGGAGCTGGGTTACACCAGCCAGACCTGCAGAAACAAGAGCAACGTTGGAGCAGAGGGAGGTGACTCTCAGTCCCCGATGCTGGGGAGCAGCAGAGTACACATGAGAGAACTGTGCCTTCCTGGGACCCCCAAGCATGTGCTCAGGTGTCCCAGAAGCCCTCCGTGTCCATTCGCAACCAGGCACGGCTGTGTGTTCTCCCCAAAGGGAAGGGGGCTAGAGCAGCTCAGTGCAAAGACCTACCATGGTTTGAATGTGGTGGCCACATTCACATGGACACTGCCTAGGGACGGGAGGCTGAGTGGTGGAACAAGTCCCCAGAGATGTACACTGTGGCCCACGCACGTCCTGTGAAACGCAAAACCAAGCAGAGCTCACTGTGCACGTGTGATTGAAGTGGAGGGGAACAGAAGAGCACGCTGAAGCTCGCAGTCTGGCAGTTGGCTGAGCTGGGTAAGGAGGGTGGGGAAAGTGGCCAGCCTGCTTTGGTGCTCTGAGGATCTTGGGCGGGTGAGATTCCTGAGCATCTGCAACATGAGAAGTGAGTGAGCACAGTAAAAGCGAGAGAGCTCCCCCCCCCCCCCCCCCCCCCGCTGACTTAGCCAAGGCTGTCCCATTCGTGCCTTTGGGTCTGTGGTGAGGGAGAATTCCTTAAATAGAACTGTTGTGTCTCACACTCTGCTGCTTCCCTTTTAACCAAATTATGGGCTAGAGTGAGGGGCTGCCTGTCCAGTGCCCTGTTCGAGGTCACCGGCCCCCATACCAAGGGCACTCTGGGCATTGGAAAGCCTAGCATCTGTCCTCTGCCCCCACCAGAATGAACACTGACTCTCAGCTGGAGCCGTTCACTGGGCTTCTGACCCCTCTACCCATCTCATGCTCGTCCCTGTGCGGAGTGGGTCTGTCCTGACATAGCGGGAGGCTGGGAGGCCCATTGTTCTCCAGAGCAGCCCAGCGAGGCTGCTGTGACTGCCAATAAAGAGGAGAGCCTAGGCTGGGCCTGCTCCAGGTGGTGACGGTGACGTGACGTGGCTACTAGCCTGGGGGGAGGTGCCGCAGCCCCTCCGTCCTGCACCGGGAATGTGAGCCTGGCTTCCTGGCTTCTCTGCGGCCCAGGATGTTCAGAAGTAGCATGATCATCTCCTAGATATGGTGGGTGTTAGAGTTGCTTGTGGCGCGTTTTTCTTTTGATAAAATGCATATGAAATATACAATCGGGGTCATTCCTAAGGGCACAGTTCGGGGCAACAAGCACACTCACATTACTGGGCAGCTGTCATCAATATGCCTCTGAATGAGTTTTGCCTTATAAAACTGAAACTTGAAGGGGTTAAACTCTCCTACCCTCACAACTGAATTTAGGTTTCAGTTCTCTAAGAAGGGCAAAATAGGGGTCTCTCCCAACAAAGGGCCATTTATCCACAATACCTTTCATACGGGGACGGGGGTGTACATTGAGGACAAGGCCTGAGCCAGCCTCCCAAGGTCTCAAGGACAAATCCAGCAGCCCCTTCTGAGTCACGTCCGAACTTGCCCAAGCTTGTGCAGATGTGTCCAAATATGCTAAGACGAAACCTCAGCCAGTCGAAAGTGCACTAATGTGACTGCTGCTGTTTAACCAGTCATAGCCGAGATGACCTAACTGTCCCTGCAGTTCCCCTCAGCCATACTTAAGAGGCGCCTCTGGGCTTGTTGCCGCTTTTGTCCAGGTGAACGACCCCGCCTGTGCTGGTACAGTAAATAAATGCTCTTTGCTCTCACATACTATTGGAGTCTGGGGTGTCTTCCTCCAGCCTTTCCTCGGACCCTACAAACTCTGTTCCCACTGAACATAGCTCCGATTCCTCAGGTTTGCTTGAAGAACAGGTGGATTTGGGCTGAGGTACGGCTGTTCATTAGCAGGGCCAAAGATGAAAGCACGCAGCCTTTGTCTTAGTTAGGGTTTCTATTGCTGTGATAAAACACCATGACCAAGAGGAGGGGGAATGGGTTTATTTCTACCCATTTCAGGTCATGCTCCATCATTGAAAGGAGTCAAGGCAGGAGTTGAAGCAGAGGCCATGGATGGGAGCTGCTTATTGGCTTGCTCCCTGTGGCTTACTCAGCCTGATTTCTTTTCGTTTTTGTTTTCTTTCTTTTTCTTTCTTTCTTCCTTCCTTCCCTTCCCTTCCCTTCCCTTCCCTTCCCTTCCCTTCCCCTTCCCCTTCCCCTTCCCCTTCCCCTTCCCCTTCTTCCCCTTCCCCTTCCCCTTCTTCCCCTTCCCCTTCTTCCCCTTCCCCTTCCCCTTCCCCTTCCCCTTCCCCTTCCCCTTCCCCTTCCCCTTCCCCTTCCCCTTCCCCTTCCCCTTCCCCTTCCCCTTCCCCTTCCCCTTCCCCTTCCTCCCTCCCTCCCTCCCTCCCTCCCTCCCTCCCTCCCTCCCTCCCTCCCTCCCTCCCTCCCTCCCTCCCTCCCTCCTTTCTTTCTTTCTTTCTTTCTTTCTTTCTTTCTTTCTTTCTTTCTTTCTTTCTTTCTGTTGTTGTTGTTTTGTTTTGAGACAGGGTTTCTCTGTGTAGCCCTGGCTGTCCTGGAACTCACTCTGTAGACCAGGCTGGCCCCACTGAAAGATCTGCCTGCCTCTGCCTCCTGAGTTCTGGGATTAAAGGCGTGTGCCACCACCACCTGGCTTTAGCCTGCTTTCTTATAGAACCCAGGACCACCTGCCCCGGGATGGCACCACCCCCAGTGGGCTGGGCCCTCCCCCATCCATCCTTAGTCAAGACCATCCCTCCACAGAATTGTCCATAGGCCGGTCTTACGGAGGCATTTTCCTCAAGGGTTTCTCTTCCTCGGTGTGCTTAATTTGAGTCACGTTGTCAAAAACCACCCAGCACCGGGTTAAAGCTTGGAGCTGGGCACACAGGAATCCTTGCTATTGCAAGTACATTGGGCAGGTGGCCTTGGCCAGTCCCTAGAGAAGGCTTTTGGTACTCCCTCCCTAGTACTTAGATGGGCACTGTGGGATCACACGGTCTTTATAATTTTTCACAGAAACACAGAAAACCAAGCTTATAGCCAGGGCCAGAAAAACATCAAAAGAAAGTGCCCTGGGGCCAGAACAGAAGAGGCCACACCTCACAGCCTGTGCTTTCAATAGCAAGCACTGAACGAAGGCCCTGGCTGGGGGAGATTGCCCGTAGTCAGGGGCCACCAAGGAACAAACACTGCTACACTCCCACTGCCCGCTGGTGGGCAGCTCAGAGGCACTTCCAAGGCAGGGTCCTTCTCTCAGGGGAGGGATTGGCACCTTCCTGCAGCTGCCTGCCCCTAACAACAAGGGCCCATCAGAGGCCTGGGTCCACAGGTCTTGATGTGGGGGCAGTCTTGGTCTTCAGCTCCTGTCCCTTATCTGCTAAGCCACGGTCAACCTTCCGCTTCCGAGGCTGAAGCAGATTCTTTGTACACAAGGAGCAGCCAGCGTGACCCCCTGGAGGCCAGCGGACCTCCAAACATGAAGAGCTCACAGGGCCGGAGCTGGGTGCTCAGCCCCAGACACGCCCAGGCAGTACTGCTTAGGCAGGCAGGCAAGTGAAAGGTCAGAGAGACTTCACGGGTCACCCTTCTCACTCACCCTCACCTCCACACCTATATGGCCTCCTAGTGAACGGATGGACAGATGGACAGTGTGGCAAGCTGCTTGAGTCACAGCCCCGTGAACTTGGTGGAGAAGCACACTGTGGCTGTTTCCATGCCTGGGGGCTGGGCTGGGCTGATCATGACAAGGTCTTCCTTGAGGGCTGGCTGCCCACACAGCACCAGGTGTGCTTGGTCCCTGGGAAGGTACCCACCCACAAGAGTCTAGCAAGGGAGGTACCCTGTGCTTTGGGCTTGGTTCCTTTTGAACTGGTACCCTGGAACCTGGGAACAGGAGAGTCTGCCTCTGGGCTGGGGTGGGACCCAGTATTGGGTTGGGTTAAACTCCTGGAAAGCACTTGCCAACGCTCAGACGGGGCCCCCAAGGATAATCAGGCCTCAGTGCAGCTAGTAGGGAGCCCCAGCTGACACACACTCCACAAGCTCTTGGCCTGCCTTTCTAGAAGTTTGGGTCCAAGGGCAGGATGCTGGAAACCTGGCTTTCCAGTCTGGCAGAGAGCAAGATCCAGGAAGACAAGACTTGTCCTTGCCTGTGGTTGGGAAAACCGAAGTGTGTGTAGCAGGCTGAGCCTGAGCTCCGCCCTGAGGCTCAGGCCACTTTCAAGGTCCTTTTCCTCATCTCCAGTTTGTGTTCCTGCGGCTCCCGAACAATGGCGGGAGGCTCTTAGTTCTCTAGGGAGGCTTTGCCCGGAATCCTGTGTTCAGGAAACACAGATCCATGCCAGAAGTAAATCCGGAGCAGCCTGGACTGTTCTCCTGGGCTGTGTGTGACCTTGTGGAATAGGAGCAGGCAGCCTGAGGGCAGAGTGGCCAGCTGAGTCCTGTGCCTCCCTCACCCCAGGGAGCCACTGCCTGGAGCGGCTTCCCTCTGCACTCAGGGTAGTGACCAGGCTTCCTGAACTAACCCTAGGAGAGGCGGAGAGGAGGCCATCCAGGGCCTGGGGCTAGGCCGAGGTTGTAGGTGGAGGGGTCCTGCTGGTCCCCAGGAGAGATACTGAGCCTTCCAGAGAATCCCAGCTGCCAAGTTTTGCTGAAACCCTGACCTCAAAAGGAAAGATGGAATTCAGACTCTGGCAGGACGGGGAATGAGTTCTTCCCATGTGGGCTTGCCAGCCAGAATCCGCTACACAGATCAATTCACTCACAGGAAGAGCATGTGTGTAGGGGGAGGTGGAGTATGCCGATAGATAGATTCCTGTCTCCCTCTGGGCTTTGATCCCAATCTGTGAGATGAGACCGTCCCTGGGTCTTTTTCCATGAGGTTCCTGTATAGAGGGATGGGAAGCTGAGTCCCTGCCCAAAAGTGTGCCCATCTGAGCGTCTGTGCCAGGCAGGACAGCCTCTAAGTGGATGGCCTGGAGCTTAGTCCTCCTGGTGCTGCTGGTTCCGCCGTCCCCTAGTGGATGCTGCTCTGTGGTCAGTGTTGGAGAGGCTAAGCAGGCGAGGCCTGGCCAAGGGGCCTCTGTCAGCTACGAGTTCTGAGACTAAGGAAGAGATAGAAGAGAGAACCAGACCAGGGTGGAGAGCCAGGGAGAAGTCTCCATGCAAAGCACGGGTCACCTAGGAAGGAGAGGGGCGCTGAGGGCTCAGAAACCGGCCCCACCCAACCAGACCTGTGGGGATCAAAGCAGTTGGCCCCACAGTGCCTGCACTTCAAGGGCAGCCTCCATGTGGGCAGCTGTGCCCGCGGGTCTCTGCCTTCCACCCAGCGTGCGGGATCTGTCATTTTTCATTGTGCCGGGCACCCATGTAGACACGGGGCAGAGAAAGACAGGCAGAGTCCAGCTGGGATGGAGATGGCAACTGCGTGAGCCACTCGGCAATACGCTCCAGCCAGGGGAGAGCCACGACAGGAACAGGGACAGGCTAGGGATGGCACCCGCAAAGCCAGGTGCCGTGGGGGACGGCGCCGAAGTGGCAGAGAGGTTCCCGGCTGCCTTGTGGGGTTTGGAGCCCACGACTGTCCTCATTGCTTAGTTCACAGGTGGTCAGAAGCAGGCTGGGCCAATGACCTCCCACCCTAGCCTGGTGTGGACTGACCCAGTCCCCTCACACAGCAAGGCGTGTGATTGGCAGGTGACTGATGGCCCTGCTCAGTGACCAATGGTAGGCAGAGGCGGCCTCTAGGAAACTGTTCCAGGAAGAGAGACGCTGCCCCTCCGCAGTTCCGGGCATGGGGAGGGCTGGGGTGGGGCTGTCTTCTTGCTGTCCAGGGTCTCAGAGACCTGGGAGTCCTAAGAGGACCAGAGCAGCTGTTGCCCCAGCGTTCAGAGTGACAAAGCCCAAAGCCCCACGGCCCCACCTGCCCTCCTGGGAGCTGGAGGCTGACTGGCCCTTGCCCTTTTAAGGACATCTCTGGCCAGCCCCTCCATTGCTGTGGCTCCAGCTGCACTGAGATGGCGGCAGGAGCCAAGACTCTCCTGCTCTGGAAGGAAGCTCTTCCTGGCTGCATAGCACCGCCTGCCCGCTGCTCAGCATGGAACTCCGATTTGGGAGTGGGAGACAAACAGCTCAGGGAACACTGCCCCTGACAAGCATCTGGAGAGGTGGCAGAGGCTGCTGCCTGGGCCACAGTGATGCTGGGTGTCGGAGGCACTGAGCTCTGCAAAGGGTGGGTGTCTGTCTGGGGTCCAACACATGCCCTGTGACTCTGTGTGCACTTCTCGCCAGATTCAGGACACCCCGACGGCTGGAAATCCATGAGTGCTTCTCCTTGCCGGAGGCCCTGAAGCCGAAGGAAGGAAGGTGTGTGGAGGCCTGGCGGGAGGCTATAGCAAAGGCTGCCCTGCCAGAACACCAGTGTCTCGTGGCACTGCACCAGGTTAGTGCTGACAGAGTCACAGGAAGAAAGGAGTTGGTGGGGAGAGATAAGGCTTTAGGAGGCCCAGGAAGAGCACTGTCCTCCACCACCCCCACCCCCCGGCCCCGACCCCAGCCAGACTCCACTGGGTGCCAGACCCTGCCACAGCTAGGGTAAGAATGAGGGCGTGTAGGCATGGCTACTCCATGCAGGCATTGCCCACATCTCAGTTGTCTGCCCGGCACACAGAGGAGTCACCTTGCAGGCTGCTGGTGAGTTGACTGTGTATCAGCTGCCTGTCCTGATGTCTGCCCCAGCCGGGCTGGAGGTGGACAGCACTCTAGTCTACGACCCCCTCCTTGCATCCCTTGGCTGAGGAGACATGGCAGAGTGAGCAAACTGCCCAAGACAAGGCGCCCAGAGGGAAGGGTGGGTTCCTCCAGTGTGCCACTAAGCCGGGGTCGGGAAGAGAGGTAGCCATGAGTGCAAATGCAAATGCCGGGGCCAAGCTCGTCTGGCCAGGGCCTGGGGGACTAAGTGCTGCTCTTGTTTTATTGGGTACACGTGTGAGGATCTCAGCACGTTTAGGATGACCAAGAGACCCCCCACAGCTGATGCCCCGTGCTGTGTTGGTTCATCCTCCCACTTTGAGTGGATTAACAAAGGCCCAGGACATCAAGTCAACCCGTAACACCTGCTAAGAGAAGGACCAGCACAAAAATACCTGGCCCTCCACTTTGACCTCCACTCTGGATTCTGCTCTGAGTCACACAGCAGGAAAGTGGGAGAGGAGGCATTCAGCTGGAAGGGCGGACGCCAGCTGCAATGCTCAGGCGACATCACTGGCTGGCGAGAAAATCTTATGCAAATGTGCAGAGAAACCCTCCTTGGCTCAGTAAACTGTTTAGTTAAGCTAATACAAGATGAATGTATAGAGATTAATCATATTCTATTCACTAGCAGCAAATAAGTCAAAATTAAAGCAAAGCCACTACTAGCATATGTGAAGTATCTAGGGATGAATCTTACAGAAACTGTGCAGGTTGGCTGAAAAATACAAAACATTGTAAGGGACATAAGATAATTAAACGGAGATGCAGACCAGTGAGATGGCTCAGCAGGTAAAGGCTCTAGCTGCCAAGCCTGGTGGCCAAGCCCAAGACCCACAAGGTAGAAAGAGAGAACTGAGTCCTGCAGGTTGTCCTCTGGCCTCTACACATGCACTGTGACACACTCAGTCATTCCAGGTAGGTAGGTAGGTAGGTAGGTAGGTAGATAGATAGACAGACTCAGCTTCGATAGATAGATAGATAGATAGATAGATAGATAGATAGATAGATAGATAGATAGATAGATAGATAGATGGATAGATGGATAGGTGGATAGGTTAGATAGGTGGATAAATAGATAGATAGATAGATAGATAGATAGATAGATAGATAGATAGATAGATAGATAGATAGATAGATAGGTGGATAGGTGGATAGGTTAGATAGGTTAGATAGGTTAGATAGGTGGATAGATGGATAGATAGATGGATAGATGGATAGATGGATAGGTGGATAGGTGGATAGGTGGATAGGTTAGATAGGTGGATAGATAGATAGATAGATAGATAGATAGATAGATAGATAGATAGATAGATAGATAGATAAATAGATAGATAGATAGATAGGTGGATAGGTAGATAGATAGGTGGATAGGTAGATGATAGAACAAATGGGGAGAGATGCTGAGTCTATGGTTGGAATTACAGTGTTAAGGTATCTATTCTCTGGGTTAATCTGCCCATCTGAAGCAGTCCAACCAGGATCTGAGTCTTTTGTTGATGAGAGCAATAGTTCTCAACTCAACAGTGAAATAGAAACAGACTAGAATAACCAGATAAGATCTGGTAAGTGCAGAGTGGCCAGGCATGGTGGTGTAGACCTGTGACCATAGCTACTCTGAAGGTTGAACTTGGAAGACTGGAAGTTCAAGGCCTGCTTACTTTAGTGAGAGCATGTCTCACAAAGTTTGATGCCGGGCGGTGGTGGCGCACGCCTTTAATCCCAACACTCAGAAGGCAGAGCCAGGTGGATCTCTGTGAGTTCGAGGCCAGCCTGGGCTACAGAGCGAGTTCCAGGACAGGCACCAAAACTACAGAGAAACCTTGTCTCGAAAAACCAAAAAAAAAAAAAAAAAAAAAGTTTGGGGAAAAAAAAAAGGTGGTGGTGGGAGATAGGAGATGCCTGCCTAGCTGGCTCGAGGTCCTGAGTTCAATCCCCACTGCTGACAGGGGAAAACAGACACAATTCAATTTTGGAGGACATACATGATCCGACTTTGAAACTTAGTATAGCAGTTACCTCAGTGGTGGAGGCCTGGCGTTGGTGTGAGGGCTGGCAGTCTTCTAGCGGACTGGAACAGACACACACATGTAGGGGCAGTTTCTGACAAAGGCGCAAAGGCTGCTCAGTGGAGAGGGCTTTAAAGCTGATACTGGGCAGGTGGGGTGGCACCCAACTTTAATTCCAGCACAGGCATAGCTCTGTGAGGTCAAGGCCAGCCAAAGTTTCGTAGTGAGACCTTGTCTCAAAAAATTAAAAAAAAAAAAATTAAAAGGAAGAAGAAGAGAGGGAGGAGGAGAAGGAGGGAGGAAGAGGAGGAAGAGGGGGAAGAACAGAAAAACAACCCCAGGTAGGGAGATTTTTGCTAAGAAAAAAAAAAAAAGACTTACAGCTAGGATACTGTGTAAATTCTTAAGTCCCACAACACCAAAACTGTCCAGCATCAAAATGGGTACTGTGAGTCACATTTACTCAGCTGCAGCTGTCTGCTTTGTTTGGAAAGAGGTAGGGAAGGAGAGTGGGACCAGTCGTGGGGTGGAGCCTGAGGAGAAGCAGGAGGCTTCCCAGGATCCCTGGATGGGATGGGCAAGCTCACTTTCTTATTGGTGCCAAGAGTTTGTATTAAAATGCACCAATCAGTGCATCCGCGCCATCAATCATCAGGAAGATGCAGCTGGGAGCCACACCCAGAAGCACAGTTCACTGGAATGTTCAAAGCTCTGTGCCAGGTGTTGAGCCGGGGGGAAGCTGAGAGTCAGACCATGCTGGCACGGAGGAAACTTGGTAAAGCCACTCTGGAAAACAGTCTCGGGGCAAGGAGGGAGGAGCTGGGGAGACAGCGCTGTCAGGAAAGCACTTGCCGCACAAGCTGGAGGCCCCCGCTTCTGGTCCCTAGCACCCACATAAATGCCAGGTATAGTGACGTGTACCTGTAATCCAGCACTGGGGACGTGGAGACAGGAGGGGCTTGTGGGCTACCCAGCCTAGCTGAATCGGCTGGCGAGCTCCAGGCTCAGTGGGAGACCTGTCTGAAAATAAGGTGGCAGGTGGTTAAGGAAGACACCAGACACTGACTGGTCACATCAGTATGCACAGGCACACATACCCACCCCCAGTCCCCAAAACACAAGTGGTCTGGACGTTTCTTGGAAAGCTAAGTGTGTGCTGTTAGCGTTTGGACATGAAGTGGCCTTCTGGACGGCTCGTGGTGGCTTGGTACATTGGTGTTCAGAGGTGGAACCTTGGGGAAGAGAGTGGATCCAGAGGGCTCTGACTTCTTCAGTAGGTTAATCCATTGGTGTGTTTGTGAAAGGATGGCATTGTAGGAAGGTGGTGGCATCTAGGAAGTGGGACCTCATTGGAGGAAACCAGTCACTGGGAGCATGGCCCTAGAAAGACACACTGAGTCCCCAGCCCCTTCCTGTCTGAATGCTTTCTGGCTATAAGGTAAACAGCTTACTTCCACACCTTCAGCCATGATACTTGCCTCATTTACAGCCGAGTATGAGCACAGCCAGCCAGTCACAGATGGGAGACCTTTGAAACCTCCGAAACTGTGAGCCAAAACAGTTCTTCGCTCATTTAACATGTTTCTCTCAGATGTCTGTCACAGCAAGGGAAAACACACACAGCCAGCCTAGTTCTAGAGGAATGAACATATCAGGCTATCTAAAGACTTCTGTGTGTGATCACAGCAGCCTTGTTGAGAATAGCCAGAAGCTAGAAGCACACCCATGAGAAAGTGTGTGGGTGAGATGCCATCCGGAGAAGGTAACAGACTCTTAGGTCATCATCCGGCATAGCTGCTTGGACAGCTGCTAAGCAAGAGGAGCCAGGAAAGCGCCTATGTGGGTCCCTTTGGAATTCTGGAATGTCCCAGCTAGCCTCTAGTGTCCAGAAACTCGCCTATGGCTGTCTGCTTTGTTTGGAAAGAGGTAGTGAAGGAGAGTAGGACCAGTGGTGGGGTGGAGCCTGAGGAGAAGCAGGAGGCTTCCCAGGATCCCTGGATGGGGTGGGCAAGCTCACTTTCTTATTGGTGCCAAGAGTTTCCCCACAGGTTTGTATTAAAATGCACCTAACTTCATTCTTTGGCTAGTTTCTCCATACATTTATGTCAGAATGTACCAAACATCACTCTAAATATGGGCAAATTGATGTGTGTCGATTATGGCTCAGTAAGGTCATTTAAATGTCACATAACAACTAAACCTCCAGGTAAGGAAGACCCCAGATGTAGAACTTTCCCAAAGGATGCTTCTGTGTGCATGCACGTGAAGGCACATTACTTTGTCCATGGATTTGTAGAAGTCTACCCTCTAGGACTCAAGTGTGGTTGACTAGAAAGTAGATCCAGCTCTTTTTCTAGCCTGTGATCGCAGAACTCCTAGAATAGAGGTAGGAGAATGATTGTCCCAGGCCAGCCTGGGCTTCACAGCAAGAGCCCATCCTACACAAGCAAAACCTTCCTCTCTCCAGAGACCCCTCCCCTGTAAAAGGTCACCCATTGGCTCAGCTGAGAGCGGAAGTACTCACACAGCACTGCTTGGGTTGTGCTTGGCCACCTTCCTTTTCTCTAGTTTAAAGGAGGCAGGATGCTTCCTTGCCTCATGGCTAGCACTTGGAACTCCTTTTGCATTCCATGCTACACTGGTCTTTAAAAGAAAAAAAATGAGCCAGGCACATGCTTTTAATCCCAGTACTCCAGAGGTAGAGACAGGCGGATCTCTGTGAGTTCAAGGCCAGCCTGGTCTATAGAGTGAGTTCCAGGACAGGCTCCAAAGCTACAGAGACACCCTGTCTCGAAGAACAAAACCCAAACCAAACCAAACAAAACAAGAAGTGCAGCTGGGGATGTAGCTCAGTTTATAGAGTGCCCACCTAGTATGCTTGAGGCCCTGGGTTCAGTTCCCGGCACTACATGAATTTGGGTATGGTGGTGCACCTCTGTAATCCCAATTTGAGAGGAGGCAAGAGTTCAACTACATAGAAAGTTTGAGACCAGCCTAGTCTGTAGGTAGAGTTTCTCTGTCTCTGTCTGTCTGTCTGTCTGCCTGTCTCTCTCTCCCTCTCTCTGTTTCTCTCCCCTTCTCTTTCCCTCCCTCCCTCCTACCTTCTCCCTCTCCTGCCACACACAAAAGAGACAGCCATGTTTCCCAGAGAAGGTTCCATGCCAGCAGTTGCTAGAAATGGGTCATAAAGGGAGCTAGGGCACAGATGGAATGACCAAAGGTGTAGCCTGCAGCGAGCTTCTCGGCCAGCGAGGAAGAACGACCACCACGCGAGGATTCTTCTCAGAACACACTTTATTGGAGCGCCTCTTGGTTAAGGGAGAGCGGGAGGTGAGGGGCCCCCGAGGACTAAAATGCCACTGCTTATATAGGGAATCAGGCAAACGTGCCGTACTGTGATTGGGTCCCGCCAGAATGCAAGCACAGGGAGCCACGGGATAGGCTGAGGACATAAGGTCGATTACCATACTCGTGCATGCGCAGATCACAGGACACATAGTCCCGAGAGCACAGCCAAATATGGAGTTGTTTACAGCTAGGCTACCAGGAAGCCAGCGCCATCTTTGAATGGCGGCTCCCTACAGTAGCCCCTGAGAAGAGGGTCAGGGCTCCCAGCAGCAGGCTTCCCTCAGCCCTGCAGGCTTGAGGGTCAGACCTGTGATCAAGGCAGAAGGGAAATGGGTAGCAGTCCCCTCCTGCTCTGTACCACAAACCTCAAATTTCTGAATACTCTGAGCACAGACAGAATGCATGGGACTCTCCCAAATGGCCCATGGCTGGCTAGAAGTAACCAGGAGAAGGCAGCTTTCGTCGTCTGTGCTCTTTTCTATGTCTGAATGACGCGGCCTGGCTGCCAAGGTGAATAACAAGCGTGGGCTGTCCCACTGAGTCCCCCCGGGCAGGTGGAGGGAGGCAGCAGCATTGAGGGGCACTGGTTGCTGGGGAGGTGGGACTTCTGCCATCTGGCTCGCTGGGACTGTGCTCCCTAGCAATCCACGCCAGACCCAAAAGCAGGACAGATGGCCCCTGCAGCTATGCATAGGCCACCAGGAATGAAATGTCATGTCCCAACAAGCTACGTCAAGGGACAGAAGCTAGCCTGGGTGGGGCAGAAAGCAGCTTCTGGAAATAGCACACTCCTAATAGTTGCAACCCGATTAGGTTGCCGTGGCGAACCCCCAGGCTCTCTCTAAAGCACCTGTTACGATGTGAAGTTATGTATTCACTGGGGAATTTGCCATATCCCCTCCTCAAAGATGCTAAGTGCGAACCCCTAGGACTTCAGAAGGATCTTCTTCAGAAACAGGCTCTTGACAAATGTGGTCAAGTCAAGATGAAGTTTAACTACAGTGGGGTGGGCCTGAATCCAACATGGCCAGTGTCCTTTTAAAGAGGGAAACTTGGGGCTGAGGAGATGATCCAGTGGGTAAAATACTTGTTGCCTGAGTAGTTGGTATCCCAGAAACCATGGAAACTGGAACACAGTGTAATAGCATCTATCATCCCAGTGGACCTGCCAGGAATCGGAGGTGGAGACAGGAGACTCCAGAAGCCAGAAGACTCAGGGCCAGCTAGCCCGGCTAGCACAGCACAAAGACCCTGTCCCCAATAAGAAGGAAAGGAGACCCAGCACCCAAGTTCTCCTCTGGCTTCCACACATGCTGTAGCACACACATGCCCTCACTCACATACATGAGCAACACACACATGCACACGCACATGCACACACAGCATGGGTTGAAGATTTGGATACAGCCTTATACACATGGAGATCATGGTTACATGAAGACAAAGGCAGAGAGCTGAGAAATTCCTCTAAGAACCACTGATTGCATGAGGTCAACATCAAATCCCCGGCATCTGGACAAGGCCTGGGGCAGATTCCCTGAGCCTCAGGAGGAGCCAGCCAGCCAGGCTGCACCAGGCCCAGACTTCAACCTCCAGCTCTGTGAGACAGTTTGTCTGTACTTTATTATGCAGCTAGCTGTACTTGCAGATGGGGACTCCACTCAGGCAGCAAGCAGCATGCCATTTTGTCATCTGGACCCCTTCATCCCCACCCCCCTGCCCAGGTGGGTCTGGGAGGCTGCAAGTGTGCAGGCTGAGTGTGCTAAGGACCCTCTGCTTGGTCTCAGCACCCTTCATCACCCATGGTCTTGGTGAGGTAAACGTTCGTCTCTGGAGCAATTGTGAGCCAGCCATACCTGGCGCCTCCACTGCTGTGTCTGCCGAGCTGGATCTGTTGCTCGTGTTGTTGAGCTGAATGCAGGAGCCCCCAAGCAGGCAGATGTCACCAGTTAAGGGTAGAGAACCCCTATCTACTCCTACCTTCAGGTCAGGGCCGTGGGCCAACTCAAGTGGCATCTCCAAGGCCTTCTCAGCCCTTGCCCTTATGTGTGCACATAGCAGTTCAGTGCTGGAATGCTGGAGTGGTGGCTCTTTTCAAGAGGGGTGGTTCCCTTCTGGAGTCTCTGGCTGGCCTCAGGAGAGCATATATACTTGACTCAATAGCCCACACTAGAGGGTAGAGCAGCAAGGCCCCTTAGGTGAGGATCTGGGTGGGGGAGCTTCCTGCTTTCACAGGAAGGAACAGAGCCTCCCTCCTCTGCCAGTATGCAGAGGCCCTGGCCCACTGTGTCTGGAAATATTACACGTATATGGAAACCTGCTCCAAAGTAAGCCTGGCCCAACATTTCATGAAGACAGGTAGATAGTCACTCCCCACAGCCTCTCCTTCCCCCTCCCCTCATCTCATCATCCCTTTATCCTCTGGGCCAAGGAGGCCTTAAGGCAGTGAGGCTACCCGAGCCTGGGGCGAGAGCTGCATGGCAGAGTGAAGGCGTCTTTGTCTGTGCAGCCATGAGTGGGGACCAGGCTGTCACTCCTCTGTGGTGTGTCTAAGGACTTTTCATCCTTTCTGGGGCTCTGCCCTTCAGAAAGAGATACTGCCGTGAGGATTAGATGAGTTAAATTCTGTGGCAAGGGCATCTCTGAGGGCACCTTCTGGGTGGCACAGAAGTCCAGGGGCTTTGCCTGGTGGAAATGTCAGACAGACAGTCTGCCATCTGCTAAAGGCAGGTACGCAGTCTCAGGGCCAGCATGGCAGGCAGATCATCTGGGTTCACATCCTGGAGGCTACAGGTGGACAGTCCTGAGGCCAGATGCCACCTGAAGACCTTTACAGATCTGTGCCCAGCATCCTCTGAGTCGTCCTGTGTACCCACAATTACTTGACATCAACACAGGCCCCAGGTCAGGAGCAGCCATCTGGCTGCTTCAGCGGAATGCTCACTTCCAGTCTGGCTGTGTGCAGAGCACAGGAGTGAGAGCTGGCTGTGCCTTCCTCGGTGATCCAAATGTCAGGCTTTGCAAACAGCAGGGAAGCCCCACCTTAGGCTGAGCATTTCCTGCTCTTTGAAAGGCTCTTGGTCCTAAGTCCCATGCCTGGAAGGTCTGGGACACTAAGGGAAGGGTGAAGAATGTGAGTTAATGAGCTGGGGTGGGTGATCCAGCTTGCCTTTGAAAGCTCTGATCTAGTGCCAGGGACAGCCACACTGTTCCCCAGAATGTTGCTGAATACAGAGGAAGCACAGGAGGCCCTCCCCACAATGGGTAGCAGATAATATAGCTGGCTGGGACTGACTTCGGACTCCACCGGAACTGGGTTTGGTTAGTGGAGAAATGGGCAACAGTATGTCAGAGAACTTAGATTTGTTTACTCTGGGGTTCTGGCCCAGATGGAGCCTTCTATGTGCTGGGCACAGTGTATATAGGCTCAGATAGCTGCAGCTTCCCAGCATCCTGTTGCTCGCTTTGGACAGCCCTGTGTGTCCCACTTTCCTTGACTGCATATGGAGATGCTGGTGTACCCTTGCAGGTTCCTAGTAAGTCTTTGCTCTGCTGGACCCTTCACACCATCACAACACGCACCCCAGCTCACCCTCAACACCATCACCATCACAACACGCACCCCAGCTCACTCCCAACACCATCACCATCCCAACACGCACCCCAGCTCACTCCCAACACCATCACCATCCCAAGACGCACCCCTCACTCCCATTCTCCTCCAGGGTTCCCGGAAGCATCCCTTACTCCCAACTTGCCTTCCTTTTATTTTTATTTTATCTTGAGAAGTTTGGAAAGCTATTGCTGAGGAGCTGATGCATCCAGACACCTTCCCAGTCCCACTCAGCCTTCCATCTTGAGAGCTGCCCGTTTGGGGAAAGAACTGATTTTGAGGGAGACTGCAGGATGCTTTCAGGGCCTCTAGAGTCCTTAGGGAGTGAGTAGGGCAGGGTGGCAGTTGGAGACACTCCCTCCTGCTTTTGGACCAGGCCTTGCAGCAGGCTGCTGAGGGTCAGGGGAGGGTGGTAATTCTGCCAGTGCCCTGGGTCACCACAACATTCCTGTGGTTCAGTGGGTGGGGAGGAGGTACAGCGAGCCACCTGTCCCACAGGCTGTCCCTGTGTTTGCAGGTCTGTGGCATTCCGTCACAGCTCCTGTGTACACACCTCACCTCCTTTGCCCCACTTGGCCATGTCCAGTGCTGTCCTCAAGCTCTGCAGTCATCAGGAGCAAGTGGGTGCCAAGAGCAGACGTCTGAACTCAACACTACCCTCCCAGGCCCTCAATGGTGGTTTGGACACTTGTCCGAAATGTTTTCCTGGCTCTTGGGAAGGGCTTCAATCCTTCTCTTGAGCTGCAGGATTGAACATTAGGCTTGTTCCCTAACACCCACCCTGACCCAGAAGGCTTTGTCTTCCAGTCCAGAGGTCTTTTGGTCATGTCCCTCTTGGTAGAAAATGCTCGCATTCCCTGAAGGCTATTCGTATGTCAAAGGTTTCAGGAAGGTGTGGTTTGTTCTGGACTCGTGTACAGGGCTTTAGAAGACCAGGCTAAAAACGGAAAACAGAGTCCCACACTCAAGTTCTACCTCACCAAGCTAAAGCTAGGCTACTATCTTACCTGAGTAATCAGGAAAAAGAGGTGACAGCCACATTTTCCCAGCAGGCCAGTGTCACTGGCTTGCCAGAGAAGTTTCCTCTGGTCGAGTTCTGACCAGGAAAAACAATGTAAGGTAACCAGTACCTCAAGTCCCACCTTTTCCCACTTCCTGCGTCTTCAGCCCTGTGGAGTCACAAACATGCATGTCCTTAAACTGCATTGATTTTAAAACTGGTGTCTTTGTGGTAATTTTACCCTCTGGCATCCGTTTGCATCTGCTGGGATATCATTGGCCAGTACCTCAATGCTCAGTGCACCTGAGAGCAGGGAGCCTGTGGTGGCAGCAGATGCTAACACTGCACAGTGTCGAACCCACTAACTCCATGGCGACTCCCCCACAGCGGTCTCTCAGACCCCAGTGCTCCGGCGAAGGGGATCCCAGCTGCTCCTGGGAGGTGTACAAAAGTCCTTGCCCAGGGAGTTTTGAGCTGGACTTCCACTGGCTCCTGTTCTGGTGCCTGGGGAGCTAGTGATGTGCAGAGCAGGGAACCTGAGTTAGAGCTCTCCATAGCATGTTCCAGAAGGTCCCACGGTTCCTGGCGGCCCCTGCCAGGGTGACTTCTCATCCTTCTTTGATGCAGGGACTGAGGCCTCAGCGGTCCCAGAAGCACCTGAGTCAGGAACTCATCAGCAGGTGTCTCCACTGCTGGTGAAGCCCGGCTGAGGTGGCTTCCCCGGGGCACATGCTTCAAGGGTCTCATCCCAGAGAGGTGACAATCCCCTTTGCTCAGACTTGCTGGTGCTCACACCTCTCCACTGTATACACCACAGCCCTGCTCTGGACTCAGGGCTGAGTCCCACCTCTTCCAGCAACCAGACTTTTTTTTTTTTTTTACTTTGTACCTCTGTCTGGTGTCCCTTTAAAATTGTACAGCCTCCACCACCATCCACCTTCACAACTCTTCCATCTTCCCAAGCCAAGACTTTCTCCCATTAACCACCAACTCCCAGCTACTCCCCAGCCCCCAACACTCCCCATCCTATCTTCCACCTCAGTCCCACAGCTCTTCCTCACTCCTGTAAGTAGGTCCATGCAGCCCTGTCCTATTATAATTGGCTCATCTCACTTAGCACAGTGTCCTCGGGGGCCATCTTTATTGCACTTCATTCCTTTTTACGGCTGGTTAATACTCTGTTCTGTGGATCTACCGTATATACCACAGTTTTTCATTCACGTGATGGTGACCCCTTGGGTCGCTCCCACCTTTTGGCTGTTGTGAAGAATGCATCGTGAGTTTGGAAGTATGGATGTAGTTAGGGTACAAGGCCCAGAAGTGGCCTTGCCAGGATCGGGGTGATCTGCGTTTTCCTCAGGAGATGCCATTTTACATTGATTGCTACCAGGGCTTCTTGCCTTCTGTGTCTTTGACAGTAGTCATCCTGAGGGTATGAGGCTGTTTCTCATGACCTTGACTTTCACTTCATCGGTGATTTCCAGCATATTTTCCTGTGCCCATTTGTCAGTCATGTGTCTTTTGTGTTTTTGTTTTTGTGTGTGTGTGTGGGGGGGGTGTTTATTCAAGTCCATAACCCATTTTGTAAAATTCCATATGAATTTTAGGATGGTTTTTTCTTTCTTTAAACAGTGCTGTTGAACTTTTCATAAGTATTGAATTGAACCTGTATATTGATTTAGGTAGCATTACTGCCTGGACAATGGTTAAGTCTTTTAATTAATGCCTATAATCTCAGTGTTTGGAGGGTGAGGCAGGGGGATTACAAATTTGAGGCCAGCCTGGGCACCATAACAAGATGCTGTTTTGAAAATCTTCCAAGGCATGAATATAGGGTGTCTTTCCACATCTTGAATTTCTTTAATCAACATTTTGTAGTTTGGGGTGTAAATCTCCCACCTCCTCTTGAAGTCCTAAGTATTTTACCCATTTTAATACAATCACATATGTAATTATTTCTTAGCTTTCCTTTCAGCTTGCTCACTGTGGATGTGTAGACATGCAGCTGGTGTTTGTATGCCGTGTCCTGAAGCGTCCCTCCATTCATCTGCTGCTTCTAATCAGGTGTCGGGTCCTGGAGTTGCCTGTACGTAACTGAGCTGCTCTGCTTTACAACTGACGTGTTTGCATGGAGTGTATGTCAGGGATGGGGTGTGCGATAAGGTATACGAATGCTGATGTGCTGGGTACCCGTGCATGAATATGTGTGACCTGTGACTACAGGAGATACACACACGTGTGTGACACATTTGTGTTGTTAGAGTTTTCCTGCTTTGCCCACAGTTAGGACAAATCTTTGTCACCCGCCAGTCCCACAGCCGCTCAGACCCAACCAAGTAAACACAGAGACTTATATTGTTTACAAACTGTATGGCCGTGGCAGGCTTCTTGCTAACTGTTTTTATATCTTAAATTAACCCATTTTTATAAATCTATACCTGCTTACCGGCATCTTCACATGCTGCTTCTCCTGGCAGTGGCTGCAGTGTCTCTCTCTCCTTCTTCCTGTTTCCCCAATTCTCCTCTCTCTTTGTCCCGCCTATACTTCCTGCCTGGTCACTGGCCATCAGTGTTTTATTTATATAGAGTGATATCCACAGCACATTTGTGCAGTGGGTATACATTCAGGGGCATGCATGCGTCTGATGGCTGCCATGGGGCTTTCTGTGGGTTAAGGCAGGGTCCTGGCTGCCCACTGGGCAACACAGCCTCTAGAAGTACCCAATATACATAAGATGGGGGAATTGGTTGGACTTGGAGCCACTGGCCTCAAGGGTGTTTGTAGATGTGTTTCTTTGGTTTTGTTTTTGTTTTCCGAGACAGGGTTTCTCTGTGTAGCTTTGCACCTTTCCTGGAACTCAATCTGTAGACCAGGCTGGCCTCGAACTCACAGAGATTCACCCACCTCTGCCTCCTGAGTGCTGGGATTAAAGGCGTGCACCACCACCGCTGGGCTGTAGATGTGTTTCTTGTGTTCAGCAGCCGACAAGACCAAGTACGTATTTAAGCTGCTGGGCAATTTCACTGCTTCTCAGCATCCGATCTCCCTCGCCGAGCAGAGAAACCAGCCTCAGCTGACCGTCCTCCCCGGGGAGATAGAAACTGTCTGGCCGGACTCTAGCCCAGCTGCTGGTATGGGCACCACTCCACAGCACGGCCCTGTCCCTTCCTAGGCAGTGGGACGCTGAAGCCCGGAGAGGGGAGATGTCCAGAGGGTGTGTCCTGACTCATCAGAGAACTCAGGCTACCACCTCGGTTCTCTGCTCTCTCGTCTTCAGCCCTTTGGGTGGGAGGAGTGTACTATACTCCACAGAGGATCGTCCTGGGCAGGGAGCATTTGCAAGTGATGGAGGCCCATAGGGACCTGTTGACATGTGGACCTGGCTCCTGCCCGATGGTGGCCCTGTATACCCAGGGGCCAGGTTGTAGGTGGCAGGGGTAACTGCTCAAGCGTGTCTATAACATGCTCACTTCACAGAGCTGTTTCAAGATCACCAATTATTTGATACCTAAGGACTCCAATCTGATGAGACCATGTGTTGCCAGCATGCCCCCGCTCCTGGTTCGCATTTTTGAGTCTGGAATGTGTTAAAGGATTCCAGAGCCAAGTCCCCTCCCAGAATTCGCAGCATCCCCCGTCCTTCCTGCCCCTCCGCATGGACCCTAGTGGCCTGTGCCCTTCACCCCTCCCCCCTCTTTCTAAGAAGACTGAGCTCTGAGAAGCCCTCCACACCCACATGTTTCCACTACAGGCACCTGTCAGGGCAACTCAGGGCACAGTGTTGACATCTGGGTGGAGCCGCCCACGCCGGACATCCCTCAAATAGCTGGCCTTTATCCTCTGCGTCAGCCTCACCAACCAGCTCAGCACAAACTTAACCAGCCACCCAGTGGCCATGGGCACCCGACACACACCTGTCCCTCCGCATGCTCAGAGGCGAGGAAATAAACCATCTTCTCACCGTTTTGCAAAGAGAGACGGACCGACTTACAGGGCTCCCTGTGGCCCTGACACAGCAAGCCAGCCAGCACCACCCAGTGTTTGAGGGCCCAGCTTTGCTCATGGCTGGTCCTCACAGCCTGTTCTCAGAATCCTTTCCTATCTGGGCCAGTCCACGGGCCAGACCTCTGCCGTCCAGCCTCTGGCCTCAGCTTTTGAGGCAGGCCAACAGTGGGCCAGGATCCCAAGGCCAGAGGAGTCTCACCAGGATCCCAGAGCATGGCAAGATTGCTGCTGGTGGTTTGGGGATCAACTCAAGGATGTTTCATTTAAATGCAAAAGCCGGTTTTAAATTCTTGTTTACCAGAAGGGCTGGGGGGGGCCACCATGGACCACCCCAGGGAGACAGGCCTACAGCCTCAGGGGAAGCAGCTCTACCACTTTTGGACCATGAAACTGAAGCCTGATGCCACCTGTGCTTTCCAGCCGCTTCCCGGGCCCTCGGCTGTCCTGTTGTGTGTGGCATTGACCCTGTCAGGGGCTCCCCTGGGATCCTCCACCCTAAGCCACAACTGCCCCTCTCCTCCCCAATCCCCCATCCCTTGACCCCTGTTCCCGGCTGCTGCTATGCCGTGGATCTGAGTCTTCCCTTTCCTTTACCTGGCTTAGGGTGCTTAGGCCGGTCCAGTTCCACTTCACTGACCCTCAGCTGCTCCTCACCCTCCCTCCTTGCATTTGTCAGGGGGGCCTGAAGCCAGCCCCCCCCCAAAAAACCTCAGGAGGGACACTGGGGGCGCAGTATGTCCTCTCAGCCGTCTCTAACATCGGTGGGCCCCTCCTCCTTCCCCAGGAGCATCAGCTCCATGCCTCCCCGGTTTTGACCTCTTCTCTGCACCAGCAGTCTGCATTGCAGTTTCCTGCGTTCACCCTCTACTCTGGTCCAGGGAGTCCAGGTCCGCCAGGCATGGGCCAGTCCTTAGGAGTGCTGGCTGCAGGACCCATCTTCTCCCAGGACATCCACAGGCCCCTTACGGGCTGTCCCAGCTCATCTTCCTACCCAGCTCCATGTGTAGAATGGACACCGTGTACCCAGACCTGGCCTCTAACACCTATCCTTCCGTTTTTACCTCTGGGCATCTGTGGTGGTTTGAATGTAATTGGCCCCCCGTAAGCTCATAGGGACTGACACTGTTAGGAGATTTGTTGGAGTAGGTATGGCCTTGTTGGAGGAAGTGTGTCACTGTGGGGGCGGCTTTGAGGGTTTCTATACTCAAGACACCGCCCAGGGTTACAATCCGCTTCCTGTTGCCTTCTGATCAGACTGTAGCCAGCACCATGTCTGCCTGCATGCCGCCATGCTCCCTGCCATGATGATAATGGACTGAATCTCTGAAACTGTAAGGCGCCACCTCAATGAAATGTTTTCCTTTGTAAGAGTTGCCGTGGTCATGGTGTCTCTTCACAGCATCCCTGATGAAGACAGCATCCCTTCAGATACATGGCTTTCAAGTTTACAGTCTGCCCACCAGACCTCCCACCTGTCTGGGGAGCCTAGGGGTCCTGTCCCTCACAGCCCAGTCTCTTTCCCCATTCCAAGCCAGGAGCCCTACTCAGAGGCTCCAGAGCCCCCACTGCCACCCTGGCCCTGACATAGCTCTCCATAGCCACCTTGGGATGCCACCTGTGCTGGGTTCTGTCTTGACACGTCGGTGCTGGAGAGCAAGCCAGGGCCTCCTGTGTCTAAGCAGGCTTTGCCTCAGAGCCACGCCACCAGCTGATCTTTGCTTCAGATACCTTTTTTTTTTTTTTTGATGTGTGTGTGTAGGGGGATGAGACAGGATTTCTCTGCATAGTCCTAACTGTTCTGGATACTTTTAAATACTTTTATTTTGACAAGTTTCAGATTTATGAAATTACTGTGAGGACACTGAGAATTTCCTCAGACTCCCACCAGTGTCCCTGTTGTTATACCTGTGTCTACATTGGTGACAATTAAAAGACCAGACCCACAATGCATTGCTATTCCCTGAAGTCCTTGCCTCGGTCTAATTCCCTCAGGTGTTCTCCCAGGTCCTCCACCCTCACCCAGGATCCCTTTCAGGAAGGAAACTGACATTTGGTTCTTCTGTCTCCTCAGACGGAGTCAAACTTTTTCCCCCTTGTTCTTCAGCCAGAGTGCGCCTCATGTTGTCTCAGGGGTGGAGGGAGCCTAGGTTGCCAGGAAGAAGTTCCCACAGACCAGGGGCCATCTTCATGACATCATCCAATCACACACCACCTGTCCAACTCACGGGTGTAATCCGGCCTCGGGCCACCCTGTTGGTTCCTGCAGTGTGCACGGCTTCCTCCCCTGTGGCCCTGTGGAGGAAGGGATCCTGCTGCTTCGCATCGGGAGCTGTTGGCCCTCTTCGGGACATGATCTCTGCAGCCTGTGGTTCTGTTGGAAAGGGAGCGTTCCCACATTGTTTGCCAACTACTGATGTATATTCATATAGTCTTGTGGGTGTCCACTCCATGCTTTGGGCCGTCACCCCAATTCCCTTTATTTTATTGCTGAAATCGTAGCAGCAGTCAGTGGCCATCAGCAGCTCCTCCGGTTCCTCCTGAGCTCCTGGCCCATCTACCTTCACGGCAGCAAGCTTGGAGTTACCTCTCAGTAATGTACAGCCACACGCAGCCTGCAGAGGCCTTGTGTCCCACCAGGCTCAGTCCTAAGGGTGTCCCCTAGTTTGAGTCACTCTGATTTCAGCAGAAGCCACTCGCTAGAGCACATGCCCCCCAGCTTGTGCACTGGCCCCTCCCCCCACCCAGCCACCCTCTCTCCTTCAGTCTCCCCTCTTGCCCTTTCTTTCTTTCTTTCTTTCTTTCTTTCTTTCTTTTTTTTTTTTAAGATTTTATTTATTTGTTATGTATACATAACAAATGCAGGCCAGAAGTGGGCACCAGATCTCATTACAGATGGTTGTGAGCCACCATGTGGTTGCTGGGAATTGAACTCAGGACCTCTGGAAAACCAGTCAGTATTTTTAACCTCTGAGCCATCTCTCCAGCCTCCTCTCTCGCCCTTTCTAACCACAATTCTTCTGTCTTTGAGCTTGGGCCACACTGGGCTTGCCCCTGCCTCAGACCTCTTTGCTCAGGGTATCCCCTGCTGTGGAAGCTGTCCCCCTGGGCTTCTGCCGGTCTCCTGTTACCATTTCCATCTCCTGGCTCCACAGCAGCCCAGCCCGTGGATTCCCCTCACTTGGCCCTTTACCATTCTGCTTTGAAGCTTGCTTCACTCCGAATGTCTCCGCTCTTCCCAAGTACCGGACAGAAACAGTTTGAAGAGGGAGGGTTTCACTTGCTCATACTGCAAATGTTTCAGTCCATCGTGGCCAGAAAGGTATGGCAACTCTAATCATGGAGGCCCAGGAGGAAGACGGTCAGAAAGCAGGGCTGGGGTGGCAGCGGCCCAGTGGGTGAAGCATCTACTGTGTGAGCACAAGGACCTGGGTTCACACACCCAGAACCCACGTGAAAAGCTGAACATGGCGTCACGAGCCTATAACCTAGTGCTGGGGCTGGAGGTGCAGAGAGGCAGATCCCTGAAGTTCACTGGCCTGTCAGCCTAGCCAACAGTTTCAGGTTCAGTGAAAGAGCCTGTCTCAAAAAATAAGGTGGTGAGCAGTCAAGGAAAGACATCCAGGATCTACCTGTGCCCTCCACATGCATGCCCATGTGTGTACACTTACACTAAGTACATAACACACACATACACACTCACACTCACTCACTCACTCACGTATATGGCAGAAAGAGATCGGGGACAAGAGACAGACCCCAAGGATGTGCCCCCAATCAGCTTCTTCCTCCAGCTAGGCCCTACCTAGAAGTTTGTACCATCTACCAGCTGGGGTCCAAACATTCAGCACATAGATCTAGGGGGCACATTCACATTCAAGGGACACACATCTCTTACTCCCCATCATAGTTAAGTTCATTTGTAAATTCAGTTAGTTAGCTCTGTCTCTGGAGACAGCTGGGGAACAAATCTGCTCGTCTGTAAACAGACGATGAGGCAGATTCAAGGGCTTGCCATTCATGCTGGTGAGCGAGCGATCATGAAGGGAAGTTCTACACAGTAAGTCAGGTAAGAGGCCAGGCGGTGGTGGCACACGCCTTTGATTCCAGCACTTGGGAGCAGAGGCAGGTAGACGATATCTGTGAGTTCAAGGCCTGCCTGGTTCACATGACCCCCAAAGGGACACTGTACACTAGCCACTGGTTTTCAGGGGTAGAGGACCGTGCTGAACAGTACCACAAGCCATGGGTAGACCCAGGAATGAGAATAGTACTCCAGCTTCCTCAACAAACACATGGGAAAAAAAAACAAAAACAAAACAAAACACAACAGATGTAGGAGACCTGGTGGCCACGTGCAGCCCTGGGCACAGCCTGGACCCCAAGCTTCTAGTGAAGTCAGACTGCCAGTGGGCAAAAGCCACAGTGGCGACAGCTTGGGGGTATGTATGTGTCAAACTCTAGTGTGCTGGAGAATTATCAGCCCTTTTTCTGGAAGTAGTCATGGTATTGGGATTATTCTAGAAGGAATTTCCATCAAGAGATGCTTCTGCCCAGTGACCGTTGACATGAAGGAAATGTGGGCGTAGAGGGGGGCGGGGTGCCATTGGGTTAGAGGAGAGACTGTTGGTCCTTGGCCAAAGTCGGAGGGCTGCAGGGGAGGTGGGCACAGTGTTGTCGTTGTTGCTGTATGCTTGTCGGTGATGATGTGAGACAATTTCCTAATGAAAAGTTAAAAAGCAGGGCTGGAGAGATGGGTCGGTCAGTAGAGCACATGACTGTGCAATCATGAGGAACTTGAATCTGGACCCCAGCTCCCAAGCTAAAAGCCACGCATGCCTGTAACCCTAGTGCCGAGGGGTAGGGCAGAGACGGGGATTGATGAGCTGTCTTCTGGCCCAGTTCCCGGTTCTGTAAGAGGGCCTGTCTCAAAGGAATAAGGCAGAGAATTACACAGCAGGACTTCCTCTGGCCTCTTGCACTTGAACACATAACGTGTGTTCACACCACACACGTGTACAAAAAAAGAAAAAAAAATTGAAAATCAGTTCCTAAAGACAAAATGAGAGTAGGTGGGTTTGGCTCTGATTCCAGGCCCAGGCGCCTGTCAGAGTAGAAAGGTTCCCTGCTCTGGCAGGCAACGTGCCCTGGAAGTACAGCGGGATGGAGGCACAGGGATGGCAGCAGTGCGGGCATGCGTGAGATCCCAGGCTGGCTTGAGTCCAGCCTCCACCTGTGATGGATTGAGCCAGCAGCCGCCAGGCTTGGGCTGGGTGAGTTTTTGTCATAGGCTTACCTGGCCACACTAGGCTGCAGATTCTGACCCAGGTGCCCCTATGGAGGCCTCCTTAGGTCAGATTTAATTGGAGTCAATCCAGTCCATAGGCAGATCACTCCAATCACAGCCATCTCTCTGTCTGGGAAGATACTTTAAATTTGAGTCGTTAAGGACTTCTGTAACTTCAAGAGAGTGTCAGTGCACATCACTTGAGCCCCAGGGATACCTCAAGACAGGCAGCCAGGCAGGAAGGCTTAAAAATAAGCGTGGGAATGAACAAGGCGCAGCAAACGCTGGAGCTTCAGAACCCATGTGAGGGTGACGCAGCGTGGCTTCCTGAGCTAATTACATTTGTGGGTGTTTCTGCCGGTCCAGGCTGTTCCAGACGCTGGAAAGGTTCAGAAGAGCCGCTTACCCTGCAGTGATCATGGTTGAGAGGATTTAGTGATAATCAAACCAGTAACCAGCCCAGGCAGCTGTGTGTCCACACCCCTCTCTTCCTGCATGAAGCTCAGTAAACCCAGCACCAGAAAGACAAAGGGATGTGCCCAGCATCCCCACTCATGTTCCTTGCTGGCTTTTCCCACCATGCCATTGGTCCATTAATCTTCCCGTTTAAGTCTCCACTGGGCCCTGTGGCATGAGGTAGGGACTTTGTCTCTCTGTAGTGAAGGGAGAGCAGACAGCAGTCAAGATGAGGAATCCTTGTGGATAGGATGCTGCGGGTTGGGGGCGGGGCTTCTCCCAGGTCCCTGCTACACTGGGGTTGGGGCACAGTGGCATCTTTTTATGAGGGCGAAGGATGCAGTCTAGCCCTGTACTGATCTTCTGTCAGTTTACCAGCACAATGCCCACAGATGTGCCCCTGAGGTCACAGCCCACAGAGGGAGGGTCGGGCCACAGCGCTGAGGCTCCAGGGCAGAGATGCCAGCTATGGGCAATGGCGTCAGACAGCTCTCCCTGACAAACAGAGACCCACACGGGCTCCAAGACAGAATGTTCCCACCGCAGCCAGGATGCCGGGTGCGGCTGCCCTGCTTGGCTGCCTCTTTTTGTTTATTTATTTGTTTAAGTTTTTCTTCTTTGAGTACAGAAGTGACATTGAGGAAGGAGTGTTCTGTGGCTGCCAGCCACAGCCTTTAGAGCCTATTCCTTTTGGAGTACCATTCACTTGTTGTGTGTGTGTGTGATTGTGAGCGAGCGTGTGTGAGTGAGCGTGTGTGTGTGTGTGTGTGTGTGTGTGTGTGTGTGTGTGTGTGTGTGTGGTTGTGGAGGTGCTTAACCTGTGTGGGTGCATGCAGAGCCAGAGGCTGATGTCAAGAATGTCTTCCTTGATAGTTTCTCCACATTCGTTTTTCAGGGTCTGCACCTCCGCCTGCAGCTTGTGGCCTTGGCTGTAGTTGTTTGGAATCCGAACTCAGGTCCTCCTGCAAGCACTTTACCATCAAAGCCATCTCCTCAGCCCTTGGTTTTGTTTTTAAGTGACTTTACTGAGGTAGAATTTATGTGCCATAAAAGTCACCTGCTTTCGGTGTATTGCTTGGTGAATTTCGTAAACAGACTGAGTCACGAACGCCCCACCTAACCTACTTTAGAACAGTCATCCTCTAGAGTGATCCTCTGTGCTGTCTGCAGTTAATCCCTGTTCCTGCCCTGCCCCTGGCAACCATCAATGCTGCTTCCGGCTCCTAAGGCTTGCCTGCTCTGAATATTCGTGGGCAGTGGCCTCCATGCCTGCTTTCTTCCATGCAGTGGTACATCCTGGGTGCTTGCCCACCCTGTGCAGGGGTCACTGCTTCATTCCCGTGTGGCTAGCATCACCATTGTGTGGCCAAACCAATGGTGCCTCTCCACCTCAGCAGTCAGTGGCCACTCGGGTACTCATGCTTTCTGGCCATTGTAAATGAAGCTGCTGCACCTTTCTGGGACATTCTTAAGCCAGTCTTTAAGTGGGCATGCTTTCCATCCTCTTAGGTAGATATTGGGACCTAATGACTTGAATTGAAAGTATATTTTGGAGGTAGATCATGATGTCCTATGCAAGAACATGCTGTAGTTAATTCCCTGTCTCTCCTGTTAGTGGATATCATTGTTCTGTTTACCTCTTAGTAATGCTGCAGTCATTTACTTTAGAATGCATTGGAAGTTAGGTGATTGGATAAGTAGAGGGATGGATGGATGAGGGATGCACAGATGGATGGGTGTGTAGAGAGAGGGAAGCATGGATGGATGGAGGAATAGATGGATGGAGTTGTGGGTAGACATGTGATAAGTGGACTGAGTGGTGTATCTCGGGAGTGGGTATATATTGAGTAATTGCTTAATCATCGCTACACATGGAGAATTTTGAAAGTAAAATGTGGGTAGAATGCTGCCCTGAATGACTATGTGCCAGTGTTCTGTTGCAGGGGACACGCTGGGCTTGTTCTGGGTGTCCTATGGAGGGAGTGCTGAGCCCAGCCACCTGCCACCAGCAGTAAGGAACACAAGGGTAAGTCTTAATGTACCGTGAAGGCTGTAAGTCAGGACACAGGGGGGGTGTGGAGTCTGTCACCTCCACCATGAACAGGTGAGGGTGGGGAGACTCTAAGTCCCTCTTGGGAATCCACCCGAGAGGAATCCAGGGGAAAGGTCCTACAGAGATGTTCAGGCTTCAGGATTGGCTGTGCTTGAGGAGACTGGAGGGCATTTCCTGAAGAAGAAGGAGGAGGAGGAGGAGGAGGAGGAGGAGGAGGAGGAGGAGGAGGAGAAGAAGAAGAAGAGCCTCTAGGCTAAGGTGCCTCAGGATACCTGAGCGCATGCGATGTCTGTTTCTGAGGTCTTCACCGTGGGCCCTTCCTAGAAACCGTGCCTGCCCTCCCTGTCTGTGCTTCTGCTGGTGTAAGCTCCTGAATTTAGTGTCTGTCAAGGTGTCCTCGTTGAGGAAACTCATCAACCCTCCCAATCATATGGGTCCCGTGCACAGGAGCCCCGTGAACATTGCTGTAGACAGGGGAGGCTGGGAAGGCAGGCAGAGAACAGTCCTGCCCTTAGGTCTGCTGTGTCCCACACCTGAATGTGGCCCCCAGGTGTGCAGCCCTGGTGACGCTCTCCTGGGCTGGCGAACCAGCTGGCTCATCCCGATGCACCGGGTTTCGAGGAGCAGCTAGGAAGAGAACAGGAAAGAAGAGGTGAAGGGATGCACCTGGTGTGGCATTGGTGTCGCCCGTGGAATGCTGGCTTCAGTGGCCCAGGGGTGGGAGGGTCCATCTGGTGGAAGCTGCAGGAGCCAGGACCAGCCTGGCAGTGCCTAGCCTAGAGAAGGTCAGGGCTCTCTGAAAAGCCATATCTGTCTTGCCAGTTCCCAGTTCCATGCCCAGGTCTGCTGGGCATGTCCAGGAAGAGGCTGCCTGGAAGGGAGTAGGGCAGCCATCCCAGAGGATAGGACCAGAAGGGGTTCTGCATGTGCCAGGGGCAGGTGCAGAGGTGGATTCAGCCACAGGGACTGAATGCCAGACAGGCACCAAGTTATGTCGGGTTTCGGGTTTACTGGGGACACCTGTTGCTGCTGGCTGTTTGAGTGGACAGCACCTGCTCCCAGCTGGCCCGTGGGACTTGAAGAGCTAAGCTGGACTTGTGAACTGAGCTTCCTTCCAGGGTCTAAATCCTTTCTGTCCCCGGGAGTAATCAGGCTGGGGACACATGGTTTGCTGTGGGGATCAGTAGGAACAGAGCTACAGGTCTGAATGCCTGTGCGCCCCAAATTCATGTATTGAAATAAACCCTCACCCCAAATTGAGAATGGTGGGAGATGAGGACTTGAGTCATGACGAGGTCATGAGGATGGAGCCCACATCTGTGGGGTTAGAGCCCTCACAGGAGAAGCCTCAAAGCACCCACAATTCAGTACCATGTGAGGACATGGAAGACACCATCTGCCGCCCAGGGCAGGTCCTCCTGGGTGCCGGAGCCTGCTCAGACAGGGAGAGGTCGTTGGTCAGCTGGCACTTCAAGCCCTTTGGCCCCAGCCTCCTTTCTACTCCTTCTGTGCCTCAGTTTACCACCCCTTAACAGCTCTTCTGTGAAGCCTTGAAGATCAGGAGAGGACTCAGAGAGCCACCTCGCCTCAGCTGCTCCTTCTCTGGTCAATGCCAACGTCATGTCTGTCCCTGCCACGCTGGTCTGTCCATGCCCCTCTGTGGGTCCTCATGCCATCTCTGGTCTGGGCTCGACTGATACCAACCTGCTGGCCTGTCCTTGTTCCTATGCGTCCTTCATGAGGTGAAGACTGTACTCTGGAAATAAAGGCTATGGAACATTGTCTATAGGGTGATGGCCACCGGGGCTGATTTAGGGATTGTGGCACTGGCCTTCCTTCTAGCTTGGTAGGGGACCTTCAATAGGGCCATGGGTGCTCTGATGCTGGGCCCAAGTTGGCGCTCCTGGGTCCCAAGCAAAGTCCTTGTCTACGGGGCTGGAGAGATGGCTCAGAGGTTAAGAGCACTGACTGCTCTTCCAGAGGTCCTGAGTTCAAGTCCCAGCAACCACATGGTGGCTCACAACCATCTGTAATGAGATCTGATGCCCTCTTCTGGCCTGCAGTCATACCTGCTGTATACATAATAAATAAATCTTTAAAAAAGAGAAAAGTCCTTGTCTACATGGGGCAGGGCCAGGGCCGCGAGCTTGTCTGTAGCATTCAGTACCACTGCCAAAGAGTCAGTTGTCTGTCACCACAAATAAAGAGACCCTACCCCCTGGCTCCCCCATCCTCGCTGCTCACTGTGTGCTGCTCTTCGTGAGTCACGGGAGACTCTCCATGTGCCAGTGCCCTCTCCTCTGTCCATTCAGAGGGTAGCTCCATCCCAGGTAGATGCCACCCCATCCAAAGAGGACAGCTCAGGCCTCACCTCCTCCAGACGGGTTGTTCCTGAAGAGGCAACATCTCCTCCCAGTGACTCCGGCCTGTGCTATGTTCCTTACTTTGTCACAGCTGCCCTCAGTCAGTTGCCCCTACCCATGATCCCCTTGACACAAGTATAGCGAATCAGGGCCTGAGCTGGTGCTCAGGCAGAGGGGCTGGTCTTGCTAGAGGCTTCCAGTTGCTATACTAGTGTTTGCTTCTCCCAGTTCTTCCAGAGATGAAGGGCCAAGGAGAAGACAACTCACCCTCCCCACCACCACCATGCTTCCACATCCACGTGGGACTGGCCCATCAGCTGGAGAAGCCTTTGTGTCTCCCAGGCCCTCGCAGTATCCATGTTTATTTCTAGAGTGGCATCTGGCTTCGAAGTTCATGTCTCTCGACTCTTCTTTGAGGGCTGGGACATCACAGGTGCTGAAGGAGTCTGTAATGGGGTCACTGACCTAGGGCTCCTTGGTGTACAGACACCGGCTTCGGGAGTGCGCGACCAAGAGGCAGAGGCTGCCGTGAAGACGGCTTTCAGCAGCGAACCTGTGTTCCTGGCTCTGTGTGGATAAGCTTGCCTAGGTGTCTGAGCACGAGGGCCCTGGACCGGGACAGGGTCGCTACAGACCATTCCTGAGCCCCGTTGTAGGTGGATACGGAGCTGTGGTTGCTTCTCCTCTCTCCACTGCAGCAGGGTCAGACGTCTAGAATTCCTCCAGGTACAAGTGGCACATTAATGTCCCCTTCAATGCCACCACAGTGCTGTGACCACGGAAGCCAGCTTTTTTTCGGTAAACCGTGAGGTTTTTACCTAAGAGCTTTGGGGGAACACGCGTATGTGGTGTTGCATGTGTGTGTGAGTATATGGGCACATGTATGTGGGGATGGAGTCCAAAGTTGATGTCAGTGGGTATCTTCCTCCATTACTCTACCCTATGCACGGAGGCAGGAAGGCTCGTTTGGACCCAGAGCTCACCTGACAGCTGTGTAGCCAGCTGTCTTGCTCTGAGTAGCCCTGCCTGCCGCCGCCCCCACCCCTCACCCCCCCGCCCCCCACCCCCGCTTCTCTGCCTCCTGGGTGCTAGGATTTGCAGGTGGCCACCACACACGTACAGCTTTCCCATGGGTTCTGGAGCTGTGAGCTCTGGTCCGCACACTTACACAATGTGCATTTTACCTCCTGAGCTGGTCCCCTCCCCTGCCCCACCAGCTTCTCTTTAGAACTGTCCCCACTGTGGCCTCGATGGATGGTGAGCTCTTTGGAGTCCCCTTTCAGAAGGAGAAGTGGGAAGTGTACGTGGCTCAGTCCCTGGTAAGGACGCCTACTGCTGTTCCTCCGCCTCCCTTAACTCCATATGGCATCACCGTAGCCTCAGTGGCTGCCGTTCTGAGCCCAGTGACAGCCTACAGGGACATTTGTCCTCAGGATGCCCCGTGACCTTCTCACTTTGTGTTCTGGCCTATGTCCCCTTTCTCCTGGTCCTTCTGCTTGCTGCTGAACTCATGTCCACCAGCTCCTAGTGTCCCTGACACCATTACCATTACGGTTGGGATTCTGCCCAACCTGGGACCAAAGGCCGCGTGCATGTCAGGGCCTCAGGAATCACGCCACATAACTGTGTACTTGTCAGGGGAAGGGCACTGGTTCTGGTCTCTGGGGACTTCTCACCCTCGTGAGAATAAATAAATAATAAATAAATTCACAAGTGTGCTCAGGAGCCCGAGGAGGCCAAAAAGGGGGACTTCTAAGGGGCTAGGGGCTGGGGAGATGCCAGGTCAGGTGGGCTAGTGCTGGGCAGAGGCTGGCCTCCCTGCTGGAGAGGGTGACGTGGCTGTGCTTCCTGTGGGGCCTGTGGGGCCTGTGGAGGCTTCCTCCAGCCTCTTATCAGCTCCTGGGCTCCTTAGGTAAAGACGCTTCCTGTGCATTCATCTCAGGCCGTGAAGTCAGCGCTCGGCAGATCTGGCCGAAGCACAGGGAAGGCTTCCTCTTTGGGGAGTGAAAAGGAACGCGGCCTCCCAAGCTTCAGGAAGGAAAGCCCTGGCTTCCTGGTGAGAGGGAACAAACACGGGGCCTTGACTCCAAACCCAGAGGAGCACGTCAGAGCCTGGCCGCCTGGGACATGGACAATTGGCTGGCCTGGTCCTGAGGCCGTACTCGCCGATGGTTCTGACCTTATAAGACAGGCCAGTGAAACTATGGGGCTATGAAAAGCTAAGGCTTTTCCTGGGGGTCGCTTGGCAGCCTTGCCCAAGCTGAGGTTCAGCCCTCCGGCCCAGAGGCCCAGGCTGCTGCGCTCAGCAGAGCCTGCTGGAGGCCTGGGCTTCTCCTGCTGATGCTCAGAGACCCATGTGTGAGCACTGTGAGCCACAGGTATTCTTTCGGTGCCCTTCTTGGGTTGCTCTGCAGAGAAGCTGGGCATGGTCCTCTCACTCGACCTCCTGCCGAGTTTCCCCATCTTCAGCAGCTGACCCGGGCCTCGGGCATGAGCCTCTGTCCCCTAGCTGGGGGCAGGCACTGTGGGCACCCTTGTTTTTCACCACTGGGGACATCCATGGGGACCTCCAGGGTAAGTCAGACACACTGCTTGTTAACGTCCCTTGGAGCTTCTGACGGATAGCAATTGGAGAATCGGCCCAACTTCTCTCCTAGCTCCACATGGGTCAAACCCGAAGTGTGTCTGAGGCGCTGATGGGGGACCTGGTTCCGTCCTTCCCTACTCCCTTCCTTGGGGGGCAGGGGCAGGGACAGAGGTCTTCTCTACATAATCTTGAGCCCCAACGCAGGTCTGTCCCAGGGGTGAGGAGGAATCTACTCTAGCAACTATGTGCTGTTTGTGCTCCAGCTGTCTGTCAGCTGTCCCTTTACCCATGAGTCTCTGGGCACCTGAGGCCATTGTCATTCAGAGAGGAGGGGGAGGGGACCTGCTTCTTGGACAAACCACTATTTATCTTTGGCTCCCAAAACTATGGCCATAGGGCAGGGAGGTGGAGCATGGTGTGTGGGGGGGGAGTCTGTCTTCAGGACACCGAGCCAGCCAAGCACTGGAGACTTTAGACAACACCTGGAAAGGTAGCGTGGCTGCGGCCAGCCCTGGCTTCTCCTATTATACACTCCCGGCTCTGTTAGTCTGGTGGTTACATAAAACTCCTTATATAACCCGGGCAAAGGCGGAAAGCCCCATGCAAGTCAAAACAACCCCGCATGGGGCAGGAAGCCTAGATGGACAAACACATTCCGGAAAGTGGTGACCCACTGCTAAGGACCGCGCGGTCACTGCCAAGAAAGGGACAGGGCAAGCGCCGGGAGAGAAAGTGGTTGGACAGGTACACAAACGGATACATGGATGGCAAGCACTGGCGGTCGGTGCAGCCTGCAGGGCACGGGTTGGGCATGGTGTGGCCTTGGCCTGAGGGTCTGAGCTGCTAGGATTTGCTGTGCCCCACGATGGTGCCCTCTGCTTCTGTGTGGCTGTCCCAACCTCACGCCAGGCCCAAATGGCTGGGAAAATCTTGTCCTACAGCCCCCCGCCCAGAAGGCAAGCTGCCCCCCTGTCCTTTCTGGCTCCTCCTACTGCCGGGGTCTTCTTCAAAGGACATCAGGCTGCACAGTGACCTGGCTCCAGGTTCTGGATCCTTCGTCTCAGCCCTCCTCCCAGAGTCTTTGCCCCTCTCTGCCTTTTTCTTCTAAGAACTTGTCCTTAGATGTTTGAATCCAGGGTGCTCCAACCTGAAAAGCCTCGACAGAATCTCACTCATCTGCAAAGGTCCCTTTTCCAAAAAAGCTCACATTTATGGGTTTTAGGGGACGTCTTTGGAACGAGAAGGTCCCCCCTACCCTGGATGTCCTGGCTGTTCCTATGGGCAAAACCAGAGCTGGATAAGTGCTACTCAGAACAGAGCTGGCCCGGGACGAGGCCTGAGCAGAGGCTTAGGCCACCACCCCTGCCTGGTGGGGATTGGATCTGGGGACATGTGGGCCCAGATGATGGGAGTGTTGTGGGGGATCAAATGGATAAGAAGAGGGCCCACAATCTGTGAAGACCTAGAGACTTAGCCAATCTGTTCCTAGCCTAATGGTGCTTTCAGACATGCTCACCCCCTGCCCATGGATTCCCCTGGCTAGTTTATAGGACCCTATACATCAACCTGTTCAGCCACTATGCTGAGCAGGGAGAAAGTGGGATCCTGAGGGGTGTGTTGTTGCCTCTGTGTTCTGGTAGGCACTATCCTTAGCCTTAGAGAGTGTCTAAAAGCAGCTCTCTCTCTCTCTCTCTCTCTCTCTCTCTCTCTCTCTCTCTCTCTCTCTCTCTCTCTCTCTCTTTCTCTCCATCTTCTAGACACAAGCTTGTCCACCCAAGCTGGTCCCACCCTGCCTTCAGATGCTGTTTGTCCTGCCCCTTCTCTGGGGCCCTGGTGAAGGTGAGGTACATGCCCGCTGCTTTAAGTTCCTCTCAGGGTAGAATTTTAGCTGGAGCAGTGCCCAAAGGTGAACTAGACCCTTTCCACGTACCTAGCCCACTCACCAGGAGGTCTTGGAGTAGTTGCTTCTGCTCAGGCACACAGAGACAGGACCCCAGCAGGAGCCTCCCACTCTCTCCCTTCTGTGGCTGGCTGGGAGCCTGGAAATAGTTATCTCCCACAGGTGGCTATCTGAGGAATGCTCCCAGAAGTCCCGGAAATAACTCAGAAAGCAGGAGTTACTCACGGGAACTCCAGGGCCAGTTGAGCAGACTCCGAAAGGCAGCATGGAGGGATGTGGGACTCTAGGGTACCAGTCTTGACCAAGAAAATGAGAGGGAGCCCTCAAGGGTGTTACAAAGGTCCCTGTGGTGTGACCAGCCGACCTATTTGTTCTCAGGTAGCACCTTCCTGTTTTCCTGGGATCTGAAGTCCAGCCCTGAGTCTTAATCCTGGGCCACAGGCTCAGATGCCATATGTGCCCCACTAGCCTGGTACGGGATCTGCTGCTTGCTCTGCCTCCTCCTGCCAGACTCTGCCCACCTGGGATCTTGTGTATCTTATTCCCTATGTATTGATACATAACCGTCGGTCAGTCCTTGCGTGTTTTGGCAATAACTTCCGCCAACATTCTGAACTTCTGGTCACCCTGGTTTTGACCACTGCATCCTTATGTAATTCCTGCCCAATGGACTCAGGTCCACTACTTGACTGTTTGCTTCACTTTTTTTCCCCTGGTCCCTTGTTTAAATATTTCCTCATGTTCCCTAGTGGCCTTTGCCTAGGTCTCCTTTGTCTTTAGTCTTTCAGTGGTTTCTCAGAGATTGCAATGCACCAGCCTTGACCTTTGTGGCCAGCTAGTGTCTCTTTAAATGAGTATATATAAACACACACACACACACACACACACACACACACACACACACACAGACCTGTCAGAGTTGGTGTGCGTGTAACTGCTGTAATCTAGATATGAAACGGCGTGTCTTCACCCCCTCCATCAAAGGCGTATGTTGAAGTCTTGGCTTCGAGCTGGTGGGTTGTAGGGAAGCCATTGGGTCATGAGTCCAGGGGACCTAGCTGTTGCTCATGTGGATGGCAGAACTTGGTGTTAGCCACCAGTGCTGGTTTTACAAACACTAGAACACAATGGGGTGTGGGGTCATGGAAGCTTCTACTTAAACTTCAAAGGAAGGCCTTGGAGGACCTGTGTGTGGTACAGAGTCCCCGTGAGGGTTGGGATCTCTGAGAGGGAGTTTTATGCTTGGAGCAATAAGGATGACGTCTGTGCTGCAATGGAAACTCCGGGGAGTTATGGGTGCTGGGAACATGGTTTATCTATAGAGGAAAAGTCACTTGTGGTTAAGCAGAGCCAGCCTGGGAGAGAGAACTCATCAGGCAAGGCCGAGGAGACAGACCAAATGCATTCTTCTCTGTAGGGTGAACATGATGAGCCTTTGGGGAGCAGGGATGATGTGTTGTACCTTGAATATGAAGTGTCTTCAAAAATCACTCATGTGGTACGGGCTGTTTGGCAGTGATGGACTGCTAGAAGGTAAATGGATTGTGAGAGCTTCAACTGACCAGTGGGTGGATCTATCCATGGATTTATAATTTGGCGGCTTCATTGAGAGGGGCCGGGAAGTAGATCATTAGGGGTGTCTACCTTGTCCTGGGTCTACTTCTCACTCTCTCTCCTGTCTGCCTTGAGGTGGGTCTCTCTCTCTCTCTCTCTCTCTCTCTCTCTCTCTCTCTCTCTCTCTCTCTCTCTCTCCACCACTTGCTCCTCACCATGATGTCCTGCCTCCCCACACCCAGGCTTAGATGCTACCGAGCCAGCTGACCATGGGTGGAAATCTCCGAGACCTTGGGCCGTTAAATCATTTCGCAGATAACCCTGTCACGACATCAGAAGACAACAACATCAAGACCCCGAGAGCTTCACTAGCCTGGTGTGCTGTCTCACCCGTTAGGCACGTTTTAAAGAGCTTTTACATCTAGTGTCAAAGTACCCCAGAGACATGGGCATACCACGACTCCCGTCTCCTCCTTCATTCCTAAAGATCTCAGACACTCCGGGGTCATTTCCATTCGGCCTGGGAGCATCCTTTTGTGTTTCTTCGGGAAGTCTCTGGTAGTGAAGTCTCTTTGGGCTCTTTTGTATGAGAATCCCCTCCCTTGATTTCATACCTGAGGGGTTTCCTCTGGCCATGGACATCTAGAGTTATAGTCTTGGAGATTTTGTTCATTAAAGATGATCGCTGTCTTCTGACCTCCACATGTTGTCTCTAATGCTTTTATTTAATCTTTTTCTGTGTTCATTTACTTTGTTCCTGGCTTCTCTTTAAGTCAGTAGACCTGTAAGGATATATTTAGGTTTATTGAAAGATTCGGAAGAAGGCAAGAGAATTCTCATGTGCCCTGCTCATCGCCCTGTTGAGCTTTGTTCCAGGTGGGGCATCAACAAAGGTTTGGAGCTGAGTCCAGTAGCTTTGGGTCCACTCTGGGTGTTTTACATCCCGTGGTCTGGACAAAGGTGTGGTGACTCCCTCTGCAGCATTTCACTCTCATCCACGTTTTGCCTACTCCTTTCTCCTTCCCTAACCCTGATAACCACTGTGGCATAGTTTCTTTGCCTGTTCACATGGTAAAAAATACTCTGAGAAAAAGGAAACTTGAGGGAGAAAGGATTCATTTTGGCTCACAGTTCAGGGTACACAGTCCATCCCGTCCATCCCATCCATCCCGTCCATCCCGTCAAGGAAGGAGCTTGAAGCATCCACAGTGAGGAAACAGTGATGAATGCTGCCACCCCCCAGCTTCCTTTCTCTGTTTGTGCTGCCCAGGATCCAGCCAGGGAGTGGTGTCACCCAGTCTTCCCAATTCAATAGCATAATCAAGACAGTCCCCCATAGACATGCCCATCTCCTATCTCCCGTGCAGTTCTAGACTCTGTCGAGGTGACAGCACTCTCCACCACATGCTGACCTGTCACTGTCTCTGTTTGGCTGTTTCCCGGATGTCACGTAGTGAGAATCATGTGGTTGGTGCCATTTGAGCCTGGCTTCTTTTACATACTGACATGAGTTCAAGTTTCTCCTTTTTTTTTCTTTTCTTGTGGGCCTTGGGCATGTGAGGTACAACCCCAGCTTTGCTTCGTGTCTTTTTGTGGCTTCATGGTTTTTGATGAAAAAAATAGAATCTGGAGCAAGAGAGGAGGGCCCACCTCTAGAAAACACACATGCCCACACCATGTGTAGAGTTTATGGAGTGTACAGCATTTTGTAACAGGCTCATGCCGACCCCTTCCAACTCCTCCAAGTTGCCTAGGTAACACTGCTGGCAAGGGGTATCTGCCTGTCTCCTGCTCAGCAAGGTTACTCCTAGGATGGCTGTCTGGTGCAGAGCGGTGGTGTGGGTTCCCATGCAGTTTGTCCCAGGACAGCTAGCTGAGGTCTTGGGACTGTTGGAGACGTTTGTGTCACCGTGGAAACTAAGCAGATGTTGGCAGGTGGTGATGGTTTCTGAAGCTGACTATCAGACCGTGATAGGAATCAATGCGGGTTTTTATTCAGAGCCGTATAAACTCACAGAGCTGTTCAAAGCCCCCACCCCCCCATCCCCCGGTCTGGAAGGAGGGCCAGTGTGGAAAGCAGCACACTGTGGGAAAGGCAGTGGCCCTTCAGCAAACCTGAACATTTGCAAGGAGGTGGGAGGGTGTAGCCGCCGCCGTGGCAGTGAGGTGAGCAGTGCGGGTGGGGTGGATGCAGCCATGGCAGCCAGGTGAGGAAGACCTGTACTTGTAGCGGGAGAGGGAAGGCTGCACAGGGGTTTGTCTGTGTCTGTGGCCCAGTGGGATATGCTCAGACTCTGTGGTGTTGGGCTGAGCCACATGGGATCCTCCTGATGGAAGGGCTCAGTAGCAGGGCTCACAGGAAGACGGTGTCCCTCATATCCTCAGGTACTGCATGTGTTCTGGACCCAGAGTGCTTCCTGGTCATACCTGGCGTCTTTTCTGCCCCCTTTCTAGTGTCAAGTGTAGGCAAAGGGATCCCCAGAAGCACCTGGAGCTGGGCCCTGGAATATGTGTTTTGAGAAAGAAGAGAAACAACACTTGGACTCCTTAAAGTTTTTAGTTGTGAAGGATTTGGCTAATAAATGTGACCAAGTGCTCTTCAAGGAGCCGTGTTGAGGTCAGGATGCGGTCAGTGTGTGTTCTGGCCCTGAGCAATCAGGCCTGCTGTGCCCAGTACTCTGGAATGTTCTGAGGGCCTGAAGTATGTGTTGGCCGCTTACTCTAGAGCTATGGGAGCAGACCTGGCAGCTGCAAGGAAACTTCAGCGGGGATGGAAACCGAGGGGTGTGTCCACCTCTGCCTGACCTTAAGTTTGCTTCTCAGGATCAACAACCCAGGAGTTGGGGGGTCCCTTCACTGGGTGGTCATGGCCTTGCCACGCCACCCAGCCTTCCTCAAAGCAGAGTCCCTGAAGCTTCTGCTCTGACGTCAGCACCAAGACAGCCAGGAGCCCTTTCTCCCAGACTGGGTGTGCTCTTGCCTGAGATAAACTAAATCGAACAAGGTTAGGAACTTGCAATGTGGTGGCGATACCCACCCGGTGTGGGGGAGACATTACTCGTGAGCCCACAATGAATAAAATGCAACTCCACTCTCCCTCTTGGTTTCTCCACAGTCAGCGCTGTGTCAGAGCCATCCAAGAAGAAGCAGCCACACACCTGCTGGGCAGGTAGGAGCAGCCTAGGAATGCTCTTCTTGTGCGTCTAGACATTCCAGGCCGACCACAACCTGCCTTTGTGACTGACAAGTCCGCCAGAGCGAGGGTGTGCCTCATGAGTCCTGACATGGGGAATGCCACGAGTGGGCATCCGCTGGGACAGGACCTTTGCTATGGATAACTGGTGTGTTGGGGGCACTGTGGGAGGAGACTAACACCTGACTGGCTTTGCTTGGCTGGATAGGTAAAGGGCATTAGATCCCAATACCATTGGCTGATGGTACTTACAAAGCGACTCACAGTAGAACCCTGGTGTTTCTGCTCTGTCAGGGGAGCCATGCCCAGACCCTAAGGCCACGCGAGCAGCTCCCGGAAGATGCCACTTTTTCGAGGACACCAGAGAATGATGAATATCTGCCTGCTTTGTGGCCCAGGCACTGTGACTTCAGGCTGGCAAGGGTAGAGCTTGGAGTGATACTCTGCTGTGGCTGTTTGGGAGTTCTTGAGAAGGGTGTTTCCCAAGCTTTGTGACACGCTACAGGTGTGTGTGTGTGTGTGTGTGTGTGTGTCTGTGTGTGTGTGTGTGTGTGTGTGTGTGTGTGTAGGCCAGAGGACAACCCTGGGTGTTGTTCCCTAGGCACTAGTCACCATTTTTTTAGGCAATGCCCCTCACTGGCCTGGAACTCACCAAGTAGGATAGGCTAGCTGTTCAGAGAGCCCCAGGGCCCTTCCGTCTCTACCTTCCCAAAGCCTGAGACTGAATTCAGTTCTTTGAGCCTGTGAGGCAAGGACTTGACAGACTAAGCCAACTTCCCAGCCTCCGTCCCATCCTGCAGCAACGTAGTGTGAAGAACACGCTCCTAATATGTGTATATGTACTTATTTTTAACACATGCCACATGAACAAGTGCATCAAACTGTTATATGGACAGCGAGGTAAAGACATCTTGCGCATTCTAGAAAGCCAAGGTTAGTATCTAAGCGTTGTAAAAGTAGCTTTCCCTGCCACCCCAATGCATTTATTCCTTAAGGACAGGCGTCTCACCCCACCCCCACCCCCCACCCCCCACTGAACCCTCAGCTCTCCTTACGTGATCGTAGACCTGAGCTGTGCCGCACAGTTCAGGTTCGCGCCTCACAGTTGACATTTCTGACCACATATCCGAAACCTTTCATGATACATTTTTTTTTCAGACGTGGAGAACATTAGAGAGAGCAGTATCACACCCCACCTCGGTGGGTCTATCTATAGTCCTCTGTACCACTCTCCCCAAATTCTTCCTGAGTTCTTTAAAAGCAACCCCGACCCCATTTCATCAGGAAATGCTCTATAGACTAAGGGCTCTTTTGTAAACCTAGTCCCAGTGCTCTTATCACACCGAATATATTAACGAGTTCTCTGATATGATCCAGCAGTCACTGTTGAAAGTCCTTGGGTCGGCTGCTGTCTTTTTCAAGTGGGTTTGTTTGCACACAAAGTTCAGATACAACTCTGCGGTTTCCTTTAAGCTCCCTGCCCCCTGTTTTCAGCCCTTCCCTCCCCACTCACCCCTTCCCCAGCTCTCCCACCCTGGCCTCTCCTCTCCTCTTCCTTCATCCATCAGTCACCATGGAAGAAACCTGGTTATTGTCCTTTCGAGTCTCCTGCAATCAGGATACTGAGTGCAGTCCTGTCATGTTGTCTAACGTGTTCCTCTGTCCCCGAGCTGGATGAGTCCAGAAGCTTAATTATATTCCAGTATGGCCATGATATTGATGATGAGAATGATGATGATGATGATGGTGGTGGTGGTGGTGGTGGTGATGGTGATGGTGGTGGTGATTATAGTGATAGTAATGGTGGTGATGGTGATGATGGTCATGATGATAATGATGGTGGTGGTGATGGTGATGGTGTGGTGATTATAGTGATAGTCATGGTGGTGATGGTGATGATGGCCATGGTGGTAGAGATGATGGTAGGGATGATAGTGAGATGTCCTCACAGGTGGTGTGTTTTTCCATTAGGAGCAAATCGTATCTGGTTGTTTTGGATGGATGGCTCCCTATGAAGAAGGTCCAGGGTTATCACTGTGGAAGTTGCTGTTTTCTTCCTGCTGGCCAGTGTAGTTAGTTTGCCCTTGAAGACAATTGTCTGGTTCAATATTTTGTTATTTATTTATTTATTTATTTATTTATTTATTTATTTATTTATTTATTTTGCAGGGAGAGACAGGATTTCTCTGCATAGCCCTGGCTGTCTTAGAACTCACCCTGTAGACCAGGCTGGCCTCGAACTCACACACACACACACACACACACACACACACACACACACACACACAAGAACTTCCTACTTCTGCCTCCCACAGTACTTGGATTATAGGTGTGTGCCCTCACACCAGCTAATTATTTACTTGTTTTAAAGGCTTTCTGCATGTGTGCATCTCTCTGTCTCTGTCTCTGTCTCTGTCTCTCTGTGTGTGTGTGTGTGTGTGTGTGTGTGTGTGTGTGTGTGTGTGTGTGTGTGTGTGACAGACAGAAAGGGGTATCCCTTGGAGCTGGAGTGGCAGCAGTGATGCTCAACTCTTCATAGCTGAGCAGCAAGTGCTCTGACCACTGAGCCATCTCTCCAGCCCCTTCTTAGTTAGTTTGTTTGTTTATGGTCAACATAAGGGTTCAGTTTTGCCTGCTGCAAGAGGTGTCCCTGCTGCTGGAGTGCAGGACCCCCAAAAGAAGCAGACTCATAGAAGGCTGGTTTTGTGGGGGTCACTTTTAGGGCTACCTTCAACTTCCTATGTCCTGTGTCACTGGGAAAATTTCAAATGGCTACTTGGGAGGACATCAAGGCATGAAGTGAGGACAGGACCTTGGCAGGTTCTCCGCCGGCCCTGCCATCAGCAACAGGACTATGGTAGGGCCTTCCTGCCGCAGGTCAGGCCTGTCCGGAAGGGGCAATAGGCAGGTTCGTGTCAATGAATCCAAGAGGAACAGTGAACTTTGTTGGGGAGGAGCATGACAGTGACACCCTTCCTACCAGTGATCCAGGAGGAAGTGAGCCTGATGTCCTGAGATTTCCCTTCTCTCAATACCTAGAAATGCACCGACTCCCACTAGCTTGGCACCTGGAGGACCTGGAGGCGTGATGGTTTCCTATGAAGCCCATCCTCTTCAAGGCTGGCTGAGAAAAGCTGGCGAAATGAATTATGGGAGAAATGGGTTTAAGGAGTGGTGTGTGTGTGTGTGTGTGTGTGTCTGTCTGTCTGTCTGTCTGTCTGTCTGTCTGTGTCTGCTTAGAGAAATGAGTTACTAAGAAAAGCGAGGCTTGGACATGAAATGATTATTTTGTTGTTGCCCCGGTTACTGCTGTAGAGGGGAGCAGCTCATCATTGTTCACTCACTCTACAGGTACCGCAGGCTGTGATTACGGACGTGGTTGCGGAACACAGTGTTGTCCCCATCCACAGGACATGGCCTTTGCCACCTAGGGCTGGCTGCTGGGCAGGAGCTCTGGTGGGCAGATGGAGTGGATACTGCACCCCAACCATAGATCTTATGGTCTTAGCCAGCTGGCAATACCCTGCGGTGGTATCCACTAAGAATGCCAGAGCCACAGCATGATGGAAGGGCTGGCCAGGGAGCCTTAGTCATCAGTGCTCCAGTGAATCATGGCCTGGCACCTCCAGGCTAAGTGGTGATTTGTCAAGGCAACTGGAGACAGGCCCCAGCTGGCTGGCCGCCTCAGGCGCAGCCTGGAGTCAGGGAGGCGAGGAGGCCCCAGGGGTGCCTCCAGATGAGGCCAGGAGCTGGTCAGGTTACAGGGTCGTTCTGAGAGCCCAGAACACGGCTGTTCACCCGGACCGTGCTGAAAGGAAGCCTCCCCATCTTCAGGGGACACAGGACAGGACTCTCCAAAGCTGCCCCGCCCCCGTGGAGTTCGACTTGAAAAAAGAGAGAGAGAGAGAGAGAGAGAGAGAGAGACAGACAGACAGACAGACAGACAGACACACACACACACACACACACACACACACACACAGAATGGCTAGGCCCTTGGACTGATGATGATTCTCCTCCCCCTCCTCCCCATCCTCCTATTTTCTTTTTGTTTAGTTGGAAATTGAAAGGCTTTATTTTCTATGAGCAGTTTTAGTTTTACAGAAAAAAAAAAAAATGATGAGCGTACAAAGAGACTCACATAGCCCCTCCCCCTGCAGACAGACTCCCCATGACTGTCATCTTGTTCCGGGGAGGGACAGCCACACTGATGGGCTGGATATTCTAGCATTTAGAGAAATGTATAGCAGCATGTGTCCCAAATGACAGTGTCTTGCAGAGGAGCTTCCCCCCTGCTCCACCCACCTCTCCCTCCCCTGCCCTGCATCCCAGACAACCACGGACAGTTTGCTGTCTGCGTGGTCTGCCTTTTCCAGAGTGGCCTGTGGTTCCACTCTCACAGCATGCAGCCCGCCTGGTTCTTTTCAAATGACAGTGTGCAGCATTCTAAAGACATTCGGGGGCGTGTCAGTGTTGCGGCCCCTCTGGAGTTTTATTCTCTAGCGCTTGAGTGTGGACAGCCAGTCTTGTGTTCTCTTACACTTCCTTGACTCCAACTGAGTCCACAAGGCTGGGCCACTGTGACTCCTGGGATTGCAAGGAGCCAAAGGAGGTGTCTCAGCAAGCTGTTCAGACAATGAGGAAAGGGAACAAGGCCTCAGCTCCTCCAGGGTCTCAGCTCCTCCAGGGTCTCAGCTCCTCCAGGGTCTCAGCTCCTCCAGGGTCTCAGCTCCTCCAGGGTCTCAGCTCCTCCAGGGTCTCAGCTCCTCCAGCCCTCAGCTCCTCCAGGGTCTCAGCTCCTCCAGGGTCTCAGCTCCTCCAGGGTCTCAGCTCCTCCAGGGTCTCAGCTCCTCCAGGGTCTCAGCTCCTCCAGGGTCTCAGCTCCTCCAGCCCTCAGCTTCTCCAGGGTCTCAGCTTCTCTAATCCCTCAGCTTCTCCAGGGTCTCAGCTCCTCTAGGGTATCAGCTCCTCCATCCCTCAGCTCCTCCAGGGTCTCAGCTCCTCTATCCCTCAGCTCCTCCAGGGTCTCAGCTCCTCCAGCCCTCAGCTCCTCCAGGGTCTCAGCTCCTCTATCCCTCAGCTCCTCCAGGGTCTCAGCTCCTCCAGCCCTCAGCTCCTCCAGGGTCTCAGCTCCTCCATCCCTCAGCTTCTCCAGGGTCTCAGCTCCTCTATCCCTCAGCTCCTCCAGGGTCTCAGCTCCTCCAGCCCTCAGTTCCTCCAGGGTCTCAGCTCCTCCAGGGTCTCAGCTCCTCCCACCCTCAGTTTCCTAGGACACGCAGCAGAGGGAACCCCTCCCCTGGACATTTGTGCCAGTCTTGTCTGTCCCTGCTTTACCTGAGGCCTCACCAGGGTAACCAAAGAAAATAAGCTCCCTTCACCTTCTTAGAAAGCAGCATAAGCCTAGCTGTGCATGTGTGTGCTGCAGGCGTGTGCACTGGGTTCTGTGTATACTTGTGGGTTGTGTGAGTGTGCTCATGAGTGTGTGCACTGCATGCATGCCAATCGAATGTGTGTGAAGAATGCTTTAAAGGTGAGTGAGACAGATGTGTGTTATGAATGTGTGTGTGTGTGTGTGTGTGTGTGTGTGTGTGTGTGTGTGTGTGATGGTTATTCCATGCACAGGCCAACGGACTGCCCTGCTACGCAGACATGCCTTGAGTTGTGGAAATGAAAAGCCAGGCCTCTGCTGTGGGGCCTGGAGGCCAGGGAGGTGGAGGCTTCTATTCAGCCCGTGGACCTCAGGAACACAAACATCAATAATTCAGTGTTTCAAAACTTCAGAAATCTCTACAGTTTTTTTTTTTTCTTCTTCTCCTTTTGATTCAGGGTCTTAATGAAAGTCCAAGCATTCCAAGGATAGTTTAATATTTAAACAGTTGTCTTCACTCTGAAGGTCAGCCCAGCGTGTAGGGAGTGAGACAGGGCCAGGGTTGGAGGAGGTGGGGGAGGGGAAGAAGGGGGATGGGGGATGAGGAAGGTCTACGCTCTGCCCCGACTGGCCCGTGGCCAGCGCCTTTTCTGCCTCAGACTTCTAGATGTGTCAGGTAAGTCTTTTCACGAACACTGAGTCCCCAGGCTCCCACAAGGGACCTGCTTGTAGTCCTTAAGCACGAGGCATCCGTGTGTCCTGGCCACCCGTGGGGCCTCCCTGCTGGGTACAGATACCTGACTGCTAGGGGTGGCCCCCTGAAGGAGACCTTGGAGGCAGGGCTCTCCCAGCTCGGAGGGTGCTGCGTGCTAGCTCAAGGCTGGAGCTGTGGGATCTGTCCTTCACAGCAGAACTCTTTGAGACACACGGGAGCTGAGACAGTTGCAGCAGGGCCAGAGGACAGGACTGTCCTGGGTAAGTAGGAACAAGGGAGGGGGAAGCTGGGGCCCCTGCCGCACTCGTAGCCTTCGAGTTAAACTGTTCACGGCCTTTTCCAGTTCGGCTTTGCCTCGCCCGAAGAAGGCTTTGCCAGGAACAGTGAGCTGGTTTTCAAGTGCAAGGGGGCTTCATTTATTTGGCTGAGGGTGGTTTAAAAAGCCAAATACAGCTACGGGCTAAAGCAGAGTGCACTCGGAGAAAGCAGTTCCGAAGGACAGCCCAGGCTGGGCGGGAGGGAGGCTGTCCACCTTCGGGGTCTATGGGGATGATGGAATGTGACAGGCAATGGGACACAGCTGATAGCCAGGCTGTGTGATCAGAGTGTGTTTGACCATTTATGGTGCCCACACTCCAGAGTCTTCAAATGGAAAAGCATCCAGACCCCAAACCACGCGTGAATGAGGAGCCTGGTGCCCTCCCTGGCCATGAGCCTGTCAGTGTGCCCAGGCCAGGGCTCGTAGTGCTGCCTCGGGAGCTAATGTATAGAAAAGGCCCAGGGGCTTGCTCACGGCAGAGTTCGTAGTGGGCCAGTGTTAGCCGCTGTGCACAGCGTCTCTGGGCATCTCTGCGGAGATGGGTATTGCTGAGCACTGGTATGCTCACTGGGTCCAAGGAATGTCTGGCGATGGACTCTTCACCCCTGACCCCAGCACCTTCTCATGAACCTGGGAGCAGCCCTGATATTCCGATCTCACATCACGCAGGGGTACCCTGTCCCCAGCCCTCCAGATGACTCCCAGCTCTCATTAGCATCTTGCAAGGTGGGCTTTTTCCTGCCCCAGGCGGAAGTGTCCACAGGGGTCTCAGAGTGCTCTCTGGGGCCTTCCACCCCCTCTCCAGCCTACTTCCTCATCAGCACCTGGACTGTGCCCCGCTCTCCATGAGACCTAGCACTCTAAGACCTCAGGACATGCTACACATTCATGCAACACCACTGAATGGAGCCAGCGCCACCGTGAGAGGTTGAGTGGGGAGGCTAGTTGCCCGCATGGTTCTGCTTCCAGGAACCCCTGCGGGAAGCTTGTAAAGGGCGGGAGCAGCCTTTTACAGGGCCTGGAGAGCTGACTTGCCAAGCGCACCTCTGAGGCTTCTTTGAGGAGCTTTAGATTTTTGCAAAGGCAACATAAAAACAGCTCTTACAATGGGGACCAGCTCACACTATAAGAGGCAGGAGTTGGGGGTCCACTCAGTACCCCTGAGTTCCCCTTGACCCCTCAGAGTCTCCCAGGGTGTCCTTTCTTCTGACCTCTGACCTCCGCTGCATGTCCAACTCCTCTCCATGAATGTGTGGCTGTGAGTCTAAAGCTGAGGAAGAGCCTGATCCCAAATACCAGCAGCCAGAGAGCATCCGGTCCCCAGCATCTGGCACCAGCCAGCCCCACCGGAAGCAAGGAGGCAGCGCCTCTGACCTCAGGGTGCTCCTCTGGAGTGGCCAGGACAAGGCCCCGACAAGCCCATTCAGCAAGTGGCCAGCCACATGCCAACAGAGCCTGGAGACAGAAGCCACCCACCAGCACCAACCAGAAGCTCACCCGAGTGAGTCTAAAAGGTGGGCAGCCCGGGGAGGGGGGGGGGGGGTTGGGGGGGGAGGCTGTTCTGGCAGAGACATTCCTTTGACTAGCACCCCAAGGAGAAGTTCTTGACCTTGATATCTGCTCGTGGAGACGACTCAGAAGATGCTCATTATTATTAGGTCAAGACAAGGTGTGCCCTCCCTCCCCATCACCCCACCCACCCATCCATCAGGACCCCAGGAAGCTCTGCCTCACTCACAGCTGCCCACAGGTTGCCACACATAGGCACAAGGCCTTCCGTGGCTAGCGCTTCCCACTCAGCATTGAGTTCCGGCGATGACAGGTGGCCTTTTCCGGCATCACCCAGGTGGCTTTTTCTCATTGCAGTGTGAGTATTCGCAATGCAGCTTTGACCCTGAGCCCGAGACAGCGAGGGAACTGTGGCGTGCACGCCCCGGTTGTGTGAGTGACTCTTGCCTGAGAGTCCCAGGGCCACCCCTGCTTCTTCCTTAGTCAGAATAGCACGGCCTGTGGATGAGTTCGTTGGGTCATGTCCACGTCTCTTGGTTATCCCGGTTGTCTTAAAAACAGCAGACCTATGAGGGAGAGTGCACCTGTGCGCCACAGCTTCCCCCACACTGGGCTGGGACACTGGCACAGGGGGTGTGGGGGGGTTGTGGGCACTCTGCTCCCAGCGTTTGCAGGGTCAGCACCAATGATGCCAGTGGAGCCTTGGGCCACTCCGCCGATCGAGGAAAAGACCTGCCCTCTATCTGGAAGGACAACTGGAGAGATGAAAGTGAGCAAAGACAGACAGACAGACAGACGCCCAGGGCAAGCATTCCCACTGCTCTCTCAATGGCTCACCCCATCCCAGGCTGGTCCTGCTGCAGAGTAGTGGCAATAGTTTGTCCTAGGTGCTGAGTTTCTGACCACACATGGCTGACTCTGCTCCACAAGACCCTACCGTGGATATCTGCTTCTCGTGACCCTGTTTTACCTGTAAGGCCTGCCTTGGACTTGGGGAGTGGATCAGTGTCATGCACCTTGGCATGTGTCTCTGAGGTTCCAGGTCCCCCAGGGACAGCAGTGCTGGGGAGGTGCTGGTTCACCCAGTGTGGCTCTGAATGGACCTCAGGGACTAGGATCAGGGCTGGGTACCTATCCAGGGCTCTGGGTGCATCACACTGAGGACTTGTTTTTCTTAAAACACATACTGTAGTGGGCAAGGTGACCCACAGTCCCAACACTTGGAGGGGAAGGCAGGAGCGTTCTAAGTTGATGTCATTATGGACTATATAAGAAGATCCCGTCGTATAAATAAATAAACAAACAAACCTACACACTGTATTAAGTAACATTTCCTAAAAATTCAGGTCAGCTCAGAACCTCACTTTCATTGGGAAATAGGATCTTTTTGAAAGTGTTGCTTCAGATGAGGTCACGCTGGAATGGGGTGGCGCTAATCCAGTGATCATGTCTTTATGAGAAGGGGGACGTTAGATTGATAGTCTAATATGGAGATGGAAGGCAGCTTTGTGACAAGAGGCAGAGGCCGCTGGAGTGACAGGAGGAACCCTTCCTGGAGCTGTTAGAGGAGGCGTGGTCTTGCTCCTTAGCTTCCAACACCTTCTTGCTACTTGAATCCCCCAGACTGTGGCAACTTGGACACTTAGCCATACAAAATATCCTGAAGACTGCTGTCCGGGACATCTGAAGCCTTCTTTCCACAAGGGTGACACTAACAATGACCGTCACCTACTCAGGGACCTTTCTCCAGTCTCAAAGGCCCTGCCTGTTCCTGTTCTGACCACTCAGGTGTTCACCCACCCACTTGGCGCAGGGCCAGGGCTCATCAACCCACACATGTCCCCAGGGACAGGGTTGCTCTGAGGGCCCAACCCCTGTGAGGGTGGTAGGGAGGAGAGCAGCCTCCGCTGGAGCGGTAATCTTTGTTACTGTGGTACTGTAGTAACTCTACTCCCCCAGGCCAGCTGTCCAACAGCCACGGAAAGTTCCAGAAAAAAAAAAAATCCTTGGCAAACTCCTCCCGTGCCAATGGACCTGAGAGTAGTCTCTGACTTGACAACACTCACAACATTAAAATCAAGGACACTGGCAGTACAGGGTGGAGTCACAAGGATTTGACATCCTGGTGGCATGGGGTGGAGCTGGGTGGGGCAGCTGGCACCATCCTTTAGGAAGAGGCCTGGAATGATCAGAACCTCTGGACACAACTCCTAAGCTCCAGCACCCGATAGCCAAATACACCACCAACAGCAGCCAGGTGACTTCCACAGAGCGGTCCCACCCGCAGGCACTGGACTCTGAGTCCACCCAAGAGCCCTCAAAGAGAATAGGTCACATGAGGGTACATATTCACTCAGCCTTGATGGGCAGCCCCACGTCCTCTGTGGAAAGAACCTTCCATCTGGGTCCTGCAGAGCCCAGGCTTGTGGAGTCACCTGTCACCCAGGGGCAGCCTCTCAGGAGTCTCAAGCCTCCTCGGACCTGCTTCTTTTTGTCCCCCACATTCTGGAAAGGGACCCCTGAGATCCATCGGGGCAGCACAGGGGGAGACGCCTGGATTGTCCTTTTAGAGGGAGAACACGCCAGGGAGACTTGTGGAACCAGCATTTGCCTCTGGCCAAGGTCAGAACCAGCAGGCTGAGGAAGGGGATTGCCCGTGGGATAGGACAGCTTAGAGGACGGGGCCATGGAAGGTACAGGGGGGAAAGATGGGGACGGCCAAGAGACTCAGAGAGAGGACCGACCGACCGGCTGTGAGGATTAACACAGCCCAGTCAGTGTGGGCTGAGGGTGGAGGGGGTGGGCAGGATGACAGGTGAGGATGACTCTGGTCAGCCAGGCTCCCGTCTAGGGCCAGCTGAGCAGAGAATGTGGGAGGTCAGTGGACTGGACCCTCTCGAAATGCTGCCCACCGGAATGTGGAAGCGGAGTCTCGCGAAGGTCGGTAGCACGGGAAAGATCCTGATAGTACCCTGATGGCTGCTGACTTAGATTGGGAGCTGGTCTCGCCAAGTTCTCAGCCGGCCCTCGGCCCTTTGCCCTTTGTGGCCCCAAAGGGGGGCCTAAGATAGCGGCTCGGGACTGTGAGGAGTTCAAATTATATCTGAGAAAAGCCCCGCACCGTAACCGGGGCCTCTCCGTGGTCACCCCAGTGGGTTTCTGGAGAGCTAAGGGGTTTGCACAGCTAAGGGGTTTGTGTAGCTGCTCGGCTGGGGCTGTGGTACGAACAGAACATGAGAAAGTGGGGGGCAAGGAATCCCTGTGGGGTAATGCTTGCCCTAGCCACAGGCACCCCCATGTCTGCCTGGGCCGGGGATCACAAGATTTTGCTCCCGAACATACGGCTACGGGGTTGCTCCTGGGGCAGAAGTTTCTAGACCCTATTTTCTTGGCTTCTATTTTTATTCTCTCTCTCTCTCTCTCTCTCTCTCTCTCTCTCTCTCTCTCTCTCTCTCTCTCTCCCTCCCCCTCCTCTCCCCTTCTCCCTCCCCCTCTCCCTCCCCCACTCCTCCCCCTCCCCCTCTCTCTCCCCCTCCCCCTCTCTCACTCCCCCCTCCTCTTCCTCCCCCCTCCTCCCCCTCCCCCTCTCCCTCTCTCTGAGACAGGGTCTTATTACATAGCTCACACCGACCTGAAACTCCTAGTCCTCCTGCCTCAGTCTCCCGTGTGTGCCACAGCCCAGGTAAAGCACAGCTTTGTCATCATGGAGGCGTGGGTGGGTGGGGAAGCCAACGCACCAAGGACGTGGCTGTCTCCGATGAAGGGACTCGTTAGACTGTAGATGGAACCATCCCCAAGGGAAGCCACACAGGAGAGCCAGGAGGCAGAGGGGGGCAGGGAAAGGTGGGCAGGGGTCAAGTGTGGGTTCCGTGGGAGGGAACTGGTGAGGCCAGGCAAGCACGCAGCTGAAGACAGGCCAGTGTGGGAGTGAGAACCGTCGTTGCGGGCTGTGACAAATGCAAGGAATGGTGGTCTGGGCGACGTGGGGACTAAGGACTGCGGTTGGGTAGGCAGTATCTGAAAGACACCCTGTAGGGAAACCCTTGGATGGATGTCTCTAGGAATTGACTTAACTTGCGTCTGTCTGTCTCTCCAGAGACGGCAGGGCCCATGTCAGGGATTAAGATAAAGAAGTTATAAAATGTAGTTGTTCTATAAAATGTAGAGTGATCGGAAGGGAGGCAACAGTCAGGTGATTGACATGGCCATAATGGGTGTGGCCAGTAGTCAGTGCAGTATATCTTTCACCTGTATAAGCATCCCTTATCCCATATGCTGGCATCTGGTCTGATCCTCACAGGGACCTAGTGCCCCATGTGGCCCTTGAACCTGTGTGACTAATTCTCATCCTCAAAATGTCTTCAGAGAATCTTGAATGGGGAGAAAGAAGTGAGTCTCAGGACCAACCCAGGCTTGGAAGGCATGGTGGAGACCATCCACAAAGGGTGGTGGTGTAGGGCGATCCCCAGAGCTTACAGGCACTCCCACAACAGAATCTTTGGTTGCTAAGGGGTCTCTCTGATTTCTCTGGCCTCTCCCTGAAAGATGTCCCAGCCACCAGCCTCCCTCTTCTCTTTCTCCAGGCCTGGAACTAGGCATGGTTGGAGTCAGAAGGGCTGGACTGCCCCAGGTGTGAGGATGCCAGCCATATGCCAGCAGCCAGTACACAGCCTGGAGTCTCCGCAGGCTTCCCCAGGAACAGAACAGAGGCTCCCCCTCAGGTTCCTCTCTCCGGGGGCACCAGCAGTGTTTTGACTTCCACACTGGTCTATGAGGAACCCCCCAAGGCATCTGCCGGATGTACTGTCAGAGGTTTCTGGAAGACAGATGGCCAAACGGAAGTTTGGGATGAGGTGCAATGGTGTGGGTGCAAATTCTAACGACGCCTCCTCAGCTGAGAAGAATTCTTGGTCTTCTCTGAACCTCCATCTCCTCCGCCTGTGAAGTAGAAAGGACAGCAGACGTTCGTCAGAGAGAGCTGTGGAGACTGAGAGCTGGGGCTGGGCAGGAGGCGTGAGTCAACACCAGCTGTCATGGGTGCTGAAGCACCAGAGGAGCAGGGAGCTGGGAGGGAGACGAGGGCTCCGGAGCGTTGCCTCCCCCGGGGCAGGAACAGGGCACCTATCAGAAAGAACACTGGGACCCAGCCTGGTCCTGGCTTTACTGGGAAGGCTGGACTCCAGCGCAGCACAGCACAGCAAAGAAACGACCAGATTGCAGGATCCAGCAGGCCTTGCTGCCCGGGGCCCCAACTGCAAATTTTAATGGAGGGAGCTGAACAAACTAGAGAAATCCCCAGGTTCACACATGACTCTGTATCTAGAAAGAACCTTCTGGAAATGCAGCTCACCCTCCCTTCTTGCCTCATACCCTTCGTGAAGGCCCCCTTGCAGAAGGACCAGACAGAGAGAGAGCAGTTTGGGAAGCCAAGGGCACCCAGCCTCTGGCCCAGGCAGTTGCTGTGGGGACCAGGCTGACAGACTGTCCCACAGAATGCCCTTTTGCCTATCTGGACTGTAGCCATGGCTTCTGCCCCTGATCCAATGTGGCTGGTCCTTGCACTGTCCTCTGTGGACATGCTAGTTCATTCAAATTGATTTTTTTTTCTCCCAAAGCCATATTGTAAAGAACAGTTTTCAAAAAAAGAGTTCAGCCTACCCCAACTTTCTGTGGCCACAACCCAGAGATCTTACATGACTGTCGGGCCTGCATGCTTCTTCTGTCTTTGTTGTTGGGCCTGGGGGTTCTGTGAGCCCATCTGGTACCTGCCCATCTGTGGTGCCACCCACACTGGCCTTAATGGAGCTTGTTCTTTTAGGAAAGCTATTCGATGCAGAGAGGAGGAAGGGATGTAAAGTATCTGTTGGCTGGCAGGAACCACCAACTGCATTTGATGTTTAATTTGCTGTGAAGTTGGACACACACAGTTGGCTCTGCCCTGGCAGCAGACAGGCCCAGGGTGACCCTGGTTAGAGTCCTGCTGGTGTCTCCAGGTCTCCAGAGCAACTGAGCACAGGGAAAGCTGAGCCCTGCCGCGATGTCCAGTTTCTCAGAGCCACCTTCGGGGCCACTGTCCACGTACACTGCAAGCCCAGGCCGCATTGGACCCAGGAAAACCCAAGTCCACACTGCCCATCACAAATTGGACCCTGAGGGGCAAAGCAGAAGGGACAGGATGGGTGACGTGGTCCCCAGTCAGCCTCATTCTGGGAGCTCAGGAGCTTCGGCCTACCCAATTCAGTGGAAATGCTAATTTTTTTTGTTTGTTTTTGCTTTGTTTTGTTTTTTCGAGACAGGGTTTCTCTGTGTAGCTTTGCGCCTTTCCTGGAACTCACTTGGTAGCCCAGGCTGGCCTCGAACTCACAGAGATCCACCTGCCTCTGCCTCCCGAGTGCTGGGATTAAAGGCGTGCACCACCACCGCCCGGCGGAAATGCTAATTCTTGCCCATAGCTGGACACATCCTGATCACAGAGCCACAAAAGGAGAAATTTCCATCAGCTGTTGCACGTGAGTCCACGTAAGTGTGTTCAAGACCATGCAGGAGCATGTAGCATTCAGCCTCATCTGGAGATGGAGTCCTCACAGAGGTGCTTCAGGTGAAACAAAGCCATTAGGGTGGACTTGAGCCATCAGGCCTGTGTCCTCAAGACACAGGGAGGGAAGACTGGTGAAGATTCATCTTCCCCTGCCTCAGGGGACCCAGCCCTGCAACAGCTCGGCCTTGGGCTTCCAGCTTCAGGACCCCTGAGATAGTGAAACCTGGCAGGAGCCTCCAGTCTCTGCGCTTTGATCTACAGCCTCAGGACATTTGCACAGGACTCCCCTGGTGTTAGTTTCTGAAGCGTTCTTTCCCTCCCTCCCATGCCGGTGGAATGGCTTGAGGCAGGTGGGCTCTGCATGGCAAAGGCCTCTGAAGTCCCACGGGTCCCTTCACGGGTGGTGGGTGGGTGGGTGGGTGGGTGAGTGGGTGGGTGCGTGGTTGGGCTGAGGTCACCCGTCCACCCACCACCTGGCTTTGGGGCCCTTTGTTCTGCAACCCTGGGAAAACTCATCTGCCATCTCAGCAAGGTGATGGCGAGTGCCCAGAGCCTGGCTGGCTCCTGACGATGCTGGGACATCTGTCCCACCCACTCTCTGTGGAATTCACATTGCTTTCGGCCTAATGTGATCTGCCCCAGGGTGTCCTGCAAGTTCCTGGCTGTCAGTGATAACCAATGACAGCCGGGACCAGGCAACAGCATGGCATGGCTAAAACCGGTGGCTTTGTATGTGAGACAGCCCATCCCTGGTCTCTTGAGGCACTCTGTGGGCATGCAGATTGTCCCCTTGGGATGCAGAGTTTCTTAGAAGTCAGGACTGCCCCATCTCGACGAGCCTGTGTGCCTCTGGACCCCAGGTGGAGTGATGTGCGGTACAGAGAATGTGAGACCGTACTGGAAGGACTCTTGGCAACCACGACGTCACTTCTCAGTAACCTGAATGTTGTTTCAATTTAGATCTTAACAGATCAGACTTCCTCAGGTGGGTTCCCCAGGAAACCCCAGTGGTCACGCTAGAGGAGATGCAGCTGCAGATGGGATTTTCCCAGCATGCTCTGCTTGGCTGGGCAGAGATGCAGTCAGGTAGTGTTACAACTGGGGGAAAGAGGGTACCCCACACTGAACCCCCTCTCAAGGCCTCTGGAGGCAGAGAACTACTTTCAGCAGCCAGGGATGACTTTGTTACCGGTCTGAGTTCCAGTACATTCCACAGCTCTAGCATTGATAAAATGCCATTAATCCTAGTTGACAATTATATCCTACTTCAAGTGGGATCAATAGGCTCAGCTCTGGAAAAGAAACAGACTAACAGGAGTATTTTGACAGTTGATGGCGCCAAGTCCTGGGATGAGGGCCTTGAGTGGACAAAGGGATGGATTGTTTATTTCTGCCTCACTTGCCCACACCACCCGTCTTTGGCCTTTGGGTCGGCCTTTCCTGCTGGACTTCTGTCTGAATGAGCCAACAGGGCAGAGGGGAGGCCATCACTCATCCCAGCCCCCTGCCCTGCCCTTGGGGTTCAAGCAGGTCAGAAACCAGTGTATGGCTCGACAACCTTCTCTTTGCTCTGAGCTGCCTGCTTGGTCCACACATAACTTGGCTTAACGTGAGTCCCCAAAGGGCAGGCCTGAGCCTGGACATGAATAAAGGAAGTTGTTTTTGGAGTCCATCCCAGGAATCCAATCGATCCCCAATGGGGCCGTGGAGATCGAAGGACAGAGAAGCTTCGAGAAGAGCTGACCGCGGTGTGAGACAGTGTCTGCCTTCTGGGGCCCCAGGTAGAGCCTAGCTCTGTATTATAGCCCTACAGTGATGCCAGGTGGCCATGAGCAGCTCCCAGCTGACCTTCGCTCTTGGGGTCTCAGACGGGCGGAGTACGGATTGCCGTCTAGCAGAGACGTATGGGTACAGACCAAATAAAAACCATTTTCTTTCACCTCATTGACAACACCTGGGCCCCTCTGTGCTGCTCGGTATCTGTCTGAGCTGAGTAAGCTGTCCAGGGCTGGTGGGGTCATAGAGGCAGAAGGCAGGCCACAAAGCATGGGACAGGTTGGAAGCAGAGAAAAGCTTCCCTGGTCAGCGTAGGGGTGACGCCATCCCTCAGCCAAAACAGTAGCTAGAGTGTCATGCTCTGCCACGAGGCCTGGTCATTAAGGAGGAGGGACATTTGGCCTAGTTCTCTGGAGTTCTCCTTATACTAATGTCTGGGGGAGGGGGTGGGAATCTCCATCTCAGTCACTTTCCTGGATCGTATTTTGATAGGGATTTTAAGTACACAGCGCTGACCCTCGTCCCCCATGCAGCTCTGTCTCGTCCAACGTGATGATCTCACTCTTTCCTGTTCGTTTCCAGTTAGGCTGACTCACCCTGACCTCTCCAGGGGTCACCCCGGCAGTTGGGTGCTCTAGCCAGGCTCCAGGGTAAATAAAGGGAGCATGCACGCACACAGGCCAACTCAGACACTCAGTACACTGTCGGCGTAAGTGCGTGTATGTGGGCATGGGCGCTTGCAAGTACAGGTATACACATGGCAAACACCCATTTATGGCCAGCGCAGAGCACACACACAGTCCTGGGTACATATAAATGTATGCATGTGCACACATGAGCAAGCACTTGCACACTCATGTGCACACACAGAAAAACAAACACACAAGCATGCCCAGAGTTTCATCTGTGATTATGCAGTGATTATGTACTAACTCACCATTCATTAGACAGTGGCCTTGGAAGCCTCGTAAGCGGCGTTCCAGGCACTGAAGCCAGCAGCAAGCTTAGCACCATTGTGGACTGACCTCCTAGGAGAACCCCAGGAAGCGCCTGGTTGTGCCTGGCCTTACACAGGGCTTTCATGAACTGAGGATCCAAGGTTTCCCCATAAAAGGAGTGTCCCCGAGTTGGTGAGGCCTTCCACATCCCGTCCAGCGCTGACTTCCCTTGGGCAGGCTGCTGGGAACGGGGCATCCTCTCACACTGGTGGAGGTACTTGGGGAAGTCATGGCCACTGAGTGTACTGTGTTTATCCTGCCGGGGACTTGTCTTCCCAGTGTCCCCAGTGTCCCAGCCTGCCCATGACATCCAGCTGAGTCTCTTTCTCTCTCCCATTACCCCATCAAAGCATTTGTGGTTTGGTGGCTTTGGTATGGCTTGTCTCCTCAGGGCCCCTCCCCCTACAAGGCATAGAGTGCCCTGATCAGGGCGGAGGGTAGCAGGGGACACCAGCCCAGGGGGCTGAGAGACCTACATATAAAATGAAGGAGGGGACACTGGGGCTGCGTGTGGCCAAAGTGACCTGAGCGATATGGCGAACACGTTCTGAGTGTCTGTGCTTTGCCTCGCCCAACCTAGGAGTGTGTGGCTCTACATGGGACCCACAGGGGAAGCCGGGCTGTCCCAGTCTCCCTCAGAGGTGACATTGGAACCCACGCCCTGGGAGGGCAGGATGCTTGCCTTTGTTAAGCGGCTCTTTGAAGCCTTCCTACACCCGCTTCCAGCTCCCTGTGTTTCAGTGTGAGCCGTGGACATAGCACAAAGCTGTGCACACAGGGCTTACTGCAGCAGAAGCCCTTGTCACGGTGACATTTGAGAGATGCCCGGGTTAGCTTCCCTTCCCTTCCCTTCCCCTTCCCTTCCCTTCCTCTCCCTCCCTCTCTCTTCTTCCCTTCCCTCCATTATTTCTTCAGCAGAGGGGACTCAGGCACTGAGTCCGCCAGGCTGCACTGGTGCCCTGCCCCCCACCTCGGCCTCGTCTCTGCCTCTGCTGTTCACATCCTGTGTACTCCCACCCAGAACTAAGCCACCTCCCAGGGGCTGCTGTCAATCATCGCGACATCTTTCCTTTCTGGGTAGTGACTGTGGGTGGACAGGTCAGCCCCCGCAGCCAGAGCCAGTTGGACCCTCAGGGGGTGTCTCCCTGCAGATTGGAGGACAGGGTTCCAGCATGAATAGGGCCACTTTCCCTGGGGATACTTCCCTGTGGCTCCCCCAGCCATCGGAGCTATGCAGTGAGGAGCAAGTCCGTGAAGGGCCTTCACTGTCAGCCATCTGCCTCCTCTTCCTCCTCCTCCTCCTCCTCCTCCTCCTCCTCCTCCTCCTCCTCCTCCTCTCCTGTGACTCTTGAATTTAAGTCATAAAAAGGGAAAAGCCAGGTGCCAACAGAGATGCTTCGGAATCTGTTCTGGCCAGACCCATGACTGGAGGGTACACCATGCCATCCAGACTTCCTGTCGCTTCCCTGGCTCCACCTGGTTCCTCCCATGCAGGGCAGTGCCAGCCTCCGGGAGAGGAGCACCACCTATTTGCCTTTAATTCACAGCTCCATCAAAAGGCTAACCAGATCAAAGTTACATTTCTTATCGTGTTTTAAGATTGAGTGAGGACTTGTGTACTGGGTGGAGCGGCGTCTGCTCTTTCTGCACGCAGAGGTTTTACTGCCCCCACTGACCTTCATCTGGGGCAGCCATGGCTTCTTGGCTGCAGCATTCACCTGTGACGTCTGTGTGAAGGACGATAAGCTTCCCAGTGCCAGCCACTTGCTGACCACTAACTGTGTGTGTATTCTCTTCCCTTGGGGGGGGGGGGCGTTGTCCATACCCTGAGAACATGGCCTGGTGACAAGCTCCAATTGTATCATGAAGCTTCTGAGCAAGGGTACCGTGGTCACATTGAGACTCAAAGACAGCCTCTGGCCTCAGAGGGAAAAAACCCACTAAGGCAAACTAAGAAAAATACATAGATAAGAAGGATATAAAGGACCAATACCCTTAATATAGAAAGAGCTTTCAGAATAAATAAGAAAAAGCATTTATTTACCTTGGTCATCTCTTGATTTGGGTCAACCAAAACTGTCTGGCTCCTTTGTTTGGTAATAGCTTCCAGGAACTAGCTCTTTCCCACTGTGTTCCTGGGGTTTGGGTGGCTGACCTATATGCCACTCCCAGAGTTTAAATGCAACTTTCTCTGGCTGATAAAAGGCATCCCTGAGACAAACAGGAACTACGGGAGTAGACCTCTCGCTATGGCCCATAAAGCTGAAAGATGGTAGCACCTCTCGTTGCCCACTGTACATTCCTGCAACAGACCCCCAGGAAGCACAAAGCAGGCCTTCTCCAGGGAGCAGACAGATCCTCTTACTTTGCAGAAGGCCTGAAGTCCAAGGCAGGGGCACCTGCTGAGGGCTTACCTCTGTGTCAGCCTACGGTGGCCGGTGGCCGGCAGAGAGCAGGCAGGACAGCAAAGCCCTCACCTCACAAGGAACACCTGCTGCTAATAACCTTGATCCAGCTGTGTGGGAGAGCCCATCCTCTGACACCTCCCCAGACTCAGCTTTGGGATCAGGTTTCAACACATACATTGCAGGCAACACAGTGAAAGCATTGCACTTTCCTACCAAAAGAAGGAGAATGGGAACAAAGCTCACACCAGGGAGCCGAGAGAGCTGAGACTCTGGGGGAAAGAAGGAGGTGAGCAGGACAGCATGGTGTAGGGACCCATGTGGCTTAGTCTGTCTTGCCCTTTGCACCTGCCTGTGCTAGTCACCAGTTCTCGTTTTTAGGTTGAACAGGTTGAGCTGCATTTCAACGAGAGGCCTTGGATGCGATCCAGAAAGAGAAAACTGGGTGGAAAATGAGGACTGATCCTTCCGACTTAACACGCAGCCAGTGGGGTGAACCCCCAGTCACCAGTGTGAACTCTCAGCCAGTGGCATGAACGCCCATCCCTGGCCACCAGCAAGTTCCAATGGGTGCCATTCAGGCCGAACTGCATCTCTCCAAAGATGTCATAAGTTCCTGATGTGAAAACAGAGCTGTTGCAGTGTTCTTGGTCAAGACAAGGGCATCCTGGACCAGGGTCCTCCTAAGAAGAAAGAGACCAGCAGGGCAGAGACGCCTCTACAGGCACAATGATGTCCCCTCCTCACTCAGCATCCTGAGGGGACACAGTCCAATGTTGGTGATACTTTATCTCGGCCTCAGGAAGTGAATGCAGATGCCATTTTAACATCGGAAGTTAACAGAGACTCCTTTCTTAAATGCTGGTACAGCATAAGGTCTAGAGAATGCCAGATGTGAGGCAACCTCATCCAAAGGAAGAATTCACACATGCTGCAAAAGGCACTGTGGCACCGTTACAGAAGGTGTGCACACAACCCGTGTCTAAACGCAGAGGATGTTGAGTAAGTGTGAGGCACAGTGAAATACTAGGTACTAAACACAATGCTTTCAACCTAAGACACAGAATTGTCTCTCTAAAACCAGAAAGACCGATATAAAACTACTCATGGGCCAGAGGGGGGACTCAACGGATAACGGTGCTTGCTGCCAAGCCTGACGATCTGAGTTCAATCCCCAGGACCCGGACGGTGGAAAGCGAGACCCATCTCTCACACAAGATCTCCTCTGACCTCCACATGCTCCCTGGAGCATACAAGCCCCCTGCTCCCCACATGTGTGCGCTCACACTCACACAAATACATAGAAATAAATCAAGATGTAATGAGATTTTAAATTCTTCGCATAAGGCGCAATCTACATTTTCTTTTTGAAAGCTCTGAAATATGCATTTGTATAATATAAAAATGCATCGTGTTTACCACACTTGGATATCAACAGAACAGTAAAATATGGATTGCCCTGTTTATTATTTCTCACATGTGTTTCTCATGAGTATATATTCAGTTTCTCTTCCGAGATGGAGTTTCGCTATCTTCCTCAGGCTGGCTCTGCACTTGTGGGCTCAAGCAAGCCCCCTGTCTCAGGGTAGCCGGGACTGCCAGGTGCCCTATCACCACACCCAGGGTGCCGAACGCACGTCAACATTGGGAAAGTATCAACTCTCCACACTGGAGAACGCACACTGATCTTTGGAACTCACATGAAGATACTAAGCCGTGATAACCCTGCCTATCCCAAGCCCAGCAAACTCCCTGCACATTCGAAGTCATAAAGCAATTTAAATTTGATAGCAAAGGTCTCCTGTTGGGTTTGGTGTTTCTAAGTGACATCTGGGAGGCCAAACAAATAGTGGGGACTCTCTGACCCCTCTGGGGGGTGTGGCTGCACCCCGGGCTCTGGGGAGTTGTGCCTTTTCTCCGTGGTCCTCTCTGTGCTCCCACCCCAGCCTTGGTCATTGGGCTTCATCCCTCTCCTATCAACTCCGCAGAATGCTCCCGAAGGGGCGATTAATGCAGGACAGCGCCTAGGCCTGACAAGGTGGAGTGAGTGCCTTGTCCCAGGCCTCGGAGCCGTCATCAACGGTCTGGAGAGAAGCTCAAATTGGCCGGCCACCCCCAAGTTGTAGTCCCTTTTCTGGAGGAGGAGCACCACTGTCCAGGGAAATGTCACCAGCCCTCTGACACTCCCCCATCCAGAGTTGAGTGACAGGCTCTCCGAGACCTTCCTGACCCCCTCAGTGAAGATGGCTCTCCTGTTTTGAGGTTCTCTCTGACTGAGGCTGTGGCAGTTATGACCGGGTCACCTGCTATGGGGCAGGGCCAGCCTGCTGCTGACTCACTGTCCCCACCCTCTCTGCCAGCATGAGTGGGTGGGTGGGTAGGGCCTGGCAAAGCCTTGGAGTCTATCTGGAAGGAAGGGGGCAGCTTTGCCTCTGGGCTGACTAGTCCTGCCTGGTGCCACCTCTGCCCTGTGGCAATAGATGCTGGCCTCTTACTGCCGGCCACACCCAGAGAAGTTCCAGATGTTGCCGGGTCCCCTTGAAGTTCTCGGTGCCCAGCTGTCTCCGCTGGCCTGGCCTGGCTGCCTATGGCCTTGCCCCCACATAGAGTTGAATGAGGCTGCAAGGGTCCAAAACTCCCACCCTCAAGCTGTGTGGATTTACTGGGTGCAGTGTGGCCAACCGGGTGGCCAGAGCTGCCATCACCTAAGACATAGTCATGTGACCCAATCAGGCTCCTGCTTACTTACTCCCATTAGCCTGCCTCATAGCATGACCCCACATGGTAGATCTGGCCAAGTTCTTGCTTCTGTGTAGATTTGATTACAACAGACACCAGGGGCCTTTGAAGATCAGATCCTGGCTAGGACAGAATAACCTGTCCTCCATGTCTTGCCCAGAAACCCCTATATTCCACAGAGTCCACATCTTAGCTGAGAAGAACAGTTCCCTTAGGTCCATAGCTTGCACCTGCTGTGTGCAGTGTGTATGTGTGTGTGTGTGTGGGGGGGGACATTGGGGTGCTCATTCAGGTTTCCAGAACCCCAATCCCTGGTTTATGGTTTATGAGTTGGGGTTTATTAGTCCCTGGGGTTCTCCATCTTCAGAAACACCCCAGAGTAAGCTGCAGAGTGCTGGCCACAGCCTGAGCGGCACATGCCACATCCACGGGAAAGAGTTTCTCCCCTGTCCACTCTCACCCTGTAAATACCTGGGAGACGCCAGTCACCTGGGGTGCAGGGTGCTTTGGACTCTGGGCAGCATTGGTTTTGCACACTCTTGTGTTACATTTCACAGCTTGTGTCGGGCGTGTAAAGAGCAGAGTGGGAGGCGGCTGGTCCAGGCGCCGGCTGCAACTGTGCCTGGTTAGTCACCGCCGTCTTCCAAGCACTGCGGGTGAGTATCCTCAGCCCATACCACGACCCCACCTCCCTGTCCTGGCCTATCCACCTGAAGCCTGCAGGGCAGACCTAAGGCAGGGTGGGGCCTCGCTTTGGGCACTTGGCTGATCTTTGCACCCCTGTGGCCTCTGGAGTCTGAAGCTCCGACAGGGACTTCCTGGAGGTTTGGATATTTTTCGTTCCTTCTGAACTCTTGGACTTTGGAAGCTTTGTACCATTTTTTGTTTTTTTGAGACAGGGTCTTGCGGTATAACTGGAGTGGTCCTTGAACTCATGACCCTCCTGCTTCTGCCTCCTGTGTACTGGGACAAAGGTTATTGCACCACCACATCTGGGCGCCTTTACCGTGTTTGAGTACACAGACCAGCTCCATTATGTCCACTTGCAGAGATTTCCCACCCCCCAAATGAAGCTCTGTCCCACTAAACACCAGCCCCCCTCCCCTTTCCCAGCCACGGCCCTCACCACTCCACTCTGTGTCTATGCTTTAGGGACCTCGTAGGAGTGGAATCACAGTGTCCTCTGGGGACCAACTGACCGCACCGAGCATGGCGCCTTCACTATCCAGCCGTGTTGCGGAATGTGCCGGAATTCCCTTCCTCAATAAGCAGAACCATGTTCTGTTGTGTGAAATGTCTTGCTCCTCCACGTGTCCACAGGTGGGCACTGGGGTTGCTTCAACGCCATGGCATCGTGGACCCTTTCCACGGCTGCTTCACGCCTTTCCCTCCCGCGCACAAGGCTCCACTATGGTGTGAACCTCACCCTTTAAAGGGGATGAAGGTAAAGCAGTTTTGTGTGTGTGTGTGTGTGTGTGTGTGTGTGTGTGTGTGTGTGTGTGTGTGTGTTCCTAAAGGACTCTTAGTGACCTTGGAGGACTACTGTGGATGAGGTTGAGGTCCAAGAGGACATATAGAGCAGGCCTGGGACTGCAGGAGTCACAGAAAAGGGGTGAGAGATGGAGTGGGAATAGCAGACCAGTCCCAAGACACCCTACCTCCATGGACACTCCACTGGTCCAGTGCCTAAGTCCTGGGCATTCTCTGAATAGAGGAGCCCAAGCAAGCGGCCCTGGAGCCTGGGAGGCGCAGGGAATAGACATCATCAGGGTTGTGCTCTTTTCAAGCCGCTCTATGATCCCAGCCTCTCTGCCACCCTCCAAGCTCTGGACCGGCTTCTGCTGTAAGTGTGCCGACCCAGCATCGTCTACGTTCTGTCCCCACTCAATGCTCTGTCTGGTTGAGGAGTGTCTACATGGGAGCTGCCTCCGAAACACGAGTGTGGATTTCTGGTTTTGGGACTGAAGGGGATACATCTGTCATGCTAAGCCCAGGCTATGTCCAGCAATCCTATTACACCTTTGGTCCAGCTGGTTCCACGAAGCTCGGGGTGACTCCAGACTTCTTGATTTAAGCACTAGCACAGAGCCTTGAACCACAGGCGATATGTATCCATTTCCTGTGTTTTCTTTTCTTTTTTCTTTTTTTGTTTGTTTTGGTTTTGGTTTTTTGAGACAGGGTTTCTCTGTGTAGTTTTGGTGCCTTCCTGGATCTCGCTCTGTAGACCAGGCTGGCCTTGAACTCACAGAGATCCGCCTGGCTCTGCCTCCCTAGTGCCGGGACTAAAGGTATGCGCCACCACTGCCCGGCCTTCCTGTGTTTTCTGTGGCTTCTCTAGACCATAGATTCAATGACAGCCTGACAGTGGGTGCCGAGGCCACTGCCTCTATCCCACACTGTTACACATCTTTGCGTGGCTTCTAGCTATCATGAGGTCCCTGTGCAGGGTCTTTAGGGTATATGTGGTGTAAAACCGATCGCATAGGCCGGTTTTACCAGCTGACCTAACGACGTCCTTGCCGTCTCGTGACACAAGCTGGTGCGTTTCTCCTTTAAACAAACAGCAACAATTCCTGACGCCATGGAAACCAGGTCAGAGAAAATAAATACCCTTCTGTCGGCCAAGAAAAAATGCCTGTCAAACCCCGCAGCCTTCCTCACAGGCAGGAGCCTGCAGATTGCCTTGGCAACCTAGGGACAGGCCTCCACATGTTCCATGGCTTGGCTGTGGTGACAAAAGGTGACTACCAGCCTCTAGCCCCAGATTTCTATAGGTGGTGCTGCCTTTAGCCTCCAGGGCCTCCTTCCTCCTGAGAGTGCTAACCCACATGCATTTTCAGTATTTCCCCGACTCCCAGACCCATGCATGCTCTTCTTAAGCAGTCTCCTAAGACTAGGGGGAGGCATCAGAGTAGTCCAGGAGCAATGGGAGCTGGCAGTGTTCCCCCAGAGCGCAGGTCTATGCTGCAATATTTGTTCTGCAGGAGTCCAGGATGAAAAGAGGAAGGGGTCAGCCTAGCCCCTGCACAGGGAGCAGTTTGTCTTCCCACAGTGCAGTTTTAGGAGCTGAGTGAAAACCAAGATTTTGATGGTGCTTACGGACAGGGCAAGGGGCTTTCTCCACCGGCCACTGGGAAAGGCAGTCGTGAGCCCCACATGGAAGGGGTGGTACGGTGGTGTAAATGGCACTTTGGGAAACATCGAACACCAACAGCATCTCCTGTGTCTGATTTCATCTTTCTGTGTTTCTGCATCTTTCAGTTGTATGCTGCATATTTCCCATCCTCCCCACTCCATCCCATTTCTCTTTCATGGTGTCTGTTATTGGTGGTCAACCTTGGTCTGGAAATACTGCATGGAAAAATCCTAGAAATAAGTCATTGCACAACACTTGAGCACCAACATGAACCTTGGGCCACATTGCTCCATCCCACCCAAGATGTCCCGAATCATGTCCAGTGTATCCACAATGTTACAACACTCAACCGCTAAGCTCACTTTCAAGGAGACTGTCTCAGAATTCCAGTGTTCAGGGGCCCCATGCCAGATCCCACATAGTCACAACATCTGTGTCACTGTCCTCATTTTATCTCATTCCATAGGCCCAGGGTCATCACATGTCACCCTAGAAAGAAAGGTAAGCACTGCCCAGTCGTAGCTGGGAGGAGATAAATCACATCGCTTAGTTTGTGTTTAATGTCGTTCTCCGATAGTATGGGTTGTTGATGTTAATCACTTACTATGCCTAATTTATAAGCCTTATCATCGTCATGTATATGCAGAGAGATGTGGCTACGTGTTATACTGTTATTATAGGCAAGCCTGTATACCTATATGCACACACACCCTGATGGTGAATTTTGGCTGTCGCCTTGGTGAGATTTGGAATCACCTAGGAGACACACCTCTGGAGGTGACTGTGAAGGCATTTCCAGAGAGATTTTAACTCATAAGACTCACTCTGAATATGGCAGCGCTATCCGTGGGCTGGTGTCCTGGAATCCCAAGGGAAAAGGGAGGAAGCCAGCAGCTGAGTACCAACTTATGCCTCTCTCTCTCTCCAACCCTCCACCCACCCCACCCCCTTCCAACTGGATACAGTGTAACCTGCTGCGCCACGCTCCTGTTGCTGTAGCTAGGGCCTCCACCACCATGAGGAAGCATAGCCTTCAGCTGAAAGCTATGATCAACTCTTCCTTCCTTGCTTTTGCTGGGGATTCTGTGACAGCAAAAAAAAAAAAAAGGAACCAGTGCACACCTGTGGGGGAAATGGAGCCACAGCTGTGTACACAGCCTATCTATGACCTTGCACTTGGCTTGGTTTCAGGGGGGGAAAGGTCTTAGATCACCCCTTGTGCATGAGAAGGGACTGTTGTAATTTCACACGAAAGACCAGTGTGCTTAGAGGGCCACCTCAAGCAGCTGAAATGAGTGGAGACGCAACCAGAAACCAAGCCAGACTCCCGGCCCTTAGGTTTCTGACCATCACTCCTCAGACCACTGGGGGGTCTTACTTCTAGAATATTGTGGGTCCTCCCCCGCCCCCAGGGTGAGCTGTGAGAAAAGGCAGGGAATTGCTCTTACCTCTTGAGGCACTGGACCTCCAGCCCCGGGATCCCCCTCTTTCTCCGCTCCCTCCCCCAGCTTGCATGCCACGGTTAACCCTCAGTTTCACTGTCTTTCCATCCCCGACATCCTTGTCAGCAATACCCAGCTAAGGCTGGGTAAACCTGAAGTGTCATACCTGCCTTCAAGCACCTCTGGAGAAACCACACAACCATTTAGGAAACGTATTGCAGACAGACACTTGGCCACACTGAAGGTCATCACTAGATTTTTCACCCTGACCTCAGAGCTTGTCCCAGACACCATATCAGCTCAGAACCTACAGGGAAGAGGCAAGTGGCTGCCTCCTGCCTGCACTCTCTGGCCCATGCCAATGCCCACCTCTCCATCTCACAGCAGTGCCCATCCAAGGCCACTCTCCCCGCCCAGCCCTCTGTTTCACTGTCCTGCATGTGGCTTGCTTATGGTTCCCTGTCTCAATTGCCCATCTTTAAAAAAATAATCAAAAATACATTATTAATTGTATATGTATGAGTGTATGTCTGCACCTTGTGCATGCAGAGATCAGGGAAAAGGTGTCGGATTCCCTGGAACTGGTGTTACAGATGATTGTGAGCTGTCTGTCAGGTGCTGGGAATTGATGCCAAGACTCTCAGAAAGAGCAGCCAGCGCTCCTAACCACTGAGCTCTCCCTCCAACCCCTCAATTGTCTGTCTGAGAACCAACGGCCTGGAGAGAAAGTGTCTGTAACATCCAACCCCAGGGTTCCCAACACCCAACAGTGATGGCACACAGCAGATGCCTCATGAGCCTTTGGGGGACCATCTGATACCAGATTTCCTGTGGGAATTCATACTTGTGTTCATCTGTCCCTTCTCACCTTGATCTTGGCAGGGTACCTTCCTGTCTGTCACCATTTCGGGGCAGTCTGGAGCATGCTCACTCACGTTCGTAGCCACAGCACCTAGCACAGCTCTTAAAGATTATAGAAATGTGTGTGTATGCTTTCCAGATGACTAAACAAAAAAAAAAAAAAAAAAAAAAGCAAAACCCAGCAGACTGCAGTGTGCAGAGCTGCTGGACTCTGAAATGATGAGCGCCGCCACCGGAACATCTGTCATGGGAGTCACAGTGTCCTGTGCAACCCAGCAGAGAACCCAGAGGAAAGTGCTAGGCTGGCTCGAGGCAATGCTGGGGCCCCAAGGCTGCTCTCTCCGAATCTGTAGAGGGCAGAGCTTCCCAGGCTCTGCCAGGTGGGAAGAGTCAGAACTTTGCTCCCTGTGCTGGTTGAATGCATCCCCACCACCACCACCAAAGTTCACCTGTTGGCAATTTATTCCCTAAAATGGTATGTTGATGGTCTGTGGAGCTGGGGCTTCTGAGAGGTAATTGGGGTGAGATGAGCTCACGAAGGAAGGGCTCCCCGGACGGACGCCTTAGTGGCTTTGTAGGAAGAGGAAGATGCAGAGGCCTGGGCGGGCACACCTGCTGCCTGCATCAAGTTACAAAGGCATTATGATGCAGGAAGAAGGCCCTGGAAGGAAGCCAGCATCCTGCTCTTGGACATCCCAGCCTTCAGAACCATCAGCCATGCACACCATAAACCGGCCTCCGTGACCCAGGAAGTTCCCCAGTGAAGCAGCTCCCCAGTCTCGGGCACTTTGTTACAGCAACAGAAAACAGACCGACACTCCCCGGTGGCTAGGTACCTCAGATCCCACAGTGGAGAGCTGAAATGTATGGACCAGAGGACTTCCTCTAGACATGCCTCGCCAGGGTCGGTAACCAATCCCAAGCAGGGGTCAGTACTACAGTTCTCAAGCAAGCCCCGCCCCCGCCCCCCCAGCCCGCGCTAGGTTCTGAAGCTCTTCTTTCGGTCCTTGCTGATCCTCATGACACTGATGTCATCTTGTGCTCCATCTCCAGCTATCTCACACAGTTGTGTAGCAGATGTTAGGGGCACCGGCATCCAAAGGCCTCATAGCCCTCAGGTTTGGAATAGATTTGCTTGACCATCAAGCAAGACCATCATCAGCTGCATGCGCCCATGATTCCTCACTAGGGCTGTCAATGTAGCTCAGTGGTAGAGCACTTGCCTAGACATGTAAGGCTTTGAGTTCCCAAAGATGAAAATAAGAATATAAAACCCTAACCTTTATTTACTGCTGGGTGGGACTACAAAAATGTGTATCCACTATGAAATTTAGTATGAGGTGCTTTCCATTGCTGCTATAAACACCTGGACCAAAAGCATCTTGGGGAGGATGGGGTTTATTTTAGCTTACTTTATAGTTCATTATGAAGGGAAGTCAGGGAAGAACCCAAGGCAAAGGCCACAGAGACTTCTCTGGCTCCCATATACCACCCAAGTCTGCCTTCCCAGGGGTTGTACCACCCATAGTGGGCTGGTTCCTCCCACATCAATCATCAGTCAAGAAAATGAATGCCTATAGGCAATCTGGTGGAGGGACCTTCTCGGTTAAGGTTCCCTCTTCCCAAATGACTTTAGTCTCTATCAAGTTGGCAAAGACTAACCAGCACAGGAGATTTCTAAAACAAATGAACAAACAACAATAAACCAAAACAGAACTACAATATGACCCGGCCATACCATTCCAAGCCAACATAACACAGACGTTTTATATGTCCATGTTTCCAGCTGTACTGTTCACAACAGAGAGAAGCAGGAGCCACCTGGCTGTCCATCAATGGATGAATGGATAAGGAAAATGTGGTCCATGTACACAAAGGAATTTCATTCAACTGTAAAGAAAAATGAATTCGTGACATTTGCAGCAAAGTGAATAGAAATTATCTTAGGTGTCCATGCCCAGAAAGATAAATACCACGTGATCGCTCATGTGTGCATCTAGATTTTCATTTCTATATATGTATAAGGATGGGGGCACAGGTCTTCAAACTAGAGAGGGAAATGAGGTCTTCTGGGAAGGTTGGAGGGTAAGAGAATAAATACCTGAGGCTTGGAAGAGGATGGAAGACAGGTGAAGGGAAAGGACCCGGGGAGAGAATGGGAGAAAAAGGGAGAGATGAGAATATACAAGACAGTGTATGAAAGTCTTATGGTGAAACCTATTGCTTTATGCTAATCTAAAAACATAATAAAAATAAAAGTTAAAAGACCCACAAGTTGAAAAATTAATTAAATTATTCACTACAAACAGGAAGCCTAGCGCTCTGGAATTAAGGCCAGCTGGACAAGGATAAACTCATTTCTACTGGCAGGTGCATGGAGGCCCCCGAATCTGTTTTGTACTGGGACCACCTCTCCAGAACCCCAGACACCTCCCACTCTTGTTCCAGCGTCCCCAGGCCCTCCACCTCTCTCCACTGGGAGCTGAGGGGTGTGGCTTGCTTGCTGTTTGGTGAACTGTTAAGTGGTCCCTGCTTGTTGATCTGGGCACTGTCTGGAGAGGCGGGAGTGCCTGCCCGGGCATACTCCGACAACGGTGGCGTGCTAGGACAGGTGCCTCTGTGCAGGTGGGATGCTGTCAAGGTCAAGGCCAGGTAAGTTTGGGTAGACCTGTTCCCTAAGCTCCTGGCCCATCACTGGGGATTACTGGGCCTTGGGCTTTCTCTCTTCTGATTCCAAACCTGGGCTGTGACTCCTGCCTCAGCACACAACGTGTCAAAGTTTGGGGGTAAGGTGGGGCCAAACAAATGCAGGGAAGTGGCCAGGCTGGGATAGACCGCTTTCCTCGACCACTTCAGAATCCACTTGGCAGAGGCTGCGCAAAAACAAAAAACAAAAACCATGAAGTCCAGAGGGGCAAAGAGGCTCTTCCGTACAAAGAGGGGTCCAAGAATGAAGAGTGCCTTGTCCAACTCTTGGTGATACAGGAAAGCACTCCTCTCCTCAGAGGGGACACCAAGGTCTTCACAGCTCAGGGTAGCAGGCCTGCTCCCATTTAGTCTCAGAGCTACTGCGGAACTCCAGGCTCTGCGCATGGTGATTTAAGTTGAGAAGGCACAACCGGCCACGGTCCGGTCGGCACAATCATGAACACTGAAGGGCCCCCGCCCAGCAGACAGAGCTTCCGGCCTCCTGGTCCAAATAACAAAAGCAACCTCCAGGACCATCGCACCTCCAGGTCAGGTATGAGAATTCCAAATGGAAAGACAAAAGAAAACAAAAGAAAGGAAAACAAAACAAAACTCAGAGTAGTTCCCAATTGCCAGTCAGAATGCTATTTCAAGAAGGTGCCTCATTAGCAGAGGAAGGCACAGCCTGTGCTCCCCCCCCTGAATCATTTGCTCATCTCTCTAGAAGTGCATGCCAGGTGTTCTCTCCATCCTCAAGTGCCAAAGCATACCACAGAACCTGACAGAAAATGGTGCTGGAAGTTTCCAGGGATCAATGACAGAGCCACTGGAGGGCAGACAGGATTTCAAGAGGGTGCCAGGTACCAGCCCTCTCAGGTGGACCTGAACCCTCCTGTCTGCCTTTGTGGGCACAACAAGCTCTTCCTCTAGGATCTGGGAGGGAAGGATATTATGGGCAGGGCCGGCACAGGACAGTTATGGGAGACGGGCATCAGGAGGGACCAGACATCAAGTATGCCTGGATCCAGGTTTGCCTCTGGGGCAGCATCCTCCACTGGGTCTAGGCCCCAAGGTTTTCTTTGGTGCTGATTGAATAAAGCTGAGGACATCACCACTCCTGGATATGGTGGAGGAGAAGGTTTTTATTGTAGATAGGAGGGAGAGAACAGCCAGAGGCATCGGGAAGGGTCCAGATTGAGCATGGCCAGCAGAACAGACCAGGCCATGAGAGGAAATAGAGAGGGGGCGAGCAAGAGAGGAAGAAGAGAGATGAAGACAAAAGACGAGAGAACGGAGAGAAGGGGCAGGTCCAAGGAAATGAGGACCAAGAGAAGACCCGAGGGAGTGGAGCTTGGGCTGAAGAGGATTAGGGTATGGAGCCGGGTGAGAAGTGCTGGAGGAGCCAGGACTCGGTAATAGATACCTGAGAAGCTGAGAGAGCTTGGTGGCCCGTGTCAGCTTTGATATGCTAATGGGCACCTCAGTTAGCCATTTGTCCTGAGTGTCTTTGGGCCCTAACACTGATGACATGTTTGCAAACACTTCAGACCTTTCCAAAGGTTCTGGCTAGACTGAGGGCCAGTGGGTGGGTAAACTGGGAAGAAATGAGGGCCCTTGAGGCAAGAACAAGGGGGTTTCTTTGTTTGTTTGTTTTTCAAAGACAGGGTTTCTCCATGTAGTTCGGTGCCTATCCTGGCTCTCTGTAGACCAGGCTGGCCTCGAACTCACAGAGATCCGCCCGACTCTGCCTCCCAAGCGCTGGGATTAGAGGCGTGGGCCACCACCGCCGCCGCCACCCGGCCTCAAGGGGCTTTCTTACCTGGTTTCTTACCCTCTGTGTAGCTCTCCTAGGAAGGGGGCAGGAGGTTAGGACCCCCCGGGGAACCAGTGGTAAGCGGCTCAGATGGAACTAAAAATACTCCCCAAATCCTTGACTTAGGAAACCGTGACAAACCAATAGAGCTCTTGGGAAGACTGAAGGGACTCTGAGATGGCTAGTGTCCTTGAATGCCCTTCAAAGCACACTGGCCCCAGAAAAGCCAGGCTGGGAGTGGTGAAATCCTGGTGAGGCCCAGAGGTGTGGCAACAGTGGCACACGGCCCTCCCCCTTTGCCCTCTCTCAGGCCAGCAGCCCACACCACCCTCGTCTGCCCACAAACTCTTCCTCCCTTGAGGAGATCCCGGTTCTGAATCGGTTTGGATTAATTCCTGCTCAGGAGCTGTTCTGTGAAGCGCTCAGTTTTCTCTCACACAAAAAGCCATCTGGAAGGGAGACACAGAAGTTTAGCTTCCAACTGCTGCCTTCCTAGCCCTGGAGAATCGTCTGTCCCCTGTCATGTCTGCGCCTTAGAACACATCTAAACTTTCTGAGGAGGTGTGAAGGAACACCGGGCAGCCGCCACAAACAAAAGGAGTCACACACAGGCTGTTTCCCCTCTCTCCACACTCCATCTCCCCTTTAATGGGCCCTGCTTCCGGCAGGCACTCTCAGGGTCAGTCCCAAGGTCCCAGCCGCCCTGTGTCCTATCTGCTGCTGTCTGGAAGCAGCTTGGGGACAGACAGGGTGGGCCAACTGGCAGACAGCATGAGCCGCCAAGGGAGTGGGCAAAGTGCCCAGACCTCCGAGGGCCCCACCTATCAGCCCGGAGTCGGGTGGCGGGTGGCAGGGGCTGGGCCCTTCCGTCGCCTGTGTCTGAAGTGCCTCTCCTATTCAGCTGTCCCCAAAAGGACACTGCAGGACCAAGGTGGGGGCCCTTGAAGCGGGAGGCTTCAGGGCCATGCTTTAACTTTCCAACTTGCTGAATACTTTGAGTTTTGTTTTTGCTCTCGTTTTATTTTTCTGTTACAAAAGTAACTGGCGTTCAACTGACCGACAGTTTCCTAAAGCATCTTTGCAGCTGGCCAGCCCTCTCCGGGATGGGATGAGGGTCAAGGGGCAGTCGCTGCTGGCTGTACATCGCGTGCCCCGGCAGAGCGGAGTGATCAGCCCAGGGCCACCAGCTCCAGAGCCCCATGCCGAAAATCCCGCGGCTCTGTTCTACTCGTCAGCGTCGGAAGGGGTCCTGAGTACCCGCAGGGTGCCGTACCTACCACCAGGCCCCCTACCCCGGACGAGCTGGTCCCCGAGCAGGCTCGGCCTCCTGGCCCGTGGGCCACAGCAGTGTCGCCAGCTCCCGGCAGGGGGCGCTGGCAGTCTCGGGAGGCTGCGGAGCCCGGCCCCTGACGTCACCGCCCGCGGTCGCCATGGCGACGGCCTCACCAGCGCGCGCGTCAGAGCCTCCAGTCTCTTGGCAACCGCCCGATCTCCGCTCCCCCTCTGTCGGCACTAGGCCGCGCGTCGCTCTGGCGTCAAAGCGACGTCAATGGGCTGTGCCGGCCGCGGGGGGCGGGGCGGGGCGGAGCCTGCGCGGGGCGGGGCGGGGCGGGGCGTTGCCGCGTGCAGCCGGCGGCGGCGGGGCGCTGACATGCGGCGCGGCCCGGGCGGCGGCGGCAGCGTTGGCGGCGGCGGCGCGAACGGCGGGCGCCGGAGCAGAGCGAGCAGTCGAGCGGGCGGCGTCCCGGGTCGGGCGCACGGAGGGCGGCGGAGGTGAGCGGTAGCGCGGGTTCGGATCCCCGTGGCCCCGCAGGTGCGCGCGTGGGGTCGCGGGCAAGACTCCAGCCCCGCGGGCTCCCCATTGTTGCGGGTCGGCGCCTGGAGGCGGGTCCGCGAGCACCGGGGTTTAGAAGTCTGACCCAGGGAGCCAAGCGTCGGCGCGAGGGAGCCGGAGCGCGGTACAAGCCCGGCACCCGAGGGATCCAGGGGCTGGCGTGGGGTCAACCGCGGGTGGACTGCTGGCGCGCGCGCGCCCGGCCAGGACCCGGGGGGTCGGGGGGCGCGTGCGTGGGGGTTCGTGCGGAGGGAACCTGGGATCGAGGGGGCGCGCGCGTGGGGGCGCGGACTGGAAGCCCGGGGTGCGAGGTCTCGGGCTAGCGGGGATTCGAGGTAGAGGGTTCCGTTCGCGAGGACTTTAGCCGGGGGACACCGGGTCAAGGAATGTGCGAGTGGGGGGTGCGAGCCGGGATCCAGGCTCGGGGGACGCACTAGTGGGGCTCCGGGGCTGGAGGAACACGGGGTCGAGAACGCACGCGTGGTGGCCTGGCAGACACAGTTTCGGTGACCGCGTCGTGGAGGCTGGGGCTGGGGGGTAGAGGGGGGCTTCGGGTTCGGGCCGGAGTCAGTCGGTGCTGAACGCACTCCTTGCTGACCCGCAGGTGCGGCCCGAAGCCATGGTGATCATGTCGGAGTTCAGCGCGGTCCCCTCGGGCACCGGCCAGGGCCAGCAGAAGCCCCTCCGGGTGGGCTTTTACGACGTGGAACGGACCCTGGGCAAAGGCAATTTTGCGGTGGTTAAGCTGGCGCGGCACCGAGTCACCAAAACGCAGGTGCGCGCGCGTGTTGGGGGAGACTAAACCAAGGGGGTGGATCCAGCCAGGGGGTGGACCCCTGTGCTGATTCAGTCCTGCAGAGTTGATTGTCACAATTGTAAACGATGACAGTGTTTAGTCTGGTAAAGGAAAAAAAAAAGCTTTGTATTATGTTTCTGCATAATTTGTACAATTACTAGGGAACAGCAAAGATAATGACCAATACACCCCCTCCCGTGCAGAAAGAGAAAAAAAAGAAAACACACACACACACACACACACACACACACACACACACACACACACACACACACACAGCCAACCAGCATTGAGTGGCTCCTGTAAAGCAGGATGACAAATACAAGGGATTTTATTTAACCTCTCCTCCTTTAAATAATGTAATGTTAGTGGCTACTTTTATTTTCTCCCAACTTCTTGTGACCTTTCGAAGACATCAGATGTTTGAGAGATTTCATTTGCCAAAAAAAAAAAAAAGTGCAAATGAGATTACTTGAAGGTTTATTTCTAAACAAAAATATCCCCTTTTCTTTTTAAAAATCTGTAGGTTGCAATAAAAATAATTGACAAGACACGGTTAGACTCTAGCAATCTGGAGAAGATCTACCGGGAGGTCCAGCTCATGAAGCTCCTCAACCACCCGCACATCATCAAGCTCTACCAGGTGAGCTGGCTGAGCCTCACTGTTCCATGGGCATGTCCATCGCTTCTCACAGGCCACACCCTGAGCCTCTGGTCCCTGGAGGTGGCCCGGGTTTCTGATGCTGTGTGGGACCCAGGGAGTACCAAGTGAATAGATTGACCTTCAGTTAGGCTGTTCAGCTTTATGGATGGTTAGTCTCTTGCTCTCGGTCATACTTGGCTTGCCTCGTTTTATCTAGCATTGTAATTTGTTCCCAGTTTGGGACGTGTTGAGGTCCGTCACTGGGAGAATAGCCACATGTATGGTCAGGCTTAGTGCAGAAGGACCAACTTGAGTGAAACTCGAAACTTCCGCCTTTGCAGATGATTACTGAACGTTAAGAAAGCAGCTGTTCTTTCCATTTTTCCTTGCTGTATCTTTGTGATGGGGACAGCGAGCCCTTGTCTCCGGTTTACTCACAGTGCGGAGTCAAGACGAGACATACTTCAGCCCCAGGAACTTGCTAGTTAATCCTGGTGACAATGTGCCTCATCTACTGGTCTGTTGGTTGTTTCCTGATAATCTTCCTCACATCTTGCCTGGTGATAAAGGACCGCTTCTGCTGCCCTGAGCGATGGGTCTAGGTGTACAGGAGCCAGTCCTTGTGAACGTTGTTGTGGATGCTTGTGTGGGTGTGTGAGTCTGGTCAGTGACTCGCAGAGTTCTGGTGAGCCCGAGGTGACTGCAGGATACAGGAGCGTGCAGTTGGAAAAGCTGTGTGTACAGTGCAGTCGAGGAGAGAACTGTAATTTAAAATTACCCCTGGCCGTCCTTCGCGGCACAAAGGCAGACAAGTCATTGGAGCTTGCGTTTGGCCTGTGGTGACAGCTCCCTCAGTGTCTCTTAAGCACAGAGCCCAGGGCTGTGTGCGCAGGGGTCATACTTTATTTCAATCTTCATCTGTAAGTTGTGCTCGAAGATAAGTTTCCTCCATGGCCAGTGCTGGGAGAGGGGGCTGGGAAGAGGGCCTCCCCGACCTTCGGAACAGGCTGACTCTTGTGCTGTAGAGACCGATCTATGCTGCTCTTCACGCCTTCCTCTCCTCCCTGCTTTCCGCTTGCTGACCAGGTCGAAGCCATCGCACTGAGGAAATGTTGCCCAGGCGATGGATGCCAGAGTGGATATTTTAGCTCCTGTCTTCAGTGACTCAGCTTTCAGGATTGGGTGGGCTGGTGAGGCCAGTTGGTCCTCTGGTCTCGATACTGATGTCTGGCATTCATTCAGCTGGCCCAGGCATCTCGTTCTCTCCCTCGGGTGGGGGTAGGGTGGTGGGGGTGGAGAGAGTTGGATTGGTTTCATTTGTTGAGGTAGGGTCTTGCTGTGTAGCTCTAGCTGGCCCAGTGCCCTCTGTCTGGATAGCCTTCGACCTGTGGCGGTCCTCCTGCCGTAGTCTCCTGAGTGCTGGGGGCTGGGGTTCCAGATGTCTGCCACTACGATCGGTTTATGCAGGGTTTTAAACGTTTAAAAGATGCTCGTTTTCCTTCCCCTTTTCTTCCATCAAGAAAAGGAAAAGCAGGGGTCGTTGACTGCACTGTGTGGAAGGGAGATGGCAGTTAAATTTTTAGCTGAATTGCTGTTCTTTTTAATATTCTTTTCTTAGTAAATCTGTGACTCAAAAGATTCCTTAAAAGTATCTTTTAAAGGAGTAATAGCATGTCTTGAACCCAAAGAGATCTTTCTTCCTATCAAAGTCCATTCTCTTTCCCTCCCTGAAATGTTTGTTTGTTTATTTATTTATTTATTTATTTATTTATTTATTTATTTATTTATTTATTTATTTATTTATTTATTTATATTGAGACAGTTTCACTGTGTAGACGGACTGGCCTGGAACTTGCTGTGTAGCCCTGGCTGTCCTTGGGCTTTGGCCAGTCCTGCCTCTGCCTCCTGAGTGCTGGGGTTACAGGTGTAATCCGCCATGCCTGGCGCCTCTGAAATATTTAAACTATACAACATACATAAGTGTTTTTTTTTTTATTCATTTCCGAACCAAGAATTTGGATTTTACTTCGTTGCTTAGTTATGATTTAAATTTTTTAAAATAACATAAAGTTGTCGGCCAGTGAATGAATCTGAAGGTGTATGTTGACATTGACCGTTACTGTTGACACATGCCAAGCAATGGTGCTGTGCAAAGAGCAATCCCCTGTAGCTTATCTGGCAAGGCCATGTTCTTAAGGCTTAATGTCTTGTCAATAAGGCAAGTGGGGGTGGGATGTTTAGATTGATCTCTCAGTTTGCTTTTTTGGGTTTTTTTTTTGTATTTTGTTTTTTGTTTTTTTTTTTTAGCTTGAATGGCCAGTTGTCCATAGGGCTTCTGAAAGGATGCCTCTGGGATTCTGCCATCCATGGCCTCCAGAGCTCCCAGGCAAATGCTTGCCCTGCACAGCCTTGTTTGTGGCTCTCTCCCTGTCACGAGCAGAGGTACCAGGACAGACAGGCCCAGGAGATGGCAGGCAGAGGGGCTTATCGGAAGGCATGTGTCTCTGGGTTGTGTTGCCTTCCTATCCTGCTCTCTTTCCTTCAGTGATGGCAGCTTCTTGGAGCAGTCAAAGCTTGTATGGGGTTCAGGTGCATCCATCCTGGCCTCTGTGTGACCCCTTTTCCCCTGCTTAGGTCTCCCTTTTTTTTGTTGTTTCAGGTTATGGAGACGAAGGATATGCTTTACATTGTCACGGAGTTTGCAAAAAATGGAGAAATGTTCGGTGAGCTGCATTCATTTTTAGCGTTAGTGAAGCCCTGCCTTCTCACGTCTGCCTGTAGTCTCTGGGGCTTCTCGGTGCTTTTTTTTTTTGGCCCGGTCCCAGGTAGTGGCAGCCTCAGCATCTTGGGGGTCTAACTTTGTTTTGTTGTCCCTCAGATTATCTGACTTCCAATGGGCACCTGAGTGAAAACGAGGCGAGGAAGAAATTCTGGCAGATTCTGTCAGCCGTGGAGTACTGCCACAACCATCACATAGTCCACCGGGACCTCAAGACGGAGAACCTGCTGCTGGACAGAAACATGGACATCAAGCTGGCAGGCAAGAACGTGTGGCCGGGGAGGCCCTGTGGGGTCTCTGGTTCCCGCGCACCCTGCAGCCGCCACGCTTGCCGGTCCCAGACTAATGCCAGTGCCTGTTCCTCTGCCTCACAGATTTTGGATTTGGGAATTTCTACAAGCCAGGAGAGCCCCTGTCCACGTGGTGCGGGAGCCCCCCCTACGCAGCCCCCGAAGTCTTTGAGGGGAAGGAGTATGAAGGCCCCCAGCTGGACATCTGGGTAGGAGCCTTTTTGGACCCTGCTGCCTGCCACCCCACCACCCCTGGAGCTGGCAAGCAGGGCACCAACACAGCCCCCTGGTTATTCACAGAGCCTCGGCGTGGTGCTCTACGTCCTCGTCTGTGGCTCCCTCCCTTTCGATGGACCCAACCTGCCGACCCTGAGGCAGCGGGTGTTGGAGGGTCGGTTCCGCATCCCCTTCTTCATGTCTCAAGGTGAGAGGGGGCATGGAGGTGGTCTGGGAGCCCTGGGAGCACTGGGTGAGCTGGGTGGTGGCTTTGGGGAAGAAGTGGTGGGCGGGTCTTGGCAGTGCCCGCCCAGCGATCCAGCAAGTCTGCTGTTAAGTCAGGTTCAGGTGCAGGTGATCAGGCTACAAGAGCGGCTCAGCCCACAGGTGCTTTCCCAGTGCCCTACTTACAGCAGGGACCTCCCCACATACTCAGTCTCCTGCAGAGCCTTATCTCTGCAGTCCCCCCACCATCAGGACCTCCACCTCTGCAGTCCTCCCATCATCAGGACCCCCACTTCTGCAGTCCCCCCACCTCTGCGGTCCCCCCACCTCTGCAGCCCCCCACCATCAGACCCCGGGATGCCAGCCTCCCTCACACAGGACTTTCTGTTCTATAAAGATGCCTCGCCTCGTGTGTGCCACAACAGGAGGGAGATTCTAGATAGTTTCCTACAGGGACATTTAAAAAGCCTCTTCCCCGGGTCTGGTCCCCAACTCAGTGGCTCTTTTCTGTAGCAGGGGGAACCTATAATGGCAGCTTCAGGCTTCTTGACTATCACGCGGGTGGTCTTTGCCGGTGTGATGACCTCTGCTGTGGGAGTGGGACCGAGCCCCAGGCTCAGCACCCTGTCCTCAGTATGAGTGCTTCACCTCCACAGACTGTGAGACCCTGATCCGGCGCATGCTGGTAGTGGACCCTGCCAAGCGCATCACCATTGCCCAGATCCGCCAGCACCGGTGGATGCAGGCTGACCCCACCCTCCTGCAGCAGGATGACCCCACCTACTCCATGCAGGGCTACACCTCCAACCTGGGCGACTACAATGAGCAGGTGCTGGGTATCATGCAGGCCCTTGGCATCGACCGGCAGAGGACAGTGGAGGTGAGCATGCCGGGCATAGCCCTGCCTGTGCCTTAGCCCCGGACTGGCGCTGGGACCAGCTTTCTCAGGCAAAGCAGACCATTGCCTGTGGAGTTAAAATGGGGTACAGTCTTAATTTCAGGGCCAGCTTGTCCCCTTCTCTATGGATACTCTTGGCTGACTGGGACTTACCCGGGAAGGATCTCACAGGGAAGCCCAGTGGCCAGCGCAGCCAGGGCCTCGCTCTGACCCCACTCTCCTTGCTCCCCAGTCTCTGCAGAACAGCAGTTACAACCACTTCGCCGCCATTTACTACCTCCTGCTGGAGCGCCTCAAAGAGCACCGGAGCACCCAGCCCTCGTCCCGGCCCAGCCCGGCACCCACCAGACAGCCCCGGCTCCGAAGCTCGGACCTCAGCAGTCTGGAGGTGAGGTTGAGCTCCCTCCCTCCCAGAGCCCTGCTCCCGTCCCCTCAGAGCTCGGAATCCCTGGCTTGGACGTGGCGCCGACTCTCTGGGCAGTTCCCTGGAGCTCATGACAACCCTCGTTGCAGGCTGTGGGGATAGGAGGGCCTTTGGGGCCTTTGGGGACGACAGGGACGGAGAGGGCGAGTCATGGCTGCTCCACTCCAGGGCCAGGTTCTGCCCCTCTGGCTCTTGTTCCTAGCGCCTCCTCCTGGCCACCTGCATGGGCGTGTGGCCTCACAGGTGAAGGGCCAGAATCCTGAGCCCCGAGCCCAGTTAGGTAGCCAGCATCCGATTCTGCCAGTCCCCACCTGTAAAACCAGCTTGCTTTCCACTGGTAGTTGGACCCTGGACTCACTTCCTGAAAACCCCTCCCTCCTCTCAGGTGCCTCAAGAAATCCTCCCGTGTGACCCTTTCCGGCCCTCTCTGCTGTGCCCGCAGCCCCAGGCCTTGGCCCAGTCTGTCCTGCAGGCCGAGATGGACTGTGATCTCCACAGCTCACTGCAGGTGAGGGCTGGTCCCCTCTTCCCTGGTGGCTGTGTTCCGCTGGTGCCCGTTCCCAGAGCCCTGGACGTCACCGGCTTCTGTCCCCTCCCTTGCAGCCCTTCCTCTTCCCCGTGGATACCAACTGCAGCGGGGTGTTCCGGCACCGTTCCGTCTCCCCCAGCAGCCTCCTGGACACAGCTATCTGCGAGGAGGCCAGGCAGGGGCCCGGCCTGGAGGAAGAGCAGGAAGCCCAGGAACCTCTGCCTGGCAGCACAGGCCGGAGGCATACACTGGCTGAAGTCTCCACCCATTTCTCCCCACTCAACCCTCCTTGTAAGTGTCCCCAGAGACCCAGCGTCCAGGGTGAGGGTCAAGACCAGGCGGAGCTCGCTTGAAATGGGTCCTTTTGCCTGGCACCCTCCTCCAGTTAAGAGTTTTCGTTTTAGTGACCCAGGGCTCGCACTTGGACATGCCTGGGCTTATCTCGGGAATGGGACACCCCTTGGTTGTCCCAGGCACTAAAGGGCAGGTGTTTGGCCTCGGGCCTCTTCCTGTCCTGGGGTCTGAGTGTCACTGTTAGCCTGCCATCTGCCTTCCCACCTGTGGGCTCTGGTGGCCTAGATGAGGGTCAGGGTTGGAGAATGAATACCGTACCACGGCCTCCCTCACTGACAGGCCATGTGTCCTCTCCCCCAGGCTGTGTGACCTTAGGGTGTGTGGTCTCCTTCTCAAGCGTTTGCTCCTCCCACAGGCATAATCGTCTCCTCCTCGGCCACGGCGAGTCCCTCCGAAGGAACGAGCTCTGACAGCTGTCTCCCCTTCTCTGCAAGTGAAGGTCCTGCAGGGCTCGGTGGTGGCCTGGCCACCCCAGGGCTGCTGGGCACCAGCTCTCCAGTCAGATTGGCCTCGCCTTTCCTGGGCTCACAGTCGGCCACCCCTGTGCTGCAGGCTCAGGCGGGTCTGGGCACAGCTGTCCTACTTCCTGTCAGCTTCCAGGAGGGACGGAGGGCGTCAGATACCTCACTCACTCAAGGTAAGGTCCCCTTGTGCCCCATGCAGGCCATCTCTGCCCATCCCCAGCCGGGGCAGGACCCTCAGTGCTCCTCAGACGGGCTGGAGGTACCACCCCGGCTCTGTGCGGCCCTGGCTTACAAAGTGGGCTCAGACCTGACCCTAAATGCCAGGAACAACTATTCTGGGCAACAACTCCTGTTGTGACAGGAAGGGCCAGGATTAAGGGGGGACCCTGACAAACCGCAGTCCCGTAACCTGTTTGGGTTTCTCCATGCCACTCAGAGTCAGGGGGTACCTGCGAGGTCCCCTATGCCTGTGACAGTCCGGGGAGCACCCAGTGCACTGTGTACCCCCTCCTCCATAGCGTACCCAGACACACCTGTCCCATTGGGGAGGGAGTACAAACCCGGACCTGGATAGAAGACCAGCCATGGGGGAGGGGTGGATGTCGGGCTCAGGAGCTGGCAGCTGCCAGGCCCTGTAGGGAACCACTGCCCAGTGACCCTTTCCCTTCCCTTATCCTCAGGGCATAGAAACTCCCAGCAGGCTAAGGCCATGCTCTAGAGCCAGGCGGGCTAACCCCTGCTCTTGTTTCCACAGGGCTGAAGGCCTTTCGGCAGCAGCTGAGGAAAAACGCGAGGACCAAGGGGTTCCTGGGGCTGAACAAGATCAAAGGGCTGGCCCGCCAGGTGTGCCAGTCCTCCATCCGAGCTCCCCGGGGAGGCGTGAGCACCTTCCACACCCCAGCCCCCAGCTCCGGCCTGCCAGGCTGCACGGCGGCCGGCAGCAGTCGGGAAGGCAGGAGCCTGCTCGAAGAGGTCCTGCACCAGCAGAGGTGAGCCTGCCACACCGCTCCTGTGCTCCGGGCCCTTCCGAGGGAGGAACCCACTTCCCCGGGTGCCGAGACGTCCCCAGTCACGTGATCCCTGCGAGAGGTCTCTGCGGCCTGGCACCTCGTGGTCCGGGATAGAGCTCGGAGGGGCGGCGGGCAGGTTTAGTAACCCTTTGTGGGTGGAGGGCAGCGGTGACCAAGACGGTCCTGTTGAGCTGGCACCTCCAAGTTGCCACAGCAGCTCAAGGACTTAGGGCAGGATGGCTCAGGGATGTGTCATGTCACACAGCAAAGCTCTGTGAAACCTCGTCCGCCAAGCGCCGCTCCGAGGTGGGTGGGAGCCACCTGGGCGCTGTGGAAACGGGGAGTGCTGGGCAGGGCCCACAGAGTGACCGCTCCCCTCCCCGTCCCTCTGTTCTCCAGGCTGCTCCAGTTACAGCACCACTCGGCCACCCCCGCTGGCTGCCCGCAGGGCCCCCAGCCATCCCCTGTCCCTGTCCCATACGTGCTCACTCCCTGTGACGGCCTCCTCATGTCTGGGATCCCGCTGCTGCCCGCACCTCTCCTCCAGGCTGGAATGTCCCCTGTGGCGTCCGCTGCCCAGCTCCTGGATGCCCACCTGCACATCAGTGCTGGCCCAATGGCTCTACCCGCTGGGCCCCTGCCACAGTGCCTCACCAGGCTGGCCCCAAGCTGTGACCCTGCTGGGCTGCCACAGGGGGACTGTGAGATGGAGGACCTGACCTCTGGCCAGCGGGGGACATTTGTCTTGGTACAGTGAGGGTGGCCCTGCTACACGCCACCCCCCACGGCCCGTTGACTCTTCCAAGCAATAATTTCAGAGTATGTGAAGATGGTTTCGGACTCAAAGCCAAGAACTTTCTAGAAGTGAAACAAGCAATATGTTTGGTGTATGGGCTTTTTAGGATTTTGTTTTTGTTTTATTTTTTTTTCCTTGCACTGAATGACCTCAATGATGAGTAGGGACTGAAACTTTCTGAAGAAAAATAATAATTGAGGGTGTGTCATATGGGCGGGTGGATGGGAGGGGACGTGGGGTAAGGGAAGAGGCCCGTGCAGCTGGGGTGAAGGAGAAGCGAGGGGCCACGCTGCTCGGGGACCCCTACACTCCCGTTCACAGTTCATCACCGTAACGTGATGAGCGCGGACGTCCCCGGAGGCAGCGGCGCCCAGCATGGCACATGCCTGTGTGTTGGTTGGCATCGGTTTGGGTTCGGGTTTGGGTTCACAGCTCTCCACTTCTGAAATGCTCGTGCTTTACCAAAAACTGTGAACTTGCTGCTTTCCGTGTGGGTTTTAGAACAGCCAAGACCGGCCTAAGGGGAGACCGTGTGCATTGTCGGGATCTCCCCGCCAGCCAGCCGGAGGACGACCTTGTCGTATTCTAGCTTGAGTTTTGTAGCCGCTCAAGTCAGTTTGCCAGGCTTATTCAGAGGAAACCACAAAGGACTGGAAGGGGTAAGGACCTGCAGGTGGGTGCTCTGTCCCACGGTCACTCGGCCCAGAGCCCTTCACACCGCAAGGAAGCCAACAAGTCCCTTCCTGCCGTGTATCTCGACTCCGCTGCTAATGACCAGATTTTTACGCATTTCATTATCAGGGTCCAACAAGAGCACCTGATGGGGAAATTGTGCAATACCAAGGGGGCTGTGACCAGAGGGGTCCAGGCAGCCAGCGGGCATCTTGGTTATGACCACCTGCCCTTGGTCTGGGACCTTTCCTGTTAAAACCCTGGCCCCCCCAGGCCTGGCCTCTGTCTGGCTTGCTTTCCAGGAAGATGAGAAGTGTAGGTCAGTGTTTGTAAAGTTTCTTTTTTTAAGCAGATACTGTATATGTATATAAATAGGAGACAGACACTACTTATTTTTTCTATTTTCTATACACTTTTGTGTTCCTGGCTTAAACCTCCCTTGGTCACATTAAGAAGTGTCCCCCATCCGCACCACACTTGTGTTGAAGGGGCCGCGGGCTGCCCACCTCCGGCACAGGGTAGAGGTGTCAGGGAAGGGGTGGGCCCACCTGACGAGTGCAGCTCTGGAAGCAACCAGGGATGTCACCCCTTCCCACGCTTACGTCAGGCATCTGTCCCTCTGCCTCCCCGGTGACTTCCACTCTGGCATCTCCACCACCGCAGTATTAACCTGAGGTCGTTAAGGGAGAGGGAAGGAGGCACTTTTAAAAGCCAAAGATTGACCGAGTTACCTGAGGCCAGGAAGAGGCCGCGCTCAACCCGATGTCACGGCGCGGTCCTCCCTGTCGGCCCTGTGGCCCGTCTTGTGCCGCTTGCTCTCAAGACAGGTGACAGACCATTCTTCTGGGTCAGAACTGGTGCCCTCCCTAGAACAAGCCAAAAAGTGACCCTCCTGCCGACTCACCAGATGCGTGGATCGGGGAAGCACCCAGCGGCCTGGGCGGCCAGCCCTCGTCTCCCACAGTTCCTGTCCGGATACCACAGATCAAAGGCCTGGGCTCTGCTGTGTGTCAGAAGCGACAAGCACTTTACTTTCTGCCAGTTTTTTTTTTGTGTCTTCTAGTCACTGTCAACCTTCTCCGGGGCACAGTAACGTCCTGGTTTTTAAGTTCTTGTTTTTTGGCGAGTGTGGTGTGCTTATGTAGATCCTCACAGCCCTGTCCTGGACTGTAATGGAATCGCCTATTTAAAGACACTACGTGATCTCAGATGTATATAATGGTTTTATTGTTTTTGTTTTTGTTTTTTACTATGATGGAATTGTTTCATTTCTCATGTTAATGTGAGAAACGTATGCCAAATGATTAGTTGATGTATGTTTTTTTAATTTAATATTTAAATAAAATATTTGGGGGGAAACCTTGACCTTCCCTTGGTTCACCTCTGGGAGCGCATTCCTTTGAGACACTGTTGGGAGGCCCCCCCGCGGTCTGGGGCCTGCTGTCTACAGCGGGCTGAGCTGTGTCCAGGCCTGCCTTGGTGGCCTGTCTTGGCCCAAAGTCTGCAGTAGGCTTTTCCTTCCCTGTGGCCACTGCCCTCTTTGGTCCCCCTCCTTCCTCCAAATGCTCTCTGGATTCCTTGACACATTCTAGAAGTTTTAAGGCTTTACAAGTGTTAGAAGAGTTTCCCAGGGGAGCTCCCGTGGTCTGTCTTCACTGCCTTCCAGCATAGGGCAGTCTCACACAGCAGCTCCTGTGGGTAAAGACAATCCCTCAACTTCTTTATAAGTGGAAGACCGGCCCTGGAATGGAGCCCGAGTGCCCTGCAGTGGGGAGGTACCATGGTGCAGACTCCATAGGAGATAATGGGACAGCTCTTTCCCTCTCTGGGCCTGGACCCCAAAACTGGTCTCAGATGCACGCCAGGTTCATAGGAGCACAGTCAGAGGTCGAAGTTTAGAGGCAAGCCCAGTGTCCATGTATGGATGAATAGAAGGACCAAATGTGGTCCCTCCCCATAGTGGAATATTTAGCCGCCTAAGTGAAGAGAACCCCAGCCTGAGTGAATCCCAAGGATGTGCCCAGTGGGATAAATCAGTCACATCAGGCAGAGGCAGTATGACTGTATTTCCATGAGGGCCTTGGAGTAATCAAACTCACAGAGTAGAAGAGCAGGTTAGGCAAGAGATAGTGTCTGCCTTTCGCAGGGACAGAGATCCAGCTTGGGACAGTGAGATCCTTCTGGAGGTGACGGCTGCACAAACACGCGCTTGAATGCCACTGAGCTGTGTGCTCAGAAGCAGGAGAGCACATTTCATGTTGGGTCTGTTATGCCACAATAAAAGTGTTCAAGAGAAAAGACTGAGTGAGCAGACAGCGGCTGCCAGAAAGAGCCAGAAGGGGTCGTGGCCGAGCACAACGAACTCAAAACAAGGACATACCCCTGCAGGTGATGAGAACCCAGAATCTATGCCAGGGCCCTCGAATGTGAGGAGCATTGCTCCCAGGGGACAGCCCAGCCCTCAGACTGCTAGACAACGGGTGGAAGGCTGTGAGGGTGCCTCCTTGGATCCCAGTGAGCCTTGGTGGCTCATGCTGCGTGTTTCAAATGGTTACCACATCTAGACTTGCTAAGCCAGTCATCCAAGAGGAGAGCCAACCCAGACAACACCTCTAAGAAACCTTGGTAGACCAGGTCCCACCTTGGCTGTGTGTGTTCTTGGTGGCGACATCGCTGAGGCTCAGGACAGTAGGCTTAGTTCAGATGTTCAGCTTGACTCCATGGCGTATGCAGTGGCCGTGTGCTGGGAGAACCTGCTTATTGAGTGAAAAACTGAACCCAACTCCAGTCAACTCTTGTCTTGGGATCTCCCTGTGTGTTTGGCTTTCCCACGTGTTCTTGTGAAGTAGTAGACTGACATATATGTCTCTGCTCCCCACCTAGGTGCTACTCTCCAAATGGGGTATGTATGTCATGTCATGGTGCCCCGGAGAGACTGGGTACGGTCCCATGTGAATAGCTCCTTAGGAAACAGTGTCAGCTTCATGTCCCCCAATGGCTTTTTCTAGAACGTGTGGCCTTCCAGGAGGAGGAGGATGGAGATGATAAAACATCATTCAGATCGCTCAGGTTGAAAATCAGAGCCCCGGGAAACTTCTAGAAACTCTGTGGGACCCTAGAATTCTGTCCTGGGCTAGTTGATCTCACAGCCTTTTCCAATCCCTCTGAGGAGGAGCAGCCTTGGTTGCTGTGGGCGTATGAGGTCCCTTGCCCGTGGAGAGGTCCCTCCCCAGCCCTGCCCAGGTCTCACTGCCAACATTTTTGCTCTGCGAATGGCCCCACCTTCCCAGGGAGTTTCACAAGATGTTTACATCAGGGACGTGTTCGTTCCTGTCCTGCCACTAGAGAGGCAAAGTGGTGCTTGAACACACCCCTCAGCGCACAGCTGCACTTCTGAGAGATGGGGCGTCCTGGGGTTCTGAAGCTTTCTTCCTCTGGACCCCTCTGGCTAGGGTCCAGGCATACCCTGGAACAGCGACCGCTGCCGAGCAAGCGGCTGCTTACGTCCTTGCTAATGGAAGATAGAGCCGTGCCCATCCGGCTCAGCACACAGTGTCTCGGTGGCTAAGAATGTGGTCTTTGCTGTCACATGCCTGCCTTTGTGTCCTAGCCCTTCCAGTCCTGTGACACTGGACAGATGACCTGGATGGGCTGTGTATTAGTGTTCTTGTTTGCGACGTGGTATACTCAGCCACCGGGTCACCTCTTAGGGCCTCGTGGGTTTTGACTAGCTGTGACACACAGAGACAGCACAGTGGCTGCCTGGATGCAGTGAGCACTAAGCAAACAGTGACATCCCTAAGCGTCACCCTCAGCAAGGACAGGACAGAACACCCCTCCTCCCACTCCAAGAAGGAGTTGTCAGCTGGCCACACAGCTCCAGGCCCACCCACCTGTCCTAACACTCAACCCGGAGGGTACCAAACTCTTACAGAAAATAGGAGACCTCACCCAGCATCTGGCTACGTACAACTAGGTGTTTTTAATTGCTTGATGGCAGGCTGGCTGGATCTGCAAAAATACAGGTAGGAAGAACTTTTGGCAATCTCCAGGAGCGAGACCTCCTGCGGCTTCCTCTGTATCCCAGCATGCACTAGGATGTGAGGCTGTTCCAAGCGGGGCCTTCAGAGCAGGAACTGAATCTGACTGAGAAGGAACTGACTCCTGGGGCTAGAAGAAAAAAAAAAATCTAGTTTTTCTTCTAGAATAAAGTGGGGTGTGGTAGAGGATGCCCTGACGAGGGGTTTGGCAAGCACCGACTGAGGGAAATGTGACCTTGGTCTTGCAGTGTGGGCCCTGCAGAACACCAGGGTTTCTTTAAGGCCTGGGAATCTGGGCGTGGCTTGTGGCTAGGGGTTGTTAAGTGGAGTTGAAGTGTTTCGGCTCCCATTCCTCCGAAAACTGCCCGCCTCTCCATCCACTTTCACGATTGCTATTTTGGCTATCTGAATGTGATTTCTCTAAATTACTGAAAGGACTTGAAAACACTCAGGAGACCCAAGTGGCCAGTCCCAGCAATGCTGGTGTCTTCCCTTCTCCCTGGGATAGCTCCGGGGTGGACTGGAATCCGGCTTCCCCGAGCAGGGGCCGGAAGCTTTCTTTGCAATCCAAGAGAAAGATGCATTCTTCTTTTCTTTTTGCAGACAGGATCTCGTCTTGTTAAACCCCTGCTGGCCTTTAATTCTCTGTCTAGTCAAGGATGACCCTGAACTTCTGATCCTCCTGCCTCTGTGTCCCAAATGCTGGGATGACAGGCCTGAGTCACACAGTTGGCTAACACGGTGCTGGGAATGGAACTGAGACTTCATCCTTGCTAGGCAAACACTCTAGAAACTGAGCTACATCTCCAGGCCCCCAAAGGTGCATCTTTAAAGTTCTCCAGCCAGCAAGAAGTCGGGTGAGAAGCAAGAACCCCCCAGCTTGCAGAAAAGAGGGGGGAAGTGCAATCAATCCCAAGCCCCTGTCCTGACTTCATGTTCAAAGAGTTTGGACCACAGATGGTCCAGTGCATGCCGCATGTGGAGCATTCCTACTGGGTAGTAAGACATGCTGTCCCCACCCCAGGTGCTAGAGGACCTACTTCCTGTCGCTGTGGGTTGGCTGGCATTTTTCTAAAGTTTTCTACAGAGACACACAGTGTGGCTTTCTGGGTCTGGCTTTGTTCCTTGGCATCACTGGGTGGAGACTCATCGAGTGCTCCATGGGTCACCAGCTCACCTCCTCTAATTGCACGCCATCCCTGGTGCATACTCATCGCAGCGTGTTTACCCAGCCACCTGGCGATGGGCACATGGTTGTTTTCCAGCTTCGGGCTATTAGAAATGATGCTGCAGTGTTTGTGTGCCAGTCTGGGTGGGGACGGTTTCATTTCTCTTGCGCGATATAGGCCAAAGGACGACGGCAGGACAGTATGGCTGGACAGCTGCCAGCCTTACCTGAGGCTGCCACACTGTCCTGCAGAGTATCTGCTCCAACTCACATCCCCACCTCCAATGGACAGAGTCCTGCTCACATGCGGCATTATCAGTTTTTTGCTCTTTAGCCATGCGATGCTGTGTACGGTGGGGGCAGCGCCTTTTTGCAATTTTACTTTGCCTGTTTACCACCATAGAATGCAGGCTGGCCTCAAACTTAGGACCCTCCCTCCTCAGCCTCCACATTGTTGGTATTGCTGGCGTGCACCACCTCACCCAAACCAGTTCCTTTTCACTAAAGACCTTTAAAATCATGTAATGGACCAATAGTCACCCTATTTCTCAGGTTTATTTCAATTTTTTCTTTTTTTTTTTTTCTTTTTTTGCTACTTTTCCTCTCTGTGGTGCTAAGGCTTGACACCAACCTCATGTCTGACCTGCACGTCCCTTCTCTGCTACTGGCCACACCCCTTGCTCCTTCCCAGGATTTCACAGGGTTACCTGAACCCTTATTATTGAATTATTGGCATTCTCTATATATTCATCATGGAAGCCTCTTTGTTATGTGGGTTTGTGTATACATTTGTAAGGAGAGAAAACAATCTTTCAATGTGGGGCTTGCCTTCCCTTTGACAAGAGATGAAGTTTTTCGTAAATTTAACCTGTGCATTTTGACAAATTCTAATCCATCCTTTTTTTTTTTTTTTTTGTCCTGTGGCCAGTGCTTTTTGTATCTTGTCTAAGAAATCTGTCTACACTGATGTTTTTAGAATATAATTTTTATTTGTAGGTCCTTTGTATCTTTGTAGGGATTTTCGGGACATCTTGCCAGTGTCTGAATTTAAATGTTTAAGAAAGCGGGTTTCATTCTCTTTCTTTCATGTTTGGTGGGGTTTGTCACTGGAGGCATTTCTTTGTAGGAGGCTTTAAACTCCAAATTCAATTTAAGGAATACATCTAGAGCTCTTCAGAGTTTCAATTTCATTTTCGAGTAAGCTGTGGGAATTGAGGGTAGGGGCTGTGAGTTTCACCGGCTCTTACCATATTTTCTAGAACGATGCTCCTATAAGGTTTGTTTTTATGACCACCCCAAGGATAATAGTGAAACATTTAAAACCCACCAGCAGATGCTATCAAAAGGCATGGAGTCAAATTCAACAAGTTCTACCCCTCCAGATCCCAGCTGGACACAAAGGCTGGCCATTTGTCCATGTGGTTTCTGGATCCTCTAGCTGTAGGTAGAGTGTACACACAACACACACACACACACACACACACACACACACACACACACACACACACACACACACCAAGACACACACACACACCAAGCAGAGATGCAGCACTTCAGCCACTCCTGCCAACCAGGAGGCCATGCCAGTGGGTGCCCAGCTGCCTGAGGACAGGCCATAGCAGGCCCGGCAGAATGAGGTGTGGGGATTGCCTGGAAAACTTGAGCTGTGTTGTGTATCATTATGAAGCTTTCCCCGTGACACACTTGGTCTGGCTCATGCCAAGTACCTGATGGGGAAGGGTAGGGCCAAGGGCTTGGGGTCTGGGCTTAGCATTTAAGCCTCAGCACCTCCACTTCATTCCCAGCCCCAGCCCTAGATGCTATGTGCTTGCCACCTTTGGGAGGTCTCAGCCACCTGGGACTCCTAGGAACTCTGCCCACCTTCACCCATGCCCGAAGCTGCAGGCAGCCTGTGCTGAGCAATGCTCTTAAGGCATTTCATGGGCAAGCTCCCCCTTAGCATGGGTATCATTATTTTTCCTGAAGTAGCGTGACAGCCCATAGTCCCTGCTGCCTGAGTCAGATGGAGATCATCACCTCTCACAGGCATGGCTTGCTATTGGCCACTCAGGAATCACACTGTCCACAGCTCTCCAGTCCCAGCTCGAATACTCCAGGGCCTGAGGCACAACATGGCGACGGAGACGCTGCCCTGCTCAGAGCCTCTGCCCGGAGCCCTAGGGTGAGAGATGGCTTCTAGGTTGAGAGTAGACCCATCATGGGCACACAGAAGTCACAAGCTGGCAAAGAGGGGGACTCGGATAAAGTTGGCAATGGCAGCGGGAACTGCTCTTTGTGAGAATCTGAGGTCGAGTCCTGCCAGGGAAAGAGGCCCATCTCAGCAGTCACCCCATGAGAAGAAGAAAGAGTCCTGGGCTTCGGTGAGGTCAGGGCTGACCACTACTGTGGGTGAGCCATGATCAGTGGCAGGCAGCCAGAATGGGGTGTAGGGTAGCCGTGTACTGGGACAAGTACTTGACCCCCAAACCTCGTCACTGGTTTCTCCTGTGTGTGAGCTGCACATACGGGAGTCCCGCTTTGTCCCCGAGCACCTGAGCTCCCAACCCTACAGTGTCACCGGTTCTCACCCCACAGAGCTTCGGGCCCCATTCCTGCCCCCAGATCTTGTCAGAGCCTCTGTTCACTGCTTCCTGCGTCCAGCGGCCAGGTCCCCCTCCCCCACTTCTGAAGCTGCGTACTCCGAGGCCTGCCCCCTAAGCCATGGACACTGTGACCATTTCGTCATCGATATCTTGTCTCTGGTCCCTGGCACCTTCCACCTCGAGGGTCTCATGGCGGACCCCTGTTTTACAGGTCAGACGCAGGTAGGGAGGAAGCCTGTTTCTGAGGCAGGGCCCGAGTTGTCTTTCTTCCAGTCCCTTCTCTGGGAGAAAATGTCCCTAGGCACCATGGGTCTGAGGGGCAGGAACCCCCGGGACTGGAAATATCAGAGCACATCCTCTCCTTGATGGATTATCTCCCCTCCTGCCATAACAACACGTCTGACCTCCATGTGGAGATGGAGAAACTGAGGCCTCAGAGCTTAGCAAGGCAGTACAAAAAGGCCACTTCCAGAGGCTGAGCTGCCATCTGGCTTCTGCAGGCCAAAAGGGCTGACTACTCTGTAGGCCCTGTGGCCATGGGCTTCCCTGATTGTGTCCCCCACCCCACCCCCAACCCCACCCCAAGCCTCCTTCCTGCCTGCCCTAACTGAGAAAAAAACCTGAGATGGTAGGAAGCCCTCGCTCATGCAAAAGAGTGTAGGGCAGAGTCCTCTCATGGGTCTCAAGGCTCAGTGACATGCTGAGCTCACGTCCCTGAGCACAGCAGACTCCTGGGTTTCTTGACCTTTCAACTTATGGAGCCCTCCCTATGTCCAAGCCCTGCCCGGGACTGCTGGACTTGAATATCTGGTGTCTCTGAAAGAAAGTAATTTGGAAACAGCTGCATGGAGACAAGACTCTGTCAGGTCGGAGGCAGAGCAGGAGTGACCCTGATACCAGCCGAGGACCACTGTGGGCCACCGGGAAATGGATGGAAAGGCAAACTAGAGCCTTCTCTGGGGCCACTGGAGGAGTATGGCCTGTCTTCAGGGGAAGACATGAAGGGACATATGCCTTGCTTTCAGACATCGGACTTAGAACTCAGCAAAATGAATCTTTGTTAACAGTGAGCTGCTGGGTGTGAAGTAACTTGTTTCAGGAGACTCCTACAGAGGCCCAAACCATGGTGTTCCTGGTGTGAAGAACCTGCAGCAACAGCATTGAGACACCAGGACGCTCTTGGTGTGGAATTCCAGCAGTCAGCTGGCCCTGATCCTGGTCTGGGGACCCTGGTCCTGGTCTGGGGACCCCGATCCTGGTCTGGGGATCCTGATCCTGGTCTGGGGACCCTGATCCTGGTCTGGGGACCCTGATCCTGGTCTGGGGACCCTGATCCTGGTCTGGGGACTCTGATCCTGGTCTGGGGACCCCGATCCTGGTCTGGGGACCCCGATCCTGGTCTGGGGACCCCGATCCTGGTCTGGGGACCCCGATCCTGGTCTGGGGACCCCGATCCTGGTCTGGGGACCCCGATCCTGGTCTGGGGACCCAAGTGTGCTATGCCCTCTCTGAGTTTCAGTGATTCGGTGAAGTCAGACTTCAGGGTTCTCATTTGTAAAGAGGAAATTATTTTCCCGGTGGAGAGACATCTTCCTCCTTCCCCACACTGCTGTGTTTCTGCTTTGAGACAGACTTCTGCTGCCAGAAGAGACATCTTTAAACAAACACACACAACCCCCCTTGTTGGAGTAGACAAAGGCAGATGGAGCAAAACAGAGCGGCTGCCACCCACCACCCTCCCCATGCCCTGCTGCTTCTCCCGGGGCTGAGGCCAGAGCTGTGGAAATGCCCGCTCTACCCTTAAGTTCTCAAGGCTGAACTTGGGAAAAGCGTGATTCACCTCAGCCCGCGACCCCTCTGTCGGCCTCCCCTGCCCCTCTGGAGCCTCTAGCTCTGCCTTCCTGAGGGCACAGCAGGATCGCACTGTCCCGCTGTCCGAAGGGACTGATCCCACAAGGTGTCTGTCCCTCCTTGTGCATGACCCAGCTTCACCCCAGGAGCTAGTTCCTTCTGAGGAGGGTCCCCAGACTTGCTGGGACCTCCACCTTGGAGCTACGGTAATAAAATGGCAGCCCTGAAACTCTGACCCTAGGTCAGAGGGCAGACAGATCAGCACAGGCTAAGATAGGTAGTCCTGGGGTAAGGCCTGGCCTGAAGGAGGGGTAGAGTCTCTGGTGTCACAGGGAGAATTGGGATGATGGGTGGAGAGCCAAGGCAGGGCCCACTCCATTCAGTCACAGGAGTAGGTGGTGACATCCAGGGCCAGTGAGTCAGGTCAGCTGCAGAGTACAAAGCTGGTGAGTCCCAGGGGCCAAGGAAACTCCAGCCATTGTATGCAGAGCCATTGAGTCTTTGGCTCAGTGAGTGCCCAGGGTAGCGTGGTGGAAAGTGCAGTTTTTAGCCACTGTGCATGGGGCCAGTGGCGGGAGCAGGGAGGCATGTGCTCACTTGCCCGATGCTGGGTACCGATCCCGAGTCTCAAAGCCTCTCTCCTCCTCCCGTCAGCTGGAGGCCAGGTTCCATTGACACTTCTCCTGGTCTTGCTGGATATGTGGGCTCGGGGCAGTCTCCACAGACTGAGGATCTCCCGAGACTGTCAAGAGGATAGTTGGGGAGGCTGTGAGGAGCCTATGGGACAAGCACTCAGCGTTCTGGACCTGTACAGGAGTGAGGCAGGCTGCCTGTGCTCACCTCCCACCCCGGGCTCTCTGCCCAAGCTACCTGGGCGAGCCATTCAGTGGAAATCCTACTGCAATATTCCCTGCAGCTCCCGAGTCTTAGCTGTCCCCATCTTTCCTCCGAAGTGTCGCAGCACAAAGGGCCTGGCGGCTGTGCCGAGATGGCCTGGGGGTTGGGGAGGTATGGCTGTGGCTGTGGTGGACCTCTACCACCCCGGCTGAGGGCTGGTGGGACCGAAGCTGTGGTTCTCCATTTCCTTTCTGTCTGTGGTCGGGGGACACCTCCCCTGAACTTACACTTAGGAAAGAGAGACCTCCACAGCACTTCCCGTGCCTCTGGGCAGAGGGCACCGGTGCCCTCCTGGGAAAAGGGAAATGTAAGCAGAAGAGAGAAGTGGTTTGCTCCAAACTGGGGTCGAGTCCATGGCAAAAAGACACAAGGCACAGAGGTGGCAGAGATGTCTCCGGGCTGCTGTTGCAAAGCCTCGGAGGCCCCCGGCCCACCCTTGAGCAGAACCTGCCTAGGGTCCGGAGAGCACGTGTTGGCCGCTCACAGGCAGCGCCTCTGCCTTCCATTTCTCTGTTGCCCGAGCCAGCCTCTTAGACTCTCGTAGTCTGAGATCCACCCTTCAGAGACCCTGCCTTTTGAGGCTAGAAGGCCTATCACCAGCAATTTGTGGGTGGCCGACAGTGTACATACCCCAGGCAGATGGGAGAAGCCTGGACCCAGAGTGCTGACAGGGTTATGACGAGGGAGGGGATCTGGCCCAGTGGGCCCAGCATTCACGGTGCTGAGTGCTCAGTGGCACCAGGGGTTCCTGAGAGCGCATCGGGGAAAGTCTATGGTTGCTGCTGTCTGCAGCTCCCCCAGCGTGCCTGCCCTGCTGCAGGGTTCAGAGCTACCCCCCAGCCGGGCTGTCCATAAGGGGCTCTGAACCCCTGCCATTCTACATTCAGCAGGTCCTGCAGTGCCCTGGGAAAACCAGAGGCTGGCCCTGGGTGGGGTCAGCAGAAAGCGGAAGTGGTACAGCGTGTGGCCACCAGCACATGCTGCGCCTGCCACCACCAGCGGCATGCAGATCCTAGCAGCCCCTGCTGTCAGGAGACTCTTGGGACTGGGAGGGGGTTGCCCAGAGCATCCTGGGAACCCAGTCGCCAGCGGGCATCTTAGAGATGCATGCATTTGCACACGCTTGCACACACTCACATGCACACGTAGGAACCCAGGTGCGCACCACAGGCAGACAGCTATCTTCGGTCTTGTTCTGACTTGCTCACCACAGCAGGGTAGAAAAGCAAATGTTTTTGTCCCCGTGCTGTGGAGGAAGCCGAGGCTCAGGCACCCAGGAGTGACTCAGAGCAGATCATCCAGCCTGCTAGGCAAGGCTGGCCATGTGACCCCAGGTCAGGTGCCTCAGAGCTGGGGAGGGCCAGCATCTGGGGGGAACAAAGGCAAGAAGAGTTTCTTTCTTAATGGTGGTCAACATGACCCTGGGGTAGAGGTGACCAGGAGGACTGACCCTAGGGAGAGGGTGACTTTAGGAGGGAGGTGACCATGGGGGTAGAGGGGTGACCATAGGAAGTGGGGTGATTAGAAGGACAAAGCTTTCTGTAGATAGCTATCTCCCAGGGCAGGTGACCACAGGGGATGATCTTGGGGTAAGAAAAATAACCACAGGGAGCGATGACCGCAGAGGTGGCCGCAGGGGAAATGATGCCTGTCCACAGAGCAGGATGGGGTGCACCCACCCTGTGTTCCACCGGCATAAAGGCCCCGCGTGCCAAGCAGTTGAGGCAAATACTTCTGTGCCTGCCGACAGCCTGCAGCTGTTTGAGGTGACCTGACAACTATGGCCTGGGACCTTAGTGCCTCCAGCCCCTCGGCCTTCCACCATGCCTTGTGGTTACTGGTGGTTCAGCCCCCGCCTCCCCTCCCCCGCCCTGACAAACACACAAGAACCCAAGTTGCCACCGTGATGTCCCCAGTTGCTGAGGACAGAGCTGTGCCGAGGGGTTATGATAATGGATGCTGGCAAGGCTCAACTGCTCTGTGGGAAGCTGGCTGGGGCTTGTGTGGACCGAGACGGCTGAAGGAAGCCGCTCCGTTCCGAGACCAACGTGGACTTTGTCTTCTCACTCAGTGGTATCCTGCATGTCCAGGCAAAAGGGACTTTGAATTAAAACTGGCTCCTGCAGCCCCGGTGTCCTCAGCTCTGTCACAGGGCCTGCTTCTGAGAGGCCCCTGTGGGGAACTGGGCAGCAGAGGTTCTGCGGAGGGCAGCTTCCTGCTCAGCCAGGGGCCCGGGAGGAACTTGCTAACAAGTTCTAGCTTCTGGGTCTGTCCGAGTTTGATTTGGACATGACATCCACCCTTGAAAGTACATAGGCGCCCATCTCTCAGCCTTCCTTCCTGGGCTCCTGAGCCAGGATTGGGCTGTGGGCCAGAGGGGGAGAGGTGGGAAAGGAGGCAGCTGACTGTGTGTGTGTGCACATGCTATAAGCCGGGTAAGGTCTGAAGGAAGCTGTGCCGTCCTCTCCCCACAGCCCTGCCTAGGCTGCGGGATGAGTTGTAGGCTGTGGCTTTTGGTTTGAGGACATCAATAGGCATGGTGGAGAAGACCTGGAATAGGGGCCACACTCATACTGTACTGAGGGTCAGAGTAGCTTTCTTGAGCTGTGACTAGCTCCCAGGACAGCTTGATGCTCTGGGGAAGGTCTCCGAAATGTTCTGGGACTCCCAGCTGGGCAGGAGCTCCTCACCCTTGGGTGTAAACCAGCCCCTGGAAAGCGGTTCCCTGTTCAGTACCCCTGCTCAGCGCTTAGGCACCGCCCCCCTGCTCAGCGCTTAGGCACCGCCCCCCTGTTCAGCGCTTAGGCACCGCCCCCCTGCTCAGCGCTTAGGCACCGCCCCCCTGCTCAGCGCTTAGGCACCGCCCCCCTGCTCAGCGCTTAGGCACCGCCCCCTTGCTCAGTGCTTAGGCACCGCCCCCTTGAGAGGCATCTTTTTTTTTTTTTTTCGTTTTTTGTTTTTTCGAGACAGGGTTTCTCTGTGTAGCTTTGCGCCTTTCCTGGAACTCGCTTTGGAGACCAGGCTGGCCTCGAACTCACAGAGATCCGCCTGCCTCTGCCTCCTGAGTGCTGGGATTAAAGGCATGCGCCACCACCGCCCCCTTGAGAGGCCTCTTATTTATAGACTGAGGCAGTAACCTGGGGACATGGAAAGCACAATGACTCTCGGGTGGTCTTCCTCTGCTCTTCTCCTCCCGGTGGTCTGCATGAAAGTGGACTAAGTTTTGCAGCAGAACGAACCGTGAACCACGCCCTAGGCCCCTTGCCACGGTCTTTAGCAATCTTTCAACCAAGAGTGTTGGCCTGCCTGGGTAGATGGGCTCAGGCGGTGCTTGCTATGCACGAGGGCTTGACTTTCCCAGCACATATGCATTAAAAAACTGGACAGGCAGCAGCAAACTGTAATCCCAGCTCTAGGGAGGCAAAGACAGGGGACCCCCTGGGGCTTGTTGATCTGCTTGCTGGTCTAGCCAAATCAGCTTGTTCCAGGTTTAGTGAGAGACCTTGTCTCAAAAAAATAAGGTGAAGAACAATTTATCCAGACACCCGATGCCAACGTCTGTCCTCCATACTACACCTCCCCCCCCACATACACACACGTGAATAAGCCATAGCTTACAAAGTCTGCCCTTGAAACACCGGAACAGCAGGTTTGAAGCATCCCTGGACATTAAGAGCTATGGTCAGCACAGCCAGCCGAGGCAGAAGGGCAGAGTCTGGAGACCATGAATTTGATTCCTGGATCCAGCCGTACCTGACGCTGTATTCTTGGTGAAGCATTTTAGACTTGGCATTGCTGTTCCAAACGCTGCAGCACAGGAGCCAGCACGGGCAGACTCTGTGGGCTAAGTGGAAATGTCTTCCCAGCATGCACCACAGTAGGCGGACCCCCCCCCCCCACGCCGCGCCAGGGTGAGCAAGAGAAGACGCATGAATCTGGCTCCTGAGGAGCGATGGGTTTCTTTATCCAAGCCCTCCCAGTTCTACACACGCTGTTGAGCCAGGCTGGTGTCCATACATCGGGCTACAGGGACGAAATGGCCACAATGCGCCAAGTCTGACTCACTGTTAACTATGGGGAAAAGCGAGGACCCCCGGTGTGCTGTGTGCACAGGTCTTCAGCTCACTTCGTCTCTCGGGAGTGCCTTTCACACCCTCTTCTGCCTTCATTTTCCATTTACCCTCAAAGCACAGGCAAATGCAGCCATTTGACCTTCCCACAGCTCAGATGAGGACAAGAGCATCCAGCCATGCTGGGGACCGCGCAGGCCACTGTATTTTGGGGGTAGCTGTGATCAGTCAAGCTTCTCTCCCCTTGCTTAACTACTCTTGGGGAAGATTCCCCTAGCGTCTGGCCACTGTGTGTGTACACACGTGTACAAGTTTACGTGTATGCAAGAACATGTGTAGGTGTGGATGTTGACCTATAGAGGTCAGAGATCAACCTTGGATTGTACTGCTCCTTAGCAATCCACCTTGGTTTTTGAGACAGGTCTCTCCCTGGCCTGGAATTTACCATCGACCAGTGAGCAGGGAGCTCCAGGGATCCACCTGTCTTTGCCTTCCCAGGACTGGGATTACAAGCATACACCATCATATCCCTTTTTCTTTGTTTGTTCATTTGTTTTCTTCCTGGGGGCTCTGGGGCTCGAACTAAGATCCTTCCGCTTGCTTAGCAAGCACTTTGCCAAGTGGGCCATCTCACTAGTCCACATCCAGTCACTTTAGTTGGCTGTGTGTGGACAGGTCCAGTTTTAAGCTTCTTATCCATTGGCTCCTGCTTCTGAGTTGGCCTTTGAATCTCTCCAGACGTGGTGTGGGGACGGAAATACAATTGCTTTTGTCCTTACCCCACTCCATCTTCTGGGCTAGCTCCTTCACACTCCCCACCTCTGTGGACTTTGCCATTCTCTTGCCCACACACACAGGCAGGGCCTCACTGAGGAGTCCTTCAGGGGAGGCTGGCTAGATGAGTATCTTGGGATAGTAGAGAACTGTACATGAACTGGGGGCCAGCCACGGCTATTTTTAGCTGGGACTCCGGGTCTTGACTTCTTGGCCTCTAGTAAAATTCAAGACTTGTGGCATTTTCTCCACTGGCCCCAAGGCTCTTCACCTATGTTGGTCACAAAACTTTGGGTCCTCCGGGAACACCGAGCCAATGGGGCTATGTATTTATTTGTCATAAGAAATGGTTGCACATGATTATAGAGAGCACATTATATAGGAGAGCCCATAGGTGGCTCCAGTTCAAGTCTGAAGAGAAGCAAGCAAAACACTACGGCTTGAAGGACTCTCAGGCAGAGGGTGAGTCCCCTCTAGCCGGCTTTTGGGTGTCCCCAGGCCCCCACCAGACTGAAGGAGCCCCCTCATCCTGGGGAAGCCCGTACCTCTCTCAGCTACCAATTCTGAGTTCATCCTGCTCACGCCACCACCCGAAGCGATGCCCACCCGAGCAGGTACCTCCTGGTTCAGACAAATTAACACACAGTATATCACACATTATTGGACGCTAATAGCAGTAGGGCTGCTGGTCTGTGTGATGGGGATGGCCACCACCAGGTCACACATGACACTGATTTCCACCCTGTTCCATCTTGGATCTGTTTTATAAGGAGACCCAATCAACCTTACGGAGATATGGTAGGGTCTTAACCACCACCATCAGCCATATGCTGAGGCCTCCAGCCTCCGGCTACATGAGACGCTTCATAGCAATGGATTCCCAACTCCGTCACCTGCAGCTCTGGCTAAGTTCTCAGTTACAAGTTCATAATAGCCACTGAGCAAGCGGGCCCAGGGAACCAGTGCTTCCAAACTCAGAGCGCTGAAGCCCACAGACTTTGAGGAGATTTGCTATACCATGATAGTGCCGGCTCCCTCTCCTCCCTCTCCCAAATGCCCTGCCATTGTGTGGAGGAAGGGCAGTCATGTTTGCTAAATATCTGCTTGTCTTTATTCACACTCCCTCACCTCCCTTGTGATTAGATTGGGATCACGTGACCAGCCATGGCCAATGAGCGTAGGGGCAGAAGTAATACATGTACCTTCTTGCCAAAATATTCCTGGGCTGTAGGCCACACTGCAATCTTCTACTCCCGCCGTGGGCCTCTGGAAAGTACATCTGTGAGGTGGCGTCACAAATAGGGGGATCAGGATCCCCCAGTGCAGGAAAAGCTGACCTGTCCCTATGGCCCTTTGGAGTGCACTGTAACAGCATGGAGCCATAGGTTTGGAGGTGTTGGTTACTGACTCATTACCCAGACTATCCTGACCAATCCACAGAAGATTACTGGGGTCACCAAAGCCCGCGTGTGCATGAGGCCCCTAGGAGGTGTTCCATCAGGAGAGCAGGCTCAGGTGGACCCGAGAGCCATCTAAGATGCTATCACAAAGCTCTAGGAAGAAGGCTGGCCGTGCCAGCAAGCTGTCCCATCCCTGCATTGTGACGGGCGGGCTGTGTGCATGAGGCAAGAGCCTGGTAAGAGACAGGTGAGTGAGGCAGGAGCAGGCACCTGGAGTCCCGACGCACCTCGTGCGCTCAGGAGGGAAGGCAGCTGCTCCAGCTTTTACAACGGGAGCAAAGGGTACTCTCTCCAGCAGGTAACCCTGTTCTAAGTGGTTCTTATAGAGCCAGAATCCCAGGCTAAGCCCCTATTGGAAACATTGTTCCAGGTCAGTCTGCAGTGAGCTCCTGTATGCGTGGGAGCTCTGACGGCTTGCGTTGGCCTCTCTCTCATCACGTTGTGGTTCAAGAGGCTGTGGAGACAGTACTGAGTCTCCATTCTCCAACTTCCTTTGTACCCAGCCAACAGGAACAACCCCCCCCCCCCCCCCCCCCCGCAAAAAAAAAATAGGACAGGAGAGGTAAAGTTGGGATGTGATGATTAATTTAATGGGTCGTTTGGGCTAGACTGTAGTACCCAGTGATTAGTCAGATGTTGTTTGGGAAGGTGTTTGCCAGATGTGATTCTCACCTGCTGTCAGTCAACTTGGTAAAGAGGATGAGCCTTCTGTGTTTGGCTGGGCGTGGCTCAGTCAGTAGAGACCGGAAGAGCAATCCATCCCCAGGCTTCCCCCAGGAAGGAATTTTGCCTTAAGACTCCTGCAGTCCCCGGCTCACCAGCCTGCCCTCAACCTGCCCTTAAAAGAAATAGATCTCACCTTCCATCATTCAGGTGTGCGTTCTGTCCTATGTGTCAGCGATTTGGCATCCGCACACCCAGCCAACCAGAGACGGGGACGGCCGGCATTCAGGCTGCTGTGGCCACACATGCAGACTTTGTTTCCTCATAATCATACTGAGCCGTGCAAGCTGATGCCTAACTTTGACACTGTGTGGAGGGAGCTTCAAAGCATGTGGGATGGCACTTGTGGGTCATGAGCAAATGCTGCCATTTTGCATATGTGACTTGGTCATCCGGCTGGCTGAGTCCAGGTATGTGAACCCACTCACAGATGGGGAGGGCCACCCAAGGTCTGTGGTCCATTTCTCTGGAGGTCCCTGTATCTAGTCTGTACTCCACGGGGCGAGGGCTTGCCAGTGTCCTTTGAGTAGAAACCATAGCTGCTGTCAGGCATCTCCAACTACTGGTCTCTGAGGCTCACAGGTCAGTACTTCTTAGACCTGACTTCACAGCTACCCCAGCCACACTGATACTTGAGGCAGCCCGAGTCCTCTGTGTGGGCTCTTTATGAAGAGCTACTCAGTGACCCCCGTGTGAACAGAATAGCAATTTCTTGCCTGTTCCTCTCCAGTTCTGCTCCCCACACAGGCCATCTGCCATGGAGGGGACTTCCCAGACCTTGGAAAGCTGTTGCATGTGGAAAAAACTCCACTGCCCCAGCGGCTGGTGAAGACTTCTAATCGAGACCCAACCAGAATGTTAGAAACACATCTTGGCGCTCTTCCCACTAAAGGCTGCTCTCCATAGCAGCTGGAAACACAGGCGGAAACAGGAAATCCAGGACCTTCCATGTTCCTTCAGGAGGAGAGCTGAGGCTTCTGCTGAGCGTGGCATGGGATGCAGGAGGACAGGGGTTTCTGTCCTGTGCCCTGGGGACTGTCTCCATGTCCAAATTGGGATGAAGCCAACCCAAGTCTGACCTGGGAAAGCCCCTGGGGGAATTTCCTCTCACATCCTGGCATGTGTTTCCTGGGGGAGGAAGTCCATAGCCTCTTCCTAGAGGGATTCCCCTTCCTGGGGACACCTCATCCACCTCCCCAAACCAGTCACTATGGAGACCATCTTACGGAGGCGGGGCTGGTTCCGCCTGGCTTCCCTGGGCCCTGGGGCCAGGACTGAAGGCAGGGCATCCTGACTTGCTGAGAAGTTCAAGGTTTGTTCATCACGGATTGTGTCTTTGTTCTGGTTTTGAACAGTATTGTGCTAAAATATTGTTGATCTTGATTAGTGAGGTTTTAGTGGCCTCTTTCATTTTGTCCCAAACAAGCGCCCGGTCTCTTCTTGCCTTCTGAGACGAGGGAGGGCAGGGAGTGGGATCTATGGCATTCACCCTGAATAACTTTGGGGTGTCTCTGACTTCATGGCCACCATCAGCAAGGACATGGGACATCCCAAGGCCCCCTGAGCTCATCAGGACTGTGCTTGAAGGTGTCAAAGTGGGTTCTGAACCCCACTGAGATCAACACTGGGTTGCCCCCCCCTGCGCCCGCCCCCCCCCCCACATCAGCTCAGTAAGCACTGGTGACTTCAAGGGACCTGACCTGTGTAGCAGGCTGGGACAGCTTGGTGGCTCAGCAGCTACAGGACAGAAACGGGCCCCCAGATCTGTGTCTGTCACGACCAGCATTTCTGTGGCAGGGCAAGATTGGAGGCTAGGTTATACTCTCGCAGAGGAAGCCTTGGCCCAGCTTGGGCAGAGGTCCAGACCATCATTTGGAAGGTCCTTAGGGCAACACCCCAATCTGGTCCCAGGTCCCTCACTGAAAAAGCCTCATGTTGCAGAGGCCGGCAGCCAAACATTAGGTAGGATACGGAGAATCCTATGGAAGAGAGGGGGGAAGGATTGTAGGAGCCAGAGGGGTCAAGGACATCACAAGAAAACCCACAGAACCAACTAACTCGGCTCGTAGGAGCTCACAGAGACCGAACCAACAACCAGGGAGCCTGCGTGGGATTGACCTAGGCCCTATACACCTATGACAGTTGTGACTCCTAACCGTGGGGACAGGACCTGTCTCTGACTCTGTTGCCTACTTTTGGGACCCTTTCCTCCTACTGGATTGCCTCATCCAGCCTTAGTAGAAGAGGAAGTGCCTAGGCTTCCTGCAACTTGATATACCGTGGCTGGCTGATATACATAGGAGGCCTGCCTGTATCTGAAGAGAAACAGTGGAGGAGGTGTGTGGGGGGGGGGCTGAATAGAGGGGGAGTAGGTGGGTAGAAGGGAATGGGTGGAGGTGGGGTGGGGGTATAGGGAAGGTGGGAGGAGAGGAATTGGGAAGAAGAGAGGGAGGGGAAACTTTGGTTGGGATGTAAAAACAAAAAATGAAAGAAAGAGAGAAAGAAAGAAAGAGAGAAAAAGAAAGAAAGAAAGAAAGAAGGAAAGAAAGAAAGAAAGAAAGAAAGAAAGAAAGAAAGAAAGAAGGAAGGAAGGAAGGAAGGAAGGAAGGAAGGAAGGAAGGAAGGAAGAAAAGAAAGGAAAGGAAGGGAGGGAGAGAGAGAGGAAGAGGGAGAGAGAGAGGGAGCCTCATGTGGTATGGAGCCCTTCCCACCACTATCTTCATGTGGTAGATGGTCTCAAGGTACCCAGAGGACACTCTCCTGTCTTGCCAGGATGCAGCCCCCACAGCCTGGCCTAGCCTGCAGAAATCCTCATCCGGGAGGCCCAGCTCTCCTCAGCTTAGCTCCCTCAGACAGGAAAGCCCCTGGCAGGGCCTTAGGAGAACCAGGCTCCAGGCCAACAGAGCTTGCTGGGGCTCGAGGGGGTGGGGCTGGTCATGCACACACCACAGCACACGAGCTTCCCAGGCCGATACATTCCACTCACACACAACTGGGAGCACACGCCAAAGACACACACCACAGATATAGAAACGTCATAGGCATACAAATTCTACACACACACACACACACACACACACACACACACACACACACACACACCATACCCCACACACTCATACCCACAAGGTCACAGCTTACGATTCCCTCACAGCACACCCAGGACAGGCTTTTGACGACAGCCATGTACACACAGCTGTGTCAAGCTTCTGCAGCTCTCCTCCTGGGCCCAGGTGGTATTGCTCCCTTCCTTGGTGCTGCCGGGCTCTCTGGGTGGGGGTGGGGCAGGCCAGTGCCCTGCTCGGCCCAGAAGACCCTGGGGTATGTGCCAGGCATTGCTGAGGCAGCTGGGGGACAGTAGCAAGTGGGTACAGGCAGACTCTCACTGGGGGCTCCTCTCACATCAGGAAAAGATAAAGCTCCTGCTGAGCCCAGAGAGGCCAAGTACTCAACCCAAAATGCACAGCACAGGAAGGCCTTCAGCACACTATACTACTGGCTTTGGGCCTTCCTGGACATGGGCTGGATAGTCACCTGGATTCGGTTGTGGCCAAACTCCCCTGTCCATTCATGGTCCTTCCTGCTTCCCAGTGCTATACCGGGAAGGTAGTGAGTGTCCTGTCCATATTGCAGACGGTTGCTGTGCAGCCAGCTGGTCCCTCTTCCTCATCTTCCAGACCATTTAGTAGAGACCGGGGGACCATGCCTCGCCCTCCCAGAGGCCCCTACTAGTCCCTCTAGACCACACACAGCCTCAGCCATGCTATTCTGGGTCCCTCCTCTTCCCTTTCCAAAGACAGACAGATGCCCCTGGCCACTTCCAGCCTCTCCTTTCCCACGTGGTACCCTAACCCTTGCACTTGCAGCCTCCCTGGGGTGGCTGTTCTCTCCCAGTGGTCCGGGTACACCCTCTCTCCCCGTGGACTTATCCCCTCCTCCACGGAAGGAGGTCACACTGATAACCAGGCTAGCACATGTGAAATCCTGCCATGTCCCCCCCCCCCCGCCCCCGCCCCGTGATCCATGATGGATGGGTCATATGTGGACATTAAAACCTCATGGATCTGATATGTACCCAGGTGGGCTCAAAAAAAAAAAAAAAGGGAAGCTGGAGAAGTCAGGTGAGGGCTTCGCTCGAGGATGAACCAGAGGTGATATGGGGCCAAGGGCGAGCTACGTGTGGGATTCTTTGCCATCCTCCTGCCGGGACCGCTCCAGCCCCCGGGGCCGCTGTTTCTAGTGTCTTCTTTCACCAGTGTCTGCTGGAATATTCGTGGCTGCAGTGGAACATGACTCAGAATGAGGAGAAGGGCTCCAGAGTGAGGACCACAGCTGTTCAGAGGGCTCTGGGCTCTCGCCAGGTCCTACGGTTTGAGCTGTTGATTACAAGGGGCTGCCGTGGCTTTGAGTTCCAGAGGCACTCACAACGGGAAGAGCAGCTTCTTGAGGCTTGAGGGAAGCTGACATGCCCCGTGTCTTGGCCAGAACGGAGTCCGGAGCTCACTCCTCTCCAGGCATTGCTGAAGGTGAGGACATCACCGTGGCGGGTCTGCCACATCCCTGGGCACACCATAGGTAGCTTCTTGGCATCCCTCTGCCCCCCACCACCACCACCTCACATTGTCTATGAAACCTTGTGGTACTCTGGCTTTGGTCCCATCCCAACCAGCAGTTTGTTCCAGAACATCAGAATAGAACTCTCGCAGTGACTTAAACCAAAGAGACACTAGATGACATTTGAGCCAGGGCTCTGAGACCCATCTTTTCCTCGGTGCCAAGGGTTGGTCAGCACAGAACAGTTTGGTCAGCCCTGAGCCCCGGGGACCACCTCGGCACCCAGGAAAGATGCTAACTGTGTCCCTTAACCTACAGAGCCTATGATGGCCAGGTGAGATCCCTGCTGTCACATTAGACTGTGACACATTCTGTGACAGAGCTGAGAGACAAGGCAAGATGCTCAACATCTCCATCCCCACCCCAGCTTCTTAAACTGCGGAGCTCAGTCACATACACCAAGAGACTAAATATGGAGGTCTCCAAAAACCTAGCAGCAGCGAAAGGTTTCTGGACGCTCAGTGACCAAAAGTCAACTCAAAAATCAAACAAATGAAGCATCCAAGGGGTTGCTGGCCGTGCCCGCCTGTATTACATCCTGTGACCACACTGTAGCTTTGGTCCTGGACACATTGTGTGCATGCTGCACCTTGCACACTGCGCCATGGAGCGTGGTGTTTTTAACGTGCACACAAACTTTTCTGCCTTTCAAAGAAACAATTATAGAAAATAAGGACTCTTAAAATCTCCCAACCATCACTCCTCAGCACATGCGTATGAATCAGTATTTGAGCTGGATTGGGATAAAATGTTTAATTTTGTAAACTGCTGTTTGGGTTGCTGATGTGAGTTTTGTGAAATATTCTTAAGTACATTCTGACTTGGAATCAGAGAGCAGACGGTTTAGGGAGGGTAGACACAAGCACCTGGGGTCTAGGCACCAGACCAGACAATAGCAAAGGCTATTCGGTAGGTGTGATGTCTGTTGGGTCTTAACTGTGTGAGAAAATGTGACTGCTTATTCAGTGTCAGTGACATGGATACCTTTCTTTAATTGGCCCTAGACCTAAGGCAAGAAATGCCTAGATGTTTTTATCCTTTCTGCCTCCCCAGGAGAACAAGACATAGAGTGGTTGCCTCCATGTGATTTGGCCACTGCTGTCAGAGGTCAGGCCTTTTTTAGCCACATTGACCCAGGGGAACAGTGGGGCCACCCTTGAGGAAATCAACTTAGCACCCCCGACCCTGCAGCCCACACTCACTGGTGGTGTTTTGCCTCTTCAGGAACACTTTCCATGAGTCTTCTGGACCCTCCCACTCATCCATCCATCCATCCATCCATCCATCCATCCATCCATCCATCCTCCATTCATTCACCATCCAACCATCATGCATCCATCCTCCATCCTCCATCCATCCTCCATCCACCCATCCATCCATCCATCCATCCATCCATCCATCCATCCTTTGGGGCAGTGACTGGGACCATGAGCCACTGAGAAGTGAGCTGGATCGGATGCAGCTTCTGGCAAATTCCCTGATTTTCTTCACTTCTTTTTGTCCACTGTGCTGTCTGCGAGTTCAGTGGCTCATCAGCATTTGTCAGAATAGATGTGTCCTGTGAGAGAAATAAATCCAGGTGGCTTTAGGCCTCTGGGGTCTTGATGCTATTTGTCATTTTAGCTGACTTGGCCTATGGTGACAAAAAGGCTCCACTATTCTCAACTTGTTCTGGAAAGGGAGGAATTGCTGGGTCACCTGTCTCTCCCTCTTTGTGTACTCAGTATAGACAAAGCCACCTGAAGGAGCCCTCCTGCAGGTCCCTCTAGGGGTCCTCCTGAGGCTTTCCCCAAACAATGCTGGAGTCTGCCTCTCTGGCTGACATTTCCCCACCCCAGTGGAGCTAGGCACCGAGGGACCCTCCTAAGCCCTGCATGATTGCTGTTCTGCTGACTGCCTTAGCACCTCCCTCCTCTGCATTCACTCCGAGCTACACAGCCCCGATCGCCCTCACCCTGCTGACTGCTGCTTCCTTTCCCCACCCACCTGACACCTCAGCTCTGTAAAGCTGCTGGGAGGATGTCTGGGGACCCTCCATCCTGCCTGTACTGCCGAACCGCGCTGTGTGCAATGGGAGCACGATCCATACCTGTGCTGAGGGGTGGCGCTCATCATGTCTGTACCACTGGGCTGCGGTGCGACGCAGGCCCACTGAGAGCATGCAGGAAAAAAGCAGTGGAATGGGGGTTCGTGTTTATTTTGCTGAGCAGCCAACGTAACCTTCTCCTTCCTGTTCCTGCAGCTGTAACTCACCTTCGGGCAACCAAGAAACTGTCAGTCCATGTGCCCTGTACTGTTCAGCAGCGGCAATCTCAGCATGCAGCCTGCAGCAACCCTACCCGTGGGTCCCCAGGGCTGGGCAGGAGGGACGGTGTCCTCATTGGTGCAATGGGGCAAGGTGGGTGAAAACGGTCCTGTGTCCCCTCAGCAGAAGCCTCAAAGCCTAGGCACCTTCCACCTCAAGCCTTGCTCTCATCCCTGTTACCTGTGATATGCTGGGGTATTGGTGAAATTTATTAAGGCAACTCCACGTAGTTAAAAGGGAGGTTTATTTTGTGGGGTAACTCTCACATGAAGGGATAGGCTACAGGGTCTGGGGAAGATGTAGCGCAGTCCGGCGGTGTTCTTTGGAGAACTCTGTTCGGTCTACCTCTAGCGTCCAGGGTCCAGGAACCGAGGGAAGGCGGCGCATTCGGATCTCGGGTCTTCAGGGTCCTCTCTCAACCCCGCCTTGTAAACGTGATAGTTACTGAAGCCTCAATGGGGGTTGGAACTTCCAGACCAAAGCTGGAATGGCTACCCACTACATGGGGGGGGGGGGGTCACTGCAACCCGCTTTCCCTCCACATAGCCATGCCCTGCCCAGGCACGCCCCTGGCCCCAGGCCCTCCACTATGGGTAAATGCGCAGGCAATGGTGTGGACTGGGGGCCTGTGAGAGGGAGCAGGTCTCTGCCTTCTGGAAAGGACAAGATGGTGCTTGTAAAGTAGGTTCTGTCTCCTCCCTCCTCTGTCTTCTCTCTCTCCCTCCCTCTCCCCCCTCTGTCTCTCTAGCTCCCTCTCTCCTCCCTCTTCCCCTCTCCCATCTTCCTCTTTTCCTTCCCACCCTCTGATGAAGTGCTAAGAAAGCTCTTGATGCTGGAACCTTGACCATGACCTTCAGCCTCCAGACTGTAAGAACTTCACTTGTTCCTCATAAATCACAGGTCGGGAGAGGTGTTCTGGTCCTGCAACTCTCATAGACTGGACCCGCCCCCCCCCCCCATCCCTTGGCCACCTTGGATGATGTCTCAGGCTTGGTAGGACAGGGATGCAGAGGCCCCGCCCCGTCCCTGGCCCACTACCCATAGCTCAGCTCATAACGCTGAAGTCACCACCGCTCCCGTCAGGACCTGCTGGCATTTGCTGCTCCTGAGAGGAGGGAGGCTGCTTGCTGGGGCAGGTGACATCCCTGTCCCTGTATGGGTAACTGTCGGGCGTCATTCAAGAAGCAGGTTGGGCCTGGGTACTACACAGGCTGGCAGAGGATTTTCAGGACAGCAAAACTTTGACCTTGGAGTAGGCCCCGGTGTGGCTATACCCCCTGACCTGACTCCGTTCCTCGTTACCTTGCTTCTCAGCAAGCCATCTGCCTCCTTTCTTTAGATGTTCAGGGAGCCACGGTCACCAGTGGAGGACTCTGACCACTAGTGGATCCAGATCTCAGAGACAGGAAGCATAATGGGAGCGGCAGGCCACCCCCCAGCAGACCCCTCCTGCTCCAGTGTGATGGCCTCAGAGTGGCCATGATACGTGGGAACGCAGAATTGAGCTTTCTGATTTGGGTTCGGCGGGGAGTTCACACTGATGGCTCCTCACTTCTGTGACACCTGCTATTGCGGCCATCCAGATCACAGATGGCTTCTGGAAGATTTTGCTGTACACAGAGCCCCCACCCACCCCCACTGCCACTGGCAGCACCACTCGGAGTCAGAGGTCCTAGCTGGAAAGTAGAAAGTTCCCGGGGTAAAAGCAGTGGCTTGGGCTGTGGGTTGCTCATCCAAATCTGACGCCTTGTGTGGAAACAAAACACCTCGACAGAGGTTTCCCCAAAGATGCTTTCCAAGGCTTGGCTGACGCCGCAACTGCTTTAGACTCTTGGTAGATTACGCCTTGTTCTGTGAAGAGGCCCCAGTGTCCAGGAGGACACTGCCACAGAGCTTGCAGAGAGCTAGCTGCCTGTCTGTTATTTGAGAAAAGCTGAGGCTGGTTTTTTTCTGGATTTCATCACGGGTGTGGCATTTCCGTCCACTTTGACTACTTTTCCAACCCTAAGTATATTCTGTGATTGGGATTCTGGGTGACATTCCTCTTCTTCTTCTTCTTCTTCTTCTTCTTCTTCTTCTTCTTCTTCTTCTTCTTCTTCTTCTTCTTCTTCTTCTTCTTCTCCTTCTTCCTTCTTCCTTCTTCCTTCTTCCTTCTTCCTTCTTCCTTCTTCCTTCTTCCTTCTTCCTTCTTCCTTCTTCCTTCTTCCTTCTTCCTTCTTCCTTCTCCTTCTCCTTCTCCTTCTCCTTCTCCTTCTCCTCCTCCTCCTCCTCCTTCCTTCTCCTTCTCCTTCTCCTTCTCCTTCTCCTTTTCTCCTTCTCCTTCTCCTTCTCCTCCTCCTCCTCCTTCTCCTTCCTCTTCCTCTTCCTCTTCTTTCTCCTCCTCCTCCTCTTCCTCTTCTTCCCTTCTTCTTCTTCTTCTTCTTCTTCTTCTTCTTCTTCTTCTTCTTCTTCTTCTTCTTCTTCTTCTTTTTTTGTTTTTTCAAAACAGGGTTTGTCTATGTAGCCTGGATCTCTCTCTGTAGACCAACCTGACCTCAAACTCAGAGATCCACCTGCCTCTGCCTCCCTAGTGCTGGGATTAAAGGTGTGCGCCACCACCTGGTGCTGAATTACTTTTCTTAAACAGATACTCAGCTTAAAGTGCCCCAACGTGAATAAGCATCGGCTCACTAAACCTGAATCCGCTGCTGCCCCAGCCCTGTGCAGTGGAGCAAGATGACCAGGGAAGCTTCTGGAAGGACTGAGAGGGCAGGAGAAGGGGTCTGGGAAGCCTCAGGAAGAGGAACGTGGTGCCTCTCGGTGAGGCATGGGGTGACACCTGGCCCTTTAACACTCCCTTTTCCTCTCCAAAAAACCCAACCACCCCAGCCCATGATCTGGTCCCCAGCACACACTCTTTACCTCAGTTTCCACCTCTGAGGTTCTCTGTTGGTATGGCTACCTGGAGAAAGGGCCTTTCAAGACCTTAGCTATAGCCCACAGCTTCTTAAGAGGCGTTCTGGGCCCCTCAGCTTCTTGGCTAGCACCTCCTATATATAGGTCTTGAGGACCCTGACATAGAGGTTCCTCTTCCTCCAGAGAGGCCAGAGGGAAGAGCAGCCCACATTGCTTAGAGCTTCTCCGCAACACTGGGCTCTAGGCTGGAGGACCACCCCGCCGAGCAAAAGAGCCGTGTGGAGTTCTCTGGACACCCATGGAAACTTGGGAAGCATGCAGGAGGGTCCCGGGGCAGTGTCTTCTGATTACAGGTAAACGGCAAATGACCGAAGCTTCCAGGGGGGTCTGTGAGCCCCAGTCTGCATGCACCCGCAGTTCTGCATGCAGAACTCTGCTTCCCTGTGCCCTGCAGACTCTTCTCTGGCCTGGCTTCTGTCCTAAAACTCCTGGCCTCTCATGTGGTTTGGAGGAGCCAAACTCATTTCCAGGGATCAAGCTAAACAGCTGGAGAGCCCAGGATGCCCCAGAGGAGCAGCCGAGGGGCCCAGCCTGGCAGTGCAGAGGCACCAGAGCAGGGAGGCAGGGCAGGCAGCGTGGGTTCTGTCCTCCAGAAACAATGGCTCCGTAGCCCTGGCAAGCCTCCTCCTTGATGGCTGTCCACTCTCTGTGTTTAGAACCACTCAGAACATAAACACGTACTCGCAGCTCTGCAGCCACATTTACACACCCACGTGAACAGGTGGGAACACACTGAGGCACAGAATCAACACCCCCCTCCCAGCTCTACCATGAGCACCCCCTGCCCCCAGACTATGCTACTTGCATGTGAAGTTTCAATTCTCTACAGTCAACAGTCACTGTTCCTGCTCCCTGGTGTCCCTCCAAGTGGGTCTATGTGCAAGTTATCATGGGTATTCTTGACCTGAGCGGCTAGCAGGTTGACCCTTGACACAGAATCGAGCCACAGCGTGCTGGTCTAACCGTCCCAACTGGAAACTCCCAAGTGACCATTTAGGAAGGTGCAGCCATAGGATGACAAAGACAGACAGACAGACACGAAACATGTTTGCCTCACATGGTGTCTCAAAACCAGTATGGGCACAGAAGTATTGGAGCGAGAGCAAGGCCCAGCGGCCCATTCACGTAAGCTCTCACAGGAAGCCATGGTGAATCAGGGGTGGAGGTGGGAATGGAGCACAGTGTGACCGAAGAGGGACGTTCAGGCTGGTGGCATGGCAAAGGGCTGTGTGCTCTGGCTGCCTCCACTTCTGTGCAGAGGTGTGGCCTGTGGGGGCGCTGGGCACCCAGGTCCGAGTGTTCTGGGGACTCTGGAGACACCCCTGGATAGGAACAGCTCTGGCGACCTTGGTTTGGCTCACCAGATGGCCTCACTGTGTAGATGGGAAACTGATGGGCTGGTCGCAGGGTGTAGGGACTTGAACTGGCTCGTTTTTTATGTCAGCTTGACATGGGTTAGAAACGTTTGAAATATGGAACCTCAATTGAGAAAATGCCCCCACCAGACTGGCCTACAAGCAAGCCTGTGGTGCATTTTCCTAATAGCGGTTGATGTGGGAGATCCCAGCTCACTGGGGGTACTGCCATCCCTGGGCAGGTGGTCCTGGGTTGTATCAGAAAGCGCAATAAGAAAGCCCAGGGGAGCAAGCCAGCAAGCGGCCTTCGCCCCGCCTCAGTTCCCGCCCCAGGTTCTTGCCTTGAGCTCCCACTCTGAGTTTCCCAAGTGATGGAGTGGGACCTGAGAGTTGCAAGCCAAAAACAAACCCTTTCCTCCCTGAGTTGATTTGATCGTGGTGTTTTATCACAGCAATAGCAACCCTAAGACAGGGCTGCATGCGGGAGTTTGCTATGGTGATTGGCAGCCACATTGAGGGACCTGCCTACACGGGTGTTCATATACAATGACCCCATGTGCAACTGAAGCATAGGACTGAGCCCTGAGCATGTGTCCTTGAGGTGCTGGGCCAGGGAAGCTGCTGGTTCTAGAAGGCTGGCAGCCCCCCCCCCCAACAAAGCCTCCTAGCAGTTTGGTATCATTGCCTGCCATTGTATTGCCTGCTGGGGTCCCATATAACTAGGAGGAGCCTGCCTAGCTCTGAAGACCCTGGGGACCCCTTAATTCCTGCCCTCTCTCCTCCAGTTCTGTCCTTTTCCAACTGTGAGGAGGGAGGGGCCGTGCTACCTGAGCTGTCGTGAGCCCATGTTTCATTTCTGGTGGCTGTGGGCATGCTGGCCTTTTGACCAGTGATGATTCACTTTAGAGACTTCTCGGACAGAGACCCTTGGCCTTCCAGCTCCTGCGGATCCCATGGAGCCAAAGCTTCCCATCCAGACCCCTCATCCTCTTTGAGCCCCACGTGATCATATGCTCGTCATCCTTCATGTGTCTGATTTACAGGCCTGCGCTCTACTCAGTTTAGCCGTGACCCCCCCGCAGCTCCACCATGAGCACTCCCTGCGCCCCCCCTGCCCCCCGCCTCCAGGCTATGCTACTTGCCTGTGAAGTTCCAATTCTCCACAGTCAACAGTCACTGTTCCTGCTCCCTGGTGTCCCTCCAAGTGGCTCTATGTGCAGGTTATCACGGGTATTCTGGACCTGAGCGGCTAGCAGCTTGAACCTGGCATCGCGGGCAATTCTGTGTTTCTATAAAGGGCTGAGACGACCCTAGTGCCATCAGGCAAGCAGGGCCACATCGGGGCCGGTGGCTGGGGAAGGTAGCATGGCTGCTGCTGCTGTCTGCAGAAAGAATAGAGTTTGAAGTTCTGTCCGTGATGACGTGGTAGGCCCAGCTCAGGGAATGTGGTAAAGCCTCCGGGCCACTCTACCCTCGTGGACACCTGTTCTGGCATCCACTCTGAGTACCAGCTTTGGGCTCTGCCCAGCTATGGAAAGGGGCAGAAGTCCTGTTGCCTGCTAGGGACCAACTCATATCACTGCTCAGCCTGAAAAGCTGGTGAGGAAGTGCTCTGGGTACTCCTTGCAGCCTTGTCTTTTCAGGGTGTCTTTCTTTCTTTCTTTCTTTCTTTCTTTCTTTCTTTCTTTCTTTCTTTCTTTCTTTCTTTCTTTCTTTCTTTCTTTCTTTATTTCTTTATTTCTTTATTTCTTTATTTCTTTATTTCTTTATTTCTTTATTTCTTTATTTCTTCCTTCCTTCCTTTTTCTTTTTCTTCTTCTTCTTTTTTTTTTGGTTTTTTGAGACAGGGTTTCTCTGTGTAGCTTTGCGCCTTTCCTAGAACTCACTCTGTTGCCCAGGCTGGCCTCGAACTCACAAAGATCCGCCTGCCTCTGCCTCCTGAGTGCTGGGATTAAAGGCGCGCGCCACCATCGCCCGGCTCAGGGTGTCTTTCCAGGACTGTGTGACAGACAGTGCCAAGCACTTGACTGGAGGGTTCGTCGAGTCCTCCGTCAGCAAGGAAGAGGGACCATGAGTCCCTGGGCAAGGGGAGGTGAATCAAGCTGCCTGACTTCAGCCCATGAGCTGGTGGGACAACTGCCCCAGCTGGATCTGGGCCTCAGCGGCAAGAAGGTGGTTCTGGAATGTTCTTCCAGTTACACATTGGCAGGTCTAACCCTGACCTGGCACTTGGAGGCTACTGGGAAGTTCGCAGCTAGTCCTCCACATGATGGTTTAAAGTGTAAGGAACTGAGGAGAGACAGCCCCAGAGCCCTAGGCTTGAAACCGGGTCTACATTCTACTCTGAGGGTGCAGGGAGATCTATGGAGAACAGAAGCCGGCCAGGCCAGCTGCTGGGGGGCTGGGGAGAAATATATCCCCATCCCTGTCCCTTTTCAGACAGTAGCCAGCCCAGGGAGGTCGGACCTCAGCAACCTGCAACCCAGGACAGTTACCAGTTCACTGTTAACATTCCATGCTTGTCTCAGAAGCTTTGGTTCCCCAGCTGAGACCCGGCAGGACTGGTGGGGGTCAGGCTCCTTGGGGACACTGCATCCCCAAGCCCAACTGACTGGAGGCAGAAGCCTGGAGAGAGGGAGCCGGGGGGGGGGGGGGGGGGGGGGAGGGTAAAGGCCGCCTCTGGAAGCAGAAACACTCCGGAAGCCTTGGATGCTGCTGCTGTTGCCATGGTAATGCTGGCTGCAGGGAATGGAGGGCAGGTGGGCCAGTAGCTGCCACTCAGCCTGGTTGTCAAGTCTTCTGAAGGCTCTCAGCCCCACATCGCTCCCTCCCATACCCCTTCCATTTCTCAAAGGTGTGTGAACCACATCACCTCCACTGCTTCCTCTGTGGAGACTCTCACTCCTAAAACACCCCAAGTAGAACACCTGACCGGCAGCCAATCAGAGCCATCTAACCGAGGGCTGACTCCGCCTCAGCCTCAGCCCATGCCAGAGGACACAGGGGTCAACATGAGCTCCATACTGCTCCAGGGTGAGACCACCTCTCAGAAAAGATGCCATTCTTTTCCTTTGGACTTAAAGCATGAAGGCTGCAAGGCTGAGCTGGCTGGGCCACCATGCAAAGATGTTTTTCTGGAAGTTGCACCCTCTTGGAGAAAAGCAGAGCCTCTTTACCAAGGGAGTTGTGATCTCCTGGGTCCAGCTGTGCCTGAAGCAAGTGTCGCTGGACCTCCAATTATGTGAGCTAACACTCGGCTTTTTCTTGCTAAAATCAGTTTGAGTTCTTTGGGTATATAGGGTGCACATGATGGGCTCCGGCCTGACACTTCCAATCCAGGAGGCCTGCAGGATGAGTCCCCCTCATGCACTCTCTCCCCAAACTTCTGCCTCTTCCAGGCTGCAGGGGAGCCTGCTGCATGGTGGACTCGGTGTCTTCTGAGGCAGTGCTGTGAAGATTTGGCTTCCTGGTGCTTCCTTGCCGTGAGGAGGCACTGAGGGGTCAATCTCAGCATCTATTGATGAGGATGCTGCAAAATCTGGAGCTGCCAGTCTCCCAGACTCTCAGAGGGGAACAAACACCAATGGGCCCTGAACCCAGCTTCCCTAGATCTTGGATCCCCAGCCTGAAGCAGCAGGGGCATCCACAGCATGGGGGGTGTCCAGGGAATCCCTGTCTCAACCATACCCACCTCTTACAGGAGACTCCCGGTACAGGTGGAGCAGATGGCTATGGTGGCCAGGGACAAAGGGACAGTGACCTGGAGCCCCACATTCCAGCTGTGCCTCAGAGAGTGTCAAGGGCACACTCTTAGCCGATAAGGCACAGAGCCAGTCTAGTCTTGAGCAGGCCAAGGATAGAGTCTGTGAGGCCGTCTATACAGGCCCTGGGCTTCCAGTGAGTGGCTTAGGGCTCTAAATGGTCACACCCATCTTACCAGAGTGGTCTCTCCCTGGGAGGTACAAGACGTCCAGCTGGAATGCTGTGCCAGCTGTGCTGACACAACAGGTGTGCCGCCGTGTGCCAAGCTCTAGGCTGGTACTAAAGACGAAGAAAAGCCTGTCTCCACTGCAACCCTCAGTTCCTCAGGGAGCAGTTCCTCAGGGCGAGTGGCCTCACTCACCCAAGCACACGTCAATCAAAGAGAGCTCTAGGGGGTCTTTGGGTGCCTGCATCACACTGGCACTGGCTGGGTGTTGTCATCAAGGACTGTCCGTGTGGATGAGAGCATCCCTAAGGTGAGCAGCTCCCAGAGGTCTCTCTCCCAAAGTGACCCTAAAACTAACTGCTGGATGAGCTCAGCTGTCGCCAGGTCCGTACCATACAATGCATTGTGTGCCATGTGCTCGGAGGAGCTGTGCCCTGGGGCCTCTGGGGACAAGGACAGCCATGGGAGCCTTGGGCTGCCCTGTAAGCCCTGCCTTATCACTCTTCACACAGGCTTTGCTGCAGTGACGACAGAGGTCACAGTGTCCCCAAGGTCACCGGGAACGCTCAGCAGGACTGGGTGGCTAGGTGCTCATATCAAGGTCCCTCGTGCTTTTCTGGTCTGACCTCGAGGCAACTGGTTCTCCTCAGGCCCAGCTCCCAACCCGAGCCGTGCCAGCCTCCCGTCCTTCACATCTTGCCTCGCTCTTGGAGCTGCAGATTCCAGGCTCAGGACAAAACAAAGTCTAAGGCTCCTTGAGCATTGGACAGCCCAAACTCTCTTCAGGCCACAGGTCAGATACCTAAGGTAGACAGTGCCCCCTGCCCCAAGGATTGTAGCACCTTCGCCCTATAGAGGAGGGTCACCGAGGCCTCCATGTGCCCCTTGCATAGCTCTTCTCGGTGGCCTCCACCTGCCTGCTCCCTCCAGAGCCTGGGCAAGGCTCCCACACCTCACATCCGAGCAGAGGGAGGATGTTGGTTCCCACAGAAACAGGCAAACATCCAATTTCATCTCTGCTTCTTCTCAAAGCCTATTACATGACAGGAACACCCCACAGGACAGAGACAGGCACAGACGAGGAAGAGGGGAGCCAGGGCGGTGCTGCAAAGAGAGCTCAGCATTTAAGCAGGAGTGGACGGGGAGGCCTGGGCAGCCATCGCAGGTGGGAGCAGAGCTCCAGAGTACACTCTCTGGAAGGAGCCCCTTCCTCCTCTCCGTGCGGGAGGATTTGTATCCCGTCCACCCTCTTCCTGGTGATAGCAAAGCTGTCCCCTGCTCAAGTGCATGCCAGAGCATTCTTCTGGACTGTCGGTTGCCTGGCACAGGAAATCCTATACCCATCGAAAGGTGGCATCTGGAGAGAGCACTTCAATGTGCACATGAACCTGGGGCTCCCGGCACACGCCAGCACGGTCGTGTCTCTGAGAAAGTTCTGCTGTTAAAATTCTGCCTGACTCTGCTGGCTTTCGTCTAACCTGACGTTTCTCAAGCCTAACAGAGAACCTGGTTTGTTTAATGTCACGTTTATTGACATCCATGGGATAAGCTGGTGTGTGGCTGCACCCAGAACTTCCTTGTGTGGAGAAACAGAAACCCCGAGTCACGTGACTGAGGAAGGGACACGGTGTCCTTGAGGGCAGGCTGCCCAAGCCCTGTGGGAGATGCTGCCGTGTGGGGGTCCTTGCTCATGCTGGGTCACTATGGAGGGGGCTCCTCTATATGGCAGCTCTCTCTCCACTCCTCCGCCACAGTGAGTCATGCATGATTCATTAATCTTAATGAAAATGCAAATGCACCGCCAGCCTTCTGCCTTAATTGAAGGCTGTTATGGGACCACGCTCTGGGCTTCTGGGCTGAGATGAACAGACGACCCTTTTAGCTTTCTTTGCCCGGAGTGGTACTATTGGCGGAGGCGGCGCAGACAGGCAGTTTGGTCCCTAAAGAAGAGACTGCCTCCCTCTCCCGCTCCAACACACATGCTCACCCTGGGCACACCATTCCAGCTGTGAACTCAGCCCAGCTGTCATTTCCTCTGCAGTACCTGGCCCTTGGGTCCCCTACTTGGCAAGGGAGGAAATGCTAATTAAGGCTTAGTTTCCTGCAAGAAAGAGTCCATTTCCTTCTTGCTGTCCTAACGCAGCCTCCAAGTGGGTCAGAGAGGCTTCCAGATTCCCAAAGAAGCCTTGTAGGAGAAAATTACCCCTAAGCAGCTGAGCCAGGCCCATGGGCAGTAGGAAGGACTGGGGGCCAAGCAGGGGAATGTTGGATCAAGAGTGGGCTCTTGGTCTCTCCCATCATCCCTCAGTGCCCTGAGTGATCCACAGAGGTGCCAGGATGCTGGAGCCTCTACCCACCTAACTGCCATCCCCTACCCTCCACCCCAGAAACTGAGCTGAGAATCACCTTTGTAGCCAAGGGAACTGGAGCTGATGTGGAGCCTGTTCAGGCAGCCTTCATGTCCGAGGGTTCCCCATTGTGGAGTCAACCAGCTGCAGATGGGAAATATTTGGGGCAAAATTACATCTGCATGAAGTATGTGCAGACCTTGTCCTCCATGTTTATTTCCCAAGCACTGGAGAGCAGCAGCCTCTTCCATGGTGTGTCTGTTGCGCTGTGTAGAGAAAGATGGTGGATATGCAGGGTAGATGGAGACCCATGCCATTCTCCACAAGGTCTTAAGCCATCAGAACTTGGCATCCTAGGAAACTCCTGGACCCAGACCCCGTGGTCACTGAATGGGAGCCTCCTCCTGCCCCATGTGGCCTGATACATACTGACAGTTTCCATTAAAGATATATGATCCAGCCCACAGATCACATTTAATCGATTACTTCTTATGATTTCATCACATATAATTAAATACTATAAAGGACGTTTCAAACCTGTCCCCTCGTTCTGCTTTCAGATAATCCAGTTCTGAGCTGACAACAACTAGGGAGCGAGGCATCATGCCGTTCCATCACCACTGTGCTTACATGGCTGACGCCAGGGCTGCCTGTCCTCACTGAGGACATCTTTTCGCCTCAGATGACAAGCAGAGGTGAGTCATTGCCATCCCGGGGTGAGATGTTCTGTCACAGAATGTTCTCCATGGTTGGACAAAGGCGAGCCTGCCAGGAACCATTTTCCTCATCAGCCTGACAGAAGAGGCTCTGAGGAGCCGTGCGCCTGGGAGTGTGTGTGCCGAGGAACGTGTGCTCAGCTGCAGATGGGAGCTCGGTACCGCCTAGCCTGCTGCCCTCTGTAGTGCCCAACCAGTTATTCTTTAATAGATATGTGTTATATATTACACGCACGTGCACGCGCGCGCGCACACACACACACACATGCACGCACGCACGCACGCACGCACGCACGCACGCACGCACGCACGCACACGGCACCCAGACTCACCACATGACTATTCCATTATTCTTTGCTTTGGAAGAGTGAAAAAGAGAAAGAGAAGGAAGGAAGAAAAGGAGACCCAGGAACTTTGGATCTCCTCGCCCACTTCCCATAGGTCACCTTGAGTAGGAGGTCCCTTAGCAAATTAGTTTGATGCCTGGGTTGTATGAAGCGTGGAGTTCCTGAACCTCAGTTGTACACAGGCTTGGACAGGCTTGTCTGGCTGGGAACTCCCTCCATCCCCTCTCGGCCTGTTCAGGTGCCATCACTAGACTCTCCTCCTGCCTTCGTGGTACCTCGTGTCCCCACTTGTCAAGACCAGTTCTCAGGATCTTCATGTACCTCTTACAGGTCCCGGAGCCACCTCAGCAGGAGCTGCATGCAGCTATGATGTGGCGCTGAACACAGTTTTTTTTTTTTTCTTCTAGTGTGTCTTTTTATTTATTTTTTATCAGCTTCTCACCGGCAACTCTAAGGCTTTGTATTTTATGCCACAAGTTTAATTTCTTGCTCACTTTGTCAACTGTCATTGTTCGTCCTGGGGCTGGGATGAAAATGCAGTGCCTACTGGAGGGAGTCACACAGTCCACATTTCTTGTGCCCCCACATTGTCAGCAGGGACTATCTGGCCCCACAGGCCACCAGCAGGACCTGGCAGTTATTCTCCCAAGGACAGAAGCAGGAGCCAAGGCCACAGGCAGCTTCTTTTCTCATAGGGACAACTAATCCTGTTGAACCCAGAGGCAGAAATTGCGTGGTGGGGATAAGAAAAGCCAAGGAGCTGCGGTGAGTCTGTCTTCTGTCCCTGGGGATGTATGGATGTAAGGTCTCGAGCAGAACAGAAGCTGAGACCACTGTTCCCTTCTATAGCTTGATCTCTGGACTGTGACTGAAACCCGCGTGGGCTCTCCCAGCCACTGTCCTAAGGACTATTCAAGGGACACTAGTGGGATCCTTAACTTAGATGGACTCATGTTTGTTAAGCACATTTGGAACCTCTGTCCACCTGTGTGATGTCCCATTTGGACCAAGACTGCTTCCTGTCCTGGGTTCTTCTTTGCCAGAATCATGGAAGATGCCCTGTTTCAGTCAATGGAGGCTGAGAATCATGGGAGATGCCCAGCTGTTCAATGGGTGCTGAACTGATTCTACACGGCTCTCTCTCTCACCTAGATGTGTTGGGTGATTGGGAGGGGTAGGGTTGGCAGCTGCCTGATGTGCCTCTCTGAGTCTGTACCCAGCACCCACCCCAGTCCTGCTCTAGAGTCACAGAAAGCACAGGAGTCACTGGAAGGTCGGTGGTGATGCTGGGGACACACATTTTGTAGTGTTTGATGGAGAGATTCAGCTAAGGAGATCCAGGTGACCAGGGGAGGGAAGGCTCTGGTGTCATGTCAGCAGTCCCTTGTCTCTCATGGCAGCTGAGCTGACATCTCGAACAGGCTGGCGTCTTTAGAACAAACTGCACAAACCCGAGACTCTGGCCCAAGAACAAAGAGAAATGAGCCCCAGAGCCACATCCAGGAAGCCCGCAGCCCAGAGGGGAAGAGTCCGAGATAATGAAGACAGGCCAGCATCAGTTATGCTCAGGTGGCAGCATGCTGGGGCAGGTCCTGTGGCCAGGAACCACTCTTGCCATCCTCCTGGTGACTGTCAAGGGCCCCAGCTTGAGCAAGATTTTTATGGGATTACCTTTGTTGCAGTGTATCACAAAAAAAAAAGTCCACGGGGGTGCCCCCCGCTCTTCAGAAAACAGACCACAAAATGCCCATCTTCCTACTCAAATGAATTAAAAGAGACTTCATTTTCCCAGTGGACTCCTTTTTTTTTTTTTTTTCTTTTAATTGCAATAAAAGAAAGCCTGTAATTTGCCAGACAACTCTGCTAGCCCCCTCCTCTAGTGCGAGTGTGCTGGCCGCACGATCATGCTTCTTTTACAAAACGAGGCTTCGTCTCAGGCGCACACCAGGGCTTGGAACAAAGTGCCCTTTAGAGCTCCGAAGCCCAAGCGACTGCACCATGGCTGACGCACAGCCAGGCGGATGGCGGCGTGGTGCAGATGGAGGGTGCCCACCCGCTGGCTGTGTCGCCCCTGGGCTTCTGGAGAGTGGCTGGCGGAGGAAACAACAGATGGGAAGGCTGGTGCTCTGCTCCTCAGAAGAGCAATTCTTGCTTCTGGCGGGAGGAAGGTGGGGTGCCACTACCCCAACAGGGGCATGCGACTGTGCAGAGGGTCACTGAGCAGCTGACGTGAGGAGAGCGAGGATGACGCCACCGGTGACGGCTGATGAGGGACCGTCATGCAATACGAATTGAGAGGGAAGAAAAGGTCTGTGAGGGAACACACCCGGTGCGAGCCGCCCTCCCCACCCCAGGACATCTTCAACGTGGAAAACAAATGGAGACGTGGGAGCGGTGATTCACAACGCTAAATGGTGCCTGAATTAAGCAGGGGAGGGCACTTGCCTGCGTTGCGGGTTGTCAGTGTTTTCAAGAGGATCCACTGCCCCGAAGTCCTTTGTGTCTTTTGCTCACTGGGGGTTCATCTTGTGCAAGGAGACAAAGCAGGTTATGGGTGGGTCCTGGGGGGTTGGAAACTGCAAATGTTTCATTAGGAGGCAGCCACCAGCTCCCTGCCTAGGACAGGGCTGGTTAAGTAAGAGTGGGCTTTAAAAAACTCTCATACCATTGTCAAACAAAGCAACCAGGACTTCAGGTCCTGTAATGGCTGCCCCTCCTCCCTGCTCGCCAAGGGACCAACCCCAGGTCCTCACTAAGACCTTGTCTGCTCAACACACGAGCTGGGCCAGCTCTCCAGAATCCAAGCAGGCCAGCCCTGCTCTCTTACCCTAAAGGAGAAGTCCACAGCTCCAAGGATTGTCACCAAAAACCCAATAAAACCCAGGACTTAGAACCCCAAGAAGGATTCTGCTGCTGAGCTGACCCGGGTGGACTCTTGTCTGTCATCCATAGTGCCGTGCTTGCTCTTTGATGGAGGACTCTGTAAGGGGCCACTTCGTCCCCTCCGCACCACTGTGGTAGAGCACCCTCACCAGCAGGTGTGAGCACTGTCTGTCACCCCACTGCTGCTGGGTTCCATCTTTTGTTGATACTTGAAGGAAGACAATGCTGTTTGCTTCCATCCATTGGACTCGGCGGTACAAGCTGCTCCTGTGGTCACACACATCCAGTGTCTCTAGGACCCCAGGCCTAGCCTCACTCTGCTGGATTATCATCTAAAGGACAAGGATGGCCAGGGCATTCGAGATGGGGTTGGGTGTTGGAGTCACAGTTCCCAGGGAAGGGGAAACTGAATCTCTCTTGGAAAGAGATCTGGATGGGTCAGATGATGGAATCTGGCTCCAGCTCTCCTTGAGGTATAGTCAAGTTGTCTATCCATGTTGGATTCTGTCCCCACCTCTGTGAAATGGGAGGGGCTGAACAGGCATGGTGCCATCTTAGGACCTAAGGAGACAGCTTCTTTTAATACGTGGAATTGGCTAGTTTTGTTTATAAGTAAAGAGAGATGTGGAAGAAGTGGTACCCAGGCCACTTCAAGACCCCTAGTCGGGGCAGGATAGAGATGCTGCAGTCACTCAGAGCCACCCAGGCCTCCTGCAGAGCTATCTGTGACATCCCATGTTCCTGGTGACTAAGGTCCTAGGGGACTCTGTGCAGGGGGGTCTGATGGCCTGGGCAGGAAGTGGGCGTTGTTTGTAGATGTTGAGACAGAGGAGAAGAAGGCCACTGAGGGCTCTCTCTGCCTGGGCTTGTTAGATCTGCTTCTCAACAGCTGTGTGTGCCCTCCCCTGTGCAGAGGCGAAAACCGAGGCACACAGAGGTCACAAAGCTGACAACATGGGATGTCACTCAGAGATGGATCCTCAAAGGAGACCCTGTGGCCACCAAGGCAAGGTTGACTTCAGTGTGTGCTTTCCAGATGTCCAGATACCTACATCTCCCCTGAGAGTCCCATGATACTTGACTTGTGTTTCAGGAAAGCCAAAGGTAAGCATGTACCTGCCGCATGTGGGTCTAGTCCTTGTACCCATGAGTACATGGGCAAAGAAGCTGGGCCATGTCACTGCTGGTAAAAGATTTTTTTTTTCTTCTGTAACTCTAAGCACCTAAAGAATGCTGCGGTCACACAAGCCAGTTCATTTATTAGGATAAAAGCACAAGGAAATGACCTTGTTCAGGGACCTTGGGCATGGCCTCTGCTGGGAATGGAATGGCAATGAGTTGACTCCTCATCCCAGTGAGTGACAGGGAAGGCCTGGGGCACAGGGCACAGCCGGGCATGCTGCTCCCTTTTGAGAAGTCCTGAGAGTCAGGGCCTGAAGTCACACAGCTGGGCCGCAGGAAGTGGATCTCTGGGTCTGTAAATCTGTCTAGGAGCCAGCAAGTTGCCCCCACTCCAGGCTGGACCTCTGCCTGCCTTGAATTCCTGCTTTCCAAGCCTCAGCTTCCTCATTTGCTGCCAACACCTGGGCAGGTTTTCTGATGCTCCAGGCCTTCCTCATTGGTCTGGGCCACCTCCCAGACCCCAGGATGTAACAGAAGTACCAAGATATGTTTCCTTCTTTGTACCTCCAAGATGCAATACAAACTCTCCTGTGCACACGTCCCTGGTGGCTCTGTACCCTGCTCTTCTTTTTCTATGAGGACACTAGGCAGATTGGATCAGATGCTCCCCCCTCCCTCTACAGGGACTCTAGGTTACCTGAATTACCCCCCAAAAGCTCTGTGTCCAGGTAAGTGTGGTGGCGCACGCCTTTAATCCTAGCACTCCAGGAAGCAGAGGCAGGCAGATCTCTGAGAGTTTGCGTCCAACCTGGTCTACAGAATGAGTTCCAGGACAACCAGGGCTACACAGAGAAACCCTGCCTTGAAAACAAACGAACAAACAAACAGACAGACAGACAAACAAAAAGCCCTGTGTACAAACAGTCATACTCTGAGGCACTGGGGATTAAGAAGGAAACATGAATTTGAGGGGCACATAATTCACCCACAACAGCCTGGGGTCAATTCTTGCAATGAATCACCTTCACAAGATCTCTCCCCAGGCTCTGCTTCCTGGGGAACACAGACTGAGAGTGACCCGCCCTGCCCCCCAGCTTCCAGTAGAAGAGGGACAATCCCTCCATTCCTTGGTGTAGGGTAGGTCAACTAGCTGCCTGGAGATGACCTCCTGGGGTGTTCACCTATAGCTGCTGGCACTCCCAGGAGACAGATTGTAAGTCAGGAAGAAACGGACAGGAGACCTGGGATGAGGTAATGGGGTGCAGCCCATGCTTCCCAGTATTTAAAAATGTGGCGTTGTCCAGAAACTGCCCCCACGTGTCCTTTTGTTGATTGAAATGTATGCTCCCCATTAACAATTGAAATCAGGGCTGAGGCTGTAGTTCAGTTGGTGGAGTGCTTATCTGGATGTGTGAAGTTCTGAGTTCAGTCCCCAGTGATCCCTAAGCCAGACAGGGATCAGATAGGTGGTTTAAGCCAGTCTCCCAGCACTCAGGAGGCAGAGGCAGGAGGATCAGCAGTTCAAGGTCATCCTTGGCTACCCAGTGAGTTCATGGCTAGCCTGTGCTTTGTAAGACCCTGTCTCAAAGGAAGGAAGGAGGGGAAGGCGGGAAGGAGGGAAAGAGGAAGAAATAGTTTAATATAAATAATTTGCTCCTCAACTTTCTTGACAAGAGTCCTCTTTGGATTCCTGGTAAATCAGAGGAACAAAGGAATTATAAATGACAGGAATGGGAAGAAAACCACTCCACAGACTCGCCCCGGGGGCTTCTCTAGCTGGCGTGGGGAGCTGCCGGTGAAGCTGAATCCTTCAGCCTTCCCAGACTCAGCCAGGGTCATCAGGAGTCAGGGCTCCCTGCAGCGTCCAGCCCCAGAGCCAACTCCACATGTGATAACAAACAGTTTAATTAACCTCTCAGCTTTTTCCATCTGTGTGGCAGGACTCCAAATACTTGCCACTGGGAAGCCATGAATGGACGCCTTCCACCAGGACGGACCACAGCAAAGCTGCAGTGCCGTGAGCAGTGTGAAGGGAGCTGACTATAGTCTGCTCGCACGGTCCTAGCAGATGTGCCTCATCCACACCCTTAGACACCCCGTGCACCCTCCTGAGTCCTGGGTAGATCCCTCAAAGCTTCACCCACACAGTGCAGTGGTCTGTGGGGCCCAGGTCCTGGCAAGTTTTGACTTCCTCTTTCTGCAAGTAGGGGCGGAGGGGGGGGCTGCTGGGTCCCCCTTCTCCAAGGCAGCAGGGTGCTCAGCGGGAATCCAGCCTTACTAATTGCCTTTTAATAAATGGGTTATTTTTTAAATAGGTAAGTTGTCTGTCTGCATTTAATTAATAGTGACTAGTTACTGATGCAACCCATTTATTTGAGATGAGCTCTTACTTCTGTGAGAAACCCAGCACCCTCCACTTTATTATTTGGGTCAGAAGTGACACACACAGCACATGGAAGGCTGACAGGTGGGTCCTAGTCCTGATCTGCCACATTTGGTCACTGTACTCAAATTCAACCTCTAAGATTTTGCTAAGGGTTCAGTTACTTACAGTTAAACACTGCAGGACCTTAGATAGAGCGTTCCAGACTCCAAGGATGTCGTAAATAGCTAGAAGTGGCATTACCCCCAGCTGGCCCTTTCAAGTACGGAGTAAGGGTTGGGGAGGGTCATATGAGAAGTTGGGGACCTGCAGCCAGAGTGAGCTATGAGGGTTTGTCTGTCACCTGTGTGTGGGGGTCTGTGTATTTTGGTGTCAGGGAGGATGGGGGGGGGGGAGAAAGGCAAAAAGCAGTGGGTACCATACTCTTAGGTGGGCTCACAGACAAAACATCTGGTCGGGACCCACAGATGGTGCTGCCCCCAGGAGCGGTTAAGCCTGGCTCTCAGCAAAGCTTCAGCCTCAAGTCTAACACCAAGAACTTGAAGCCACATTCCAGCAGGTGACCTACTTGTCAAGATGCACATTTGTGTGCATGTGCGAGCCTGTGTATACAGGTGCGTGCACAGCGCATGTGTATACTTGCATCGGGAGGCCAAAAGCCAGCTTGGATGCCTTCCTCGACTGATTTTCACCCTTTTTTGGTATTTTGGCAGTCTCTCGCTGAACCTGGAGCTCACCAATCCAACTAGTCTGAATGAAACACATTAATTTTCTCCCAGCCCCATGATGCTCACGTTTTTTGAAAGCAACGGGAATTCTTGTTTTGTTTTGTTTTTTAAGACACGGTGGGTTGAACCTCCCCCCGCAACCTACTCTGTCCCAGCCAACACAGAAGGCCTTGACCCAGCAGCAGCCCAGTCCTTCCTCATAGCCCTCTTCAGATGGCCAACGTGGTGTGGACATGTCAACTGCTTTGGGGACTGTCCAAAGCAGGGGCTCTGATTTAAGTGGCTTTCTTTACACTCCAATGAGAGGATCTGTCCAGGCTCTCTGGTTGGCTAGGGGGTACGGTGGCATAAACATAAAAGGTTGAGCTGAGCAGACCCCAATCACCAGGGTCTCTCACTGCCAGTGTATGGTTTTGAAGTAGATCATGGGCTTAGCTCTTCAGGGCATCCCTGCTTGCCTGTCATTAGCCTGGGAACACCCATTCATTATGGTGAGATAAGCAAACGCAGGCGCCAGCCCAGACAAAGTTCCTCCAGGCCTGAGAAGGTGGGGAAGCTACGCTATTCACATCCTCCGGAGAAATGAGCCCTGGGCTCCTGGCTGGGGGCTGTGCCCTGAGTTGAGCAAGGGCCTGCTGTGAGTGAAGGTTGTCCTTCTGATGCATTGCGTTGGTGGGGCTAGGGGAGGCCCGAAGGACTCAGAGACCCGGGACCAGTTTGGATCTGACGTCCAGAGACCTCAAAAGGCACCGAGTCAGAGGATGGTCCACCTTCACGCTGCAGCCTGCTTGCCTCTTGCCCTGCTTCGAGTGCCAGGGTCATTTGTAAATAATCAGCTTACTCAAATGAGAGTCTTTGAGTAAGCAGCACATCTATCTCTCTATGGCTTTGCATTCGTGCCAAGGGTCCGAGGTACCAAAGGAGCACAGGGAATATGTCCTCTGAAGCCTCCCTCTAGTCTGGGCCCTGCTCCGGCAGGATGGTCACTGTGGCACTCACAAGAGAACACGAGAGTATCTGTTGTCTAATCCGGCTACACAGAGTCGGCTCTCTCCCGCACCCTAGGTTTCTTCTTCCTACACTGTGTGCCAAAGCTTTGCTCACGGGACACAGCCCTGGCTCTTCCTGTGGCCGGGCCGTGTCTCATTAGAAGATGGCTCGTGGTTGCTGGTGGATACTCACGCTGTGGGCAAGTGTCGTGTCAAACAGTGCTCTTCAACGTACTCTTACGTGGAAGTGTCTGCAGGGTGAGCCCAGGAGTGGACAGCAGGACAGACACTTGTGTGCAAATCTGCATCCCCACTTGCAGGACATGGTGGAGGCAGGCTGCAGGTTTGCGTGGCTGTTTTTTGTCTAGTACTCTTCCATTCAGTGGCTGCTCCGAGAGCAGCATGCTCCGGCAATCAGGTCCAGTGAGGAAACCCCTCAGATCCATGTGTCCCAAAGCTGTACTTGAATACTAGGAACGGGTTATCCAGGAGGAGGAAGGGGCTTGGAGGGGCCAAAGTAGCTCTCGAGGACCAGGACTGTCCTGCTCGACTTGCCACTGCTGGGCTCCCAGGACCATGGCTGCAGAGGGTTGACAAGGGGCTACCTCTAGTTGAGGCAGGAGAATAAGGCGGAGAGTGCGATCCGATCCCCAAAACCTTACACTCGGGCTATGAATTAGCATATGAAAGGTTCTGGCAGAGAGGGAGACTGGTAGCCCATCTCCAAGAATGGCAGGTAACAACAGACAGAGCACTCCAGGAAAAGCCTGCTCTACGCAAATGCATTGGGAAACCTGCAGCGTAAAAGCCGGTCTTTTGCATGGCATTCATTGTTGAACTGATAACCTTCCCCGCCTGCTCCAGCCCACTTCCTTCTTTGGAAATGCTCTCTCTTTGTTAAGAAAATGTCCCTGCTTCTACCAAAGGTCACGCGTCTCTGTCCAAGTCCTTCCTTGGGAACACAGAAACCTTGACATCCCAGTGGGTTCCTACTGAACCCAAACACCTGCAATATCACAGTGGCATGGTCTTTCCCTGACCTTCGTGGCCATGGCCACCTAGAAGCAAGAAGTACTCCCCCCCTCCTCAAAAGCAGATCTAGCTGAACAACCAAGATCAGGGCTCTAGAAGTGAGTGTGAGGGGCTTCAGTCCCCTAGAAACAAAGCAAGGAACCAGGAGACAGGCACAGGGGGTGTACAGTGCAGCTTTACCTCACCAGTGGCCGTGTTATGAGGGCGGGTCATTCCATTGGCTCTGATCCAGCAGGGTTAGAGCTCCCTGGGCAGTGGGTATGCATTATCCCTGCATCCCTGAGTCCCGACCTTCAAGCTTTCTGTGTGTGTCCAACTGTGTCACCTTGAATTGTCTGTGCCAGGTGGCCCCTCCATATCCAGGCCTCATCCAGGGGACTTGCCTCACTGGGCTGCAAAGGTATCCATGTAAAAAGTTTTTGGCATGGCAGCGCATGTCTGCTATCTGGTGGAGTGCCAGAGCTCACTGTCCAGCTAGTCCAGCCAATCAGTGAGCTCCAGGTTAAATGAGAGACTCAAAAATAATAAGATGGAAAACTATTGGAGAAGACACATGAATGACATCAACCGCTGACCTCTATACATATGCATGAGTGCTCTCTCTCTCTCTCTCTCTCTCTCTCTCTCTCTCTCTCTCTCTCTCTCTCTCTCACACACACACACACACACACACACACACACACACACACACACACACACACACAAATTCCTCAGGATGTGACTCGTAGAGGTGCAATGTCAAGGTAGAGAAGTCAATGCCATTGAGGACTTCCTGCTCACAACAGAAGGGGCCAACCAGCACCCCACAGCACCAAAAGAGCTTGTCTGGTCAGGCAGAGCAGGCACAGGGAGTCCTCTTCGAGTTTCCCAGGGGAGGAAGATAGAAGGCAGGTGTCTTGGTTACTTTTCTATTGTCTTGCCAAAACACCATTGACCAAGGCAACTTGTGGAAGGGAGGGTTTATTTGAGCTTCCAGTTCCAAAGGGATAAGAGGAAGCATGGCAGTAGGCAGGCATGGTGGCTGGACCACACTGAGTGCTCACGTCTTAAACCCCAAGCACAAAGCAGAGAGAGAGAGCCCCGAGGAACCTCAAAGCCCAGCCCTAGTGACATAGTTCCTCCAGCAAGGCACCGTCTCCTAGGCACCCCCCCCAAAAAAAAAAAAAACAGCACCACCAACAGGGAACCAAGTGTATCAAACACATGGGCCTATGCAGGACATCTCATTCCGACTGCCGTAGTGGGGAATCCACAAAGATTTGCTGGCTTGAGGAAGTCTGGTGAGCTTGGAAGTCTTGTGGATTTTCTCTTGGCCTTGGTCAGGTATGCAGGTGAGTGGAGGGGAATTGGGACTGACCACTGTGGACCCAGCCATTCCTTCACTCGGAGAGTCTACCAGCCCTGGGGGGATCAGCTGTCCTGGGGTGACTAGCCTGAGGTGACAGGTGTCAGACAGATGGAAGCAGAACTGAGGAAGGATGGTTAGAGCCCACCCATCAGCACATGGAACATTAGGCTGTGCGTGTAAAATGCAGAGAGGCAGGGGCAGGCCGAGGGAGGTGACTCAGAATGTTGACAGTGCCACCCCTGCAGGGACAACATGCTGTCATTCCCTTCTGCCTCCTATGATGCTCTTAATGTGAATTCTATGTGAGCGGAGAAGAATTATTTTTATACGGGAAGAAACAGTTTGACCCACATACATGGCTCCCAGGGGACTGTAGCCTGGCCCAAGCCCCTGCACCTGGAGCCCTGCATCTACCCCATTTCAGGATGTGATTTGGGTGCTGTGTCTTACTCCACAGCACTCTAAGATGAGATGGGAAGAGAAGGGGGGGAGTACTGGGTAAGATTGGGCTATGAACAAGCCTAGGCTGCACTAAACACATTGCCCTGAGGACAAAGCTCCATGGTCAGGCTCAACCCAGCTGCCTCCTCAGCCTGTGTGAAAGGCTCTAGCCAGGACTCAGCCACTATCCAAAGGGGGAGGTCCAGCGTGGAAGATTCAGGACAGACAGACCTGGAGTCCTACCCTCTTCTCAGCACTCCTCACCAGAGAAGTATTTAGAACCCTCACTGAGTCCTCCCCCCGCCCCCGCCCCCCCCCCCCGACAGGTGGCCAGGGTCTTGTTTCCCCAGAACTAATGGAGTTTCAGTTCTGAGAGTCCTATGATCCAAAAGGCCCAGTGCTCCCCGCATGGTCCTGAGTCATGAGTCATTCCCATGCCTCGTTGCCTCCTCATCCTGTGCTACTCATAGGTCTGAGCTGACTGGATTCTGTCCTCTGGCTCCCACAGTCTCTGACAATCACAATTCATTGTGTCCACAGCTGCCACCTCTCAATGCTCAGAACACTGGTTATGTGTGGGGGTGGGAGGGTGGACAGATGGTCCACCCCAGCCACGTGTTACCCTCCCCAAGGATATAGGTTGACCATTCTCCTTTCTAGCTTGTAGACTGCCTGCAGTGGGGGGACGTGCGTTTGTATGTGTGTGCATGTGCATGTGCATGCATGTGTGTGAATATGTGTGTACGCTCCCACTGCATATGGTAGAAAGAGGAGAGGGAGAGACGAGAGCTTGGGAATGGAGAGAATGACCGAGCTGATGCCCAGACATGGCCCAGGTACCTTCAGCCTCCAGAGTGTTTCTTGATTTAGTCATAATCCTTGAGAGGACAGTTAAATAGCCAAGAGGATTCCCCAGTGTGGAAACCATACACATTACATTGCTTAGAAAGCACAGAGAAACATAGTGGCCGATGAATTTGATTCACTGTCGATAGAGTCCATACATGCTCACAAACACATGCTAAAAACTGTAATACCAGATACTGTAGTTAATGGATAATTAAGAAGGCAAATATTTAAAATCACTGTTTTTACCCTGTTTGTGCCCATGGGTGATACTCAGAATTGGTTATTGCAAAGATAAAGGCTTCCTGCCTGAAGGAGAAGTTTCTGGAATATTCTACAAGTCAAAAAGGCATTTGAGAGGAAGGAGCCAGCGTTGGCTTCAAGAAACGCATTTTTACAGTTTCCTACAACTGCTTAAATTCCCTTCCTTGAACCAACAGCCAGCTCTGTCCTTTGTCCAGTGTTCACGCTGGTCTGATTGTTCAAGCAGAGGCCACACCTCCACAGTAACTGCTCATAACCATGCCCCCAAACTTCACCTTTACAGTTCCCCCTGGAGTATAAAATAACACCTCAGAAGTCCGGAGAGCAGCAGCCTGTATTTTGCGCAATGTAGGGCATGAAGTCAAGATTCAAGCATGCTAGCTAAGAGCCCTGCATTGAGCTGCACCCAAGCCCCGGAGCCAGTCTTGACACCCCAAGCCCAAAGCTTGTCAACATCATCTCCGTTTCCCCCCAAAGGGTGAGAGGGATCACTCTCCTATCTCCATCCTTTGCTCAAAATGGTGGTCCTCAGCAAGGCTCCTGGAGTCTTTCAGCATGAGCCGCATAGCCAGATACTGAGATCGACCAACCCTTCCCCACGGAGTCCACCTTGGATGCATCATGGCTGAGGGTGGAAGGCTTAGTTGCTCTGCATCCTCCCATCTCGGAATCAGAGGATAAGCTGCCGTGTGCGCTTCTGTGCAGGAAGCTGTCCAACTCTGGAGGTCCTGGGGGCTTCCTCCACAAGCTCAGCCCCAGCTCCCCTAAGAACAGCACAGCCTCACAGCAGAGCCTCCAAGGAACTCAGTTGCTCCTGCCAGCTACTGCTTGCCCCAAAGTGCTTCATCCCATCAAGAAGTACGTGGCTCCCAGCAGGCAGCTGCCAAGTTTAGGTTCCTGAATGGTCCTGTTGAGTAGTCGTGGGCCAGAAGGGGGAAATGAGAGAGTTGGGAACCTTTCCTATCCTTTGGGCTTTTGTTTTTCTAACACATCATAGTCAGTGACAGCTTCTGGGCCTCTGGAATATTCTGGCACCACCACTGAAGTCATTTTGGTTCAATGACGGGAGGTCAGTATGGTCCTGGAGGGGTCAAGAGTGGATCTGAGCTGTGGCAAAGCCACCCTCTGCTAGGAAGGTACCTTTCCACTGCAGACCATGAGACTGCTGACACCTGAAGCCATCTTGGATCAATGATGGGAGGCCAGCTTGGCCGAGCTGTCCTTGATGGGTCATAAGTAGACCTGAGCTATGACTGGCAGCCTTATGGAGAGAACCCACCCTCTGCTGAGAATGTACCCTTGCACTGTAGACATCGAGACCAGTCCAAGCAAGTCAGGCTTGGGTCTGCACTGTATAAGGAGGAGTTCTGGAACTCTGGGTATGTATGTACCTACTCCCCTGGGCCTGCTAGTGCCTTCCTCTGAGCCACCAGGCTCTGCCTATGTCCCTGCTCGCCTTCACACAAGTGACTGACTCCCTCAGTGTCACTGCTACAGGGATCAGTCCTTGAACTGCTGGAAGCTACATCACCCTTGGCCCTGGGAATACCCTCTTTTGTAGAACATCTTGGTAGCTCATTTGAATGCCAAGGGGACCCGAGGCATGGACCTGCAGACTCAGAGGGTGCCAGAAAGCAAGAAGTCAACTCAAAGTGGGGTCATTAGTGGGGTCACAGCTGTCCTCCCTCCCTCTTCTTCTGATCCTGGGGGAGAGGTTCAGGCACAGAATTCTGAGGCATTCATGGAGGATGACTCAGAGACCTCAGAGGAGTAAGAACCCTGAGTATTTCTCTTATTATCTGCTTCGGGCCCAGTCACCACAGCTGAGAGGCAGGGCCACCTTTATCTAGCCTGGGCAACTACATGTGCTTAGTTACAGTTCAGTCAATGATTTTCAATATGGGTTGCACCCCAGCATCGTAACTGGCGATACCTAATCCCCAAGAGAAGGGGCACTGCACAGCCAATGAGATTTGTAATGCCAGGCTGGTGGCCACCAGCATCCCTTGAAACTGGCCTCTAGTGTAGAGACAGGGTTTTAGCTGTGTAGACTCCAAGGAGTCCCTTCCATGCATCGCCTCTCCTTGTATAGTGTGGGTGACTTTGGGCAACATCAAGGGTCCACTTCTAAAGCCAAAGGTCAAGCTGACCATAGGCAAAAGACATAGTTTACATTTTTGAATGTCTTGGCTGGGGAGACTTATCTCAAGATACGTGAAAGTTACACAAAATTCCCACACGAACGCAGTTGAGCAGGGCATCCCACTTGCCCCTGGGGCATCATGGGTGCTCTGACCCTGTGGTCGCTGCTTACTGACCCTGAGACAGATTCCACTGTCCACACTTCAGTCTTTTTCGGAACACGACGACGAGCTGCTGACGGATCCAAAATGTGCTCCGGGCTTTCTACCCAGGCCGCTTGGCTCCTGCGTGTCAGCCGCTGGGTTCCCAAGAGGCTGTGGTGCCACTTTCCACCTAAAGCAGACAGATAAGGTTAGGGTTTTGCTGCCTGGGGTGAGGACCACCCAGGCAGCTTCCTGACCCACTTGCCATGGTCTGGGAACCATCAGACTATCTCAGGAACATTCCACTTGTATTCCACCAAGGCCCAGAGTCCAGGCGTTGGTACATGAGGATGGAGTTGGTTTACCAGTTCCTGCCAGGGGCCCATGGCTGAGGGCCAGGAAGGAAGCGCCAGGGCTGGTTCCTAGGCTCCTGCGATGCCAGTGGGCATCACTGGCACCTCCTGACACGTCTGAGCAGGGAATTCCCATTTCCAGCTGGCACACATGTCTTGGAAGAGACATTAAGTAGATAACCTCCCCCAGCAATGGTCTGATTGAGAACCCCATGGTGGGGACTACTCATTCCCCCAACAAATCAGGCCTGGATTGTTAGACCATGCTTCTAGAGCATTCTCCAGTGTCCCCACCATTTCCCCCCCACTCAGAGCAACCGTGATAGAGGAAGAGGTAGAGGAGAGGGACCCATGTGGTTAGAGGCCCCTGGGGGCAGCAGAGGGGGTCATGCACCTCCAAATCAAGCTAGTTCTCACCAAGTGTCTGCCCCGAGTTCCCTCTGCACTGGGGAAACTTTTGGAAAGTGGAACCTGATGAAATGCACCTGGACTTCAGGGCGGGTCGGAGAGGGCGCTCTGGGCTGAAAGGGGTGGCGGAGAGTCAGTGAGCCCTTGAGAGACAGATCCACAGGGACTGCAAGGGAGACCAAGGAAGAGAGAGAAACGTGAGTGGAGATGTGGAAGTCTGCATCCAGGCCTGCTTCACAGGAAGAAGGGAACGGAAATGAGAGAATGAGAGGAAGCTTCCACGTGTTACAACAGGCCATAGCACGTGCCCTGTACACATGACCCGACCAAAAGACTTGACCTGTACATATCCTCAACATGGTGGGCACAGGATTGGCCATAAATCATGTTCCTTCTGGTCTGTTTGGGTAGCCTAATTTTTCCTTCTGCCCTCCCAGGCCCAAGGGCTACTCCATCCACCCATGGCATCCAGAGGCCCTGTGGGAAAATGTGCAACTTCTTCGTCAGCCTCAGTCTGATACACAGTCCTCATTACCCTCCCACAGGGCTGGGGACCAAGGACCCACCCTGTATCAGAATCAAGCACATGTCTAGGGGGGGTCCACACTGTTTCCTTCCAAATCCCGCTCTGCAGCCCCAATGGTGGTGGGGGGCACCTGCGGAGTGAGGAGAGGCTCCACCGAGGTGCACCCAGGTCTGGAGACACACTCCTCAGTGTCTTGTCAGCATTTAAAGAACACAACCAGAGCCCCACAGTCCTGGGATCCTGGCTCCTCCGGTAGAGTGTGTCGTGACTCCCAGGAGATGCTTTCTCGGGAGATATTCCCAGGAAGGAGCAGCCACCGGACCCCACGGCTCTGTGATTCTTCTGGAATGTTCGGGAAAGAGACCTGATGGCAGGGAGCTGTCACCGTGCCCAGAAGACTCCACTGGCCTCTCTTAGCACCTGGTAGAGGCTGGAGAGAGCAAGCTTTAGACCTTCCTTCTTTGTCTTGTGTGACTATGTGGCTCACTCAGCAATGCCCACCGCTGCCCTCCTGGTCTTCAGCACCGCCATGTGAGAGGGGTCTGGAGTGTCTCCTGAATTCTCGCAAGCACCCTGTCTCTCAGAAGTGTTGGGTTAAGCCTAGGTTGGTCTCTCTGTGACGTCCCCCCCGCCCCAGGTGCATGCTGGGATTTGGCTGTGTGGTGTGGTGCCTCGAGGCTGAGCACCTCTTCATCCACCGCTCAGGGCCTCCTGCAACCTTCTTCCTCCTCAAAATCTGCTTCCTTCCAGTTCCCTGGGGGCATGGAGATGATGAAAGTGGGGTTCAGACGGAGGGGTGGGAGGGCTGTGGACACTCAGGAGACCCCCGCCCCCCCCCCCTCGAAATCCTTCTCCTCGTGCCGTTTAGAAAGAGCCGTGTTAGCTTTTGAAGGGCAGCGGTGTGTGAACACCACTTAAAGGATAACTTTGGATTATTTTCTTAATGGGAAAGCAAACACTGATGTCTTAGACACCAAAGGGCCTGCTGGAGTGTGGGAATATTGACTCTCAGGGCGCCGGCCTCTGCGGCTGTGGGGCTCAGGCAGGGAGAGAGGAACTGCGGGCTGCTGGCTGCCTCGCTTGACCACCACAAGCCAAACACTCGTTCCTTTGTCCCTGGGCTATGAAGGTTATGGCGGTGGCCGTGGCTGTGGCTGCGGCTGCGGCTGGGGCCTGGGCCATGAGCTACCTACCAGTCCTGCTTTCCTGTGAACAGCAAAAAAATGCTGGGTGTGCAGCGCCAGCGTCCGTTCAGGTTTTTTGAGTCGATCCATCCTGACCGACACACTTTCTTTGTTAGATGTCAGGATGTCAGGTGGAATGGGGGCAGGTCCTTCCTCTCTGACGCTGACGTCTTGGCTGTGCCGGAGATGTAAATCCCTGCTTGGAGGGCTATGAAGATGGCCCAGTTGATAAAGTGCTTGCTTGACGAGCACAGGGACAGGGGCCTGAGCTCCATCCCCACGGTCCATGGGAAAAAGGCTCGGTGTAGAGCATTCATTTGCAATGCCAGCCCTGGAGAGGTGGAGAAAGACGAGGCCCTGGGACTTGATGGCCAGCCAGCCTTGCCTACTTGGTGAACTCTAGGTCAGTAAGAGACGCTGTCTCAATAAAGTGGAGTGGACGATGCCTGAGGTTGTCCTCTGACTTCTACATGTATATGCACACAAGTGAACTCACACCAGCACACATGTATACTGGAATACACACACACACACACACACACACACACACACACACACACACACACACACACACCATATTGCCCATGTCCTGCTCCGCAGCCTCATTCCTACGTATATATGAAGTCCACCCTGTAGTCCCTATCGGAAGCGTCATTCAGCGGCCCTTTGGTGGACGCAGCCTGCACCAGTTATTTAGATTATGGCAGCTTAGCATTATACACAACGAAAAAGCACACTGTTGTCTGGGGTACCGCAGAAGGAGCAGGAGCCCATGGTAAGAACAGGGCCACCGAGGAGCTGTCGCCCAGGGTCATGCTGGCATCGGGAGGCTCAGGGTTCATTCTCCATCCTTGCAGCCTTGAGTGTGTAAGATCCGCTACACACCACGTTGCCCGTTACAGCTGCCGCTTGATGAGGCAAGTGGCCAGAATGTGTCCTCTTCCCACCAGGGTGGCCCACTGGTCCCCCTCACCCTGTTCTGTGCTTGCGTGCCCACCTGGCCTGTCATAGTAAAGACATCTTGGAGATCATATGAACAAACATAGCTTTGTTCTGTCCACCCACCTGGACCTGCCCCATCCTGGGGCAGCTAATCCCACCACAGCCACCCCGCCCTGTGGCTTCTCTCAGCTTCTGGAGATGCCGCCCTTGCAGGTTCACACACACAGGCGAAGATGCGGGCACTCTGGGCCTGACACACAGCATGGATGCTCATGAGCAGACGCTTACATGTGGATATACCAATGTGTGTATTATGTATTACGCTCATTATGTGCCTGCATGGGTGTGCAACACTATGAACATATATGTGCATGGGTAGTTATACAGGCCGTGAACCCAGGTATGTGCTATGTTCACATGTACCATATATACACTGTGCTCTTCTGTGGATCTCATGTGTGTATATGTATATGCATGTGCACGTATGAATAAGAGTCCTCCCATTTAAGGAAGCATGGCATGCTCCAGAGGCTGGCAGAATTTCTGGGCCATGTGCGGCTCTTCTTAGGGTGACTGAGGCTCTCGTGCCTGCCCCCATTCAGTGGTACCTGCAAAGTGCCTGGTGTCCTGACGCTCATTCACCCTTATTCACCCTCATGAACTCATTAACGTGTTCCTCCCGGATTGCAGCAGGTGTGCGTGTGACGACAGGCTCTGGAGTCTTCTGATGGGGCAGAGCAGCTCCTCAGAGGCCAAGAAAGGCTGGCCCCTGCAGCTCAGCTGAACGCAATGCTGCACCCTCCTTATAGCCTGTGGGCCATCCTCACGCCCTCTGGGTGTGTTCATCCACCTGGCCTTCTTTCCTCCCAAGTCCCCAGTGGTCAGAGCCAAAGGACCCCTGTGCCACTAGGGGACGGGGCAAGGGGCGGGAGGAGGCCAGCAGGCAGGACGTGTGGCCCCTAAGGCAGCTGTCTCTCCTTGACCTTCAGAGCCCCACACGCCACGCTGGCCGCCCTTTAAAGAGCAGCTGATTCTCTCAAGCGCTACCCGGCTCTGGAGCCCACATGCCCTCCCTCCGTGGACCGCAGGCTGCCAGCTGAGTGGCGGGTGGCAGCTGCTCTGAGCTCGAAGCTTTTGATTTGCGTCAGTGCCTAGCTGGCCAGGAGGGGCCTGGTGCTTGGCAGCTGGGGAGAGGCACAGTGACATCACGGTTCTCAGGGCCCAGGCAGGCATCCCAGGGGGGACAGGCTGCATGGTCAATGGAGTGCAAGCTGCGGGAGCCCTCTCCCCTCTCCCCACCGAGCTGGGCTTTGAAGGCAGTTTCCATGATGCACATGCAGTGGAGGTCAAGCCCCCAGAGGCGGAACGGAAGTAGCTTATCCCTCCCCCATTGGGCTCCCTTTGGCTCACAGAGCCGCCGGCTTGCCACTCTGTGGCCACCCGGTCATGGAGAACGCCTGCTAATTGAGGGTCTCTGTAGGAGCCCTGGCCACTCCAGCAAACCTGCAATTTCACAGAGATAAAAGGATCCTCAAAGGGCCCCAGTGAGAGCCCCGCGGCGGCAAGAAGGGGTCAGAAGGAGGGGGCACTGTCGTCTCTTCCCTGGAGTGCCACAGAGGCTGTGCCAGAGCCCAGCCTCTTCCTGGGTGGAAAGAGCCAAGCAGTAGTGGAACTGTGTCAACCTACATGTGTCCCCTCCCGGCCCCTCTCTTTGTTACTGATGCCTCCTGCTCAGGGCAGGAGCCATTGTGAGTCACTTCAAAGACGGGTTGGTTTATCCTTACAAAGACTTTCTGGGAAGGCGCCCGCCCGCCCCGCAGCCTGCTCTCAAAGAAACGAGACTGGTTGTCACCATGGTCACCCAGCCCCACCCCCTCCTGTCAGCAAGATGCTCCAGCTCCTGGCAGTAATTACTCCTGGTGGGGCTGGCCACAACCCTTCCCGCTCGTGTCTACAGGGCCCCCTCCGCTCCTAAGCCAAAAGCCCCTTTTTGCACACGACTTGTACCTCAATTCACCTGCACAAACGCTTCCTCCCCCAGACAGAACACTCTGAGAATACTGTTCCTCCTGGCCTCTGAATGCTCAGTGAGTCCTGGGATGAGCGTGGCGTGGGTGGCAGTCCATGACTACAATGGACTTGTGGTCAGACCACTGGTCCCCCGGCCTGGGTTTGCAGACTAAGGGACATTGGCTGTGGAGGTGACACCAAGGTATGCCCTGGTTCTCCATACCTTGCTGAAGGCTCCTTAATACCCTGGGTCCAAGTCGATTTTTTTTTTTCTCACTCCCAAAGGTAACTTATTACCGTCTTCTCTCCCGGGGAATTCAAGAATCCAGGAAATGGGTGTTTCCAGAAACCCCATTCCAGCCAGGTGGGGGTTTGGGTCCACAGGGAAGCAGTTAAAGGGCCTTGTGTCCTCACCTTGAGAGTTCAGACCTTTTGCCCAGGACCCGTCAGCCTAGGGGACAGGAAGCTGGCATTAGAGCCTGTGGTGGTGATGACAGACGGCGTCTGATTTGAATGGAGCTGTGGTTTGGAGAACAGCAGGGCCACACTGTGTTCCTTCCCTACCAAGCGACTGTGTGGATCTCATTTCTGAGTGTCTGGGACCTTCCCTCACCCACCCCCCCTGGGCTTCTCTGTGGCTGACAGGCTGTATGCTGAGTCACCAGTGCGTCCCTAACTCGGAGCCTCTCAGAGGATTTGTTTCCTGTGGCCGATGTGACAAAGCACAGCAGACTGGGTGGCTTCAACCACAGACATCCACTGTCTCGGGGATCTGGAGGTCAGAAGTTCAAGGCTAAGGTGTGGGCAGGCAGCTGCCCAAAGGTCTGAGGGCAGTTGGTGACCTGCTTCTCCTGACCACTGGTGCTTGGCCCCTGACTCATCACCTGGCTTCCCCATCTGTCTGTGCCGGCATCTCCCACTCCATCTCTGGTAATGATTACAATGGTTGCCTTTAAGGCCCACCCTCATCCAGGGCCACCTCATCTCTAGAGCCTCACCCTAGACACAGCTGCAAGACCCTTCTTCCAAACACAGTCCCACTCACCGGTTCCCCAGGGACAGACTTGGAGACTCCCATTCAGTCCCTTAGGGATTCACAGGAGAGTGCCTTCCCATCTCAACCAAGTTTCTCTCACAGACCCAACCAAGTGCCACAGTGAACAGATAGCAAACAGAGAACCAGTTGGGACAGAGCCAGGACTATAGCCCAGGTCATGTGCCCTTGATGTTCCTGTGCGTAGAACATCATTGAGGTGGAATGGGGATGTTGGGGAAAGGAAGTCTCCCGGGTACCACTGAGCTCCAGCTTGAGGGGACTCTCCTTTTGTGGTCTGATTCACAGCCTGACCCATGCCCCGCCCCCCCACTTACCAACCCTGTGACCTCTGCACAGGTTCACCTCACAGACATGTGGCTGGCCACCAGCTACTGGCTGTCTGACTCCTCCTGGCCTGTAGCGAGCTGTATGTGGCCACCCACCCTGGCATGAACCTGACCTCCAGCCACCAGGGATAGAGCCATGTGTCAGATGCCAAGGAGGCCTCGTGACATGCCAGGGCTCTGAGGCAGGCAGAGCCAGTATGTGCGGCCAGTCAGCTGCACTTAGGTCACAGACTGAGCCACACAGAGTTGGAAGGAAACTCCGGACTTCCAGCCCAAGCACAAGGCAGACCCTTCTGCCTTTCCCATCCATTCCTACTGGGGTCAGTGTCCTTACTGTAAGAGTGAAGCCACTAAAGTCTCCACGGGCCAGGCTGCGATGGGTGACTTGTGGCACAGACCCTCTGAGAGCAGAAAAGTGACCCAGCAAGGACCAGAGGAAGACTCCCCGCCCACAAATAGTCACACATGTGCCAACTGTCTACCAAGATAGGAGAGCCTGGAGCTTGGTGCCAGTTCTCTGGGTCTTAGAGCTTCCAAGAGGTCAGTCTTGACTCCAGCCTTTGAGGTACTGGCTTCAGAGAGGGGAGCCCACAGGCTGCAAGAGATCATCAGACAGGCTACCTACCACTCATGGAGGTGGATGCCTGGGGGTCCCCTCCTTCCTGGCTTCTCTTCCTGCAGCAGGGGCCCTTGGCTGAGGTGTGAAACAAGCGTCCCTGATCAGGAGTAAAATGTCAGGTGGACACACTGCTTCCCCCTATGCTCCTGGACACCTGGGAAGGGGTTCTTAGTGGTCCCCATGGTTCTAAGACATCCATAGGAGAGACAGCAGGAACTGATTGGAAAAAAACACCAGGGCAGTGGGACCAGATGGTACTTCTACCAACCTGGGCCTTCCAGTCACAGGGAGGAAGGGAATGGAATTGCAAGCAGAGGTAGGGCCGTCCGTTCTGGAATTCCAAGGTTCCAGAACTGCCTTCTGTGTTCGAGCAGGTGAGCAGGGTGATGAATGGCCAGGGAGTGAGGACGTCACTCTGGAAGAGGCTGTACTGTTGTGTATACCCAGTATCTACGTCCATCGCTGCCCTGGACACAGGGTCACGATGAGACAGAGCACCTGCGTGGTTGCAGCTCTGAGGACTTTCAGGCCAGCAAGGTCTACAGCGTCCCTCCCTGTGACTCATGCTGTGACTTTGTCTGCAGTTTGCTGAGTTCTAAGACCTGAGTTCTTCTCCAGAGGGCTTCCTGGCTCGAGTTCACGGCCAGGGCCATGGCTCCCATTGGAGTACCATGACCACGTTTCTTTCCACCAATGTGTAAGCATGGATGGCAGATCTTCCTGTTTAAGCTCTGGGTAGTCTTATCCTCGCTGGCTTGTCCGAGGCCTACATCAGTGCCTCAAGCTGTGGCCGTGAATGTATCACTCTTCCTCAACATGGCATCTCCAGGAAGAGTGGGAGACGTCTAGCGGTCCCATCAATATTTAGAGTCATTCTTCTGGAAAGCCTGTGACTCTTAGGTGGTGGACTGCAAAGGGGCAAGGCTCCAGCGTGGCAACACAGTGGGTCGAGGTGTGGAGACCTCACCACACACCTTCCAGGACCACGCTCTCCTATTTAACATCTGTTTTCAGTGGGATTCTTCACTTGGCAAGATGAAGTAGGGCCTCGATTGGTGTGGCTGTTGGCTTCGTAGGGAGCCCCAATGACCTGGCAAGGTGTTTGCAGCCACAATCCTCCCCAGCCAACTGCTGTTCCATCAGATAGTACCTTCAGCCCTGTAGACTGCCTCACACAGCTTGTGGATTCATGGCCAAGAACTTCCTGCAGTACTCTGCCCTGCCCAGGCCTCAAGGGAGAGGGGCCTCAAGCTGATGAGGCCCAGCACGCAGAGGACTCTGCACAGTGGCCATTTGGAGGGACACTGGAGGAGGTAAAGCTGTAGGGACTTCCCCGTCCCCTTCCTGGAAGGTCACTTTTCAGTCCAGGGTCTCCCAGGCCCTGGAGCTGTTGCCTTCTGGGAGGGTTAACTGATCTGACCAAGGCCTTCAATGGGCTCTGTCTTAGTCAGGGTTTCTATTGCTGGGAAGAGACACCATGACCACGGCAACTCTTATAAAGGAAAATATTTAGCTGGGGTGACTTACAGTTTCAGAGGTTCAGTCCATTGTCATCATGGAGGACAGCATGGTGGCGTGTGCAGACAGACATGGTAGCTGAGAGGTCTACATCTGGATCCACGGGCAGCGTGAAGAAGGGAGACACTGGGCCTGGCTTGAGCATTTGAAACCCCACGGTCCACCCCCAGTGGCACACTTCCTCCAACAAGGCCACACCTCCTAATCCCTCTCAAGTAGTGCCACTCCGTAATGACCAAGCATTCAAATATATGAGCCTAGGGAGGCCGTTCCTATTCAACCACCACAGACTCCCAACTGTACTTGTGGTTCAGTCCTCAGAGGTACGTGTTCCTGTCCGTTATCCTACATCTCAGGGGAGGAGACTCAGGAAACTATACCTGGCCATCAGTTCACAGCTCTGGCCCACAGTGGGGGCCAAGGACCACAGTCCTTCTGTGGGACCCAAGGTCACAGTCCCTCTGAGTTCCCTGGCCATCCCTCCTGCCCACATTGCTCCTACATGCCAGGAGATGTTGGGGGTTGGACTGTACCCCCTAAATGGATATGTTCACTGGCACTTGTGAATGCAAAACTATGACTGTCCTAAGAGTGTTAAGTTAAGATGAATTCACTGCATTAGTGTGGCTGATGCCACTGAGGAAGATGGGTTTGGCCACACACACAGACACAGGGAGCCTTTATGTGATGGTGGAGGTAGGAGTCGGAGAGGAACTTCTGGAAGCTAAGAAGCCCCGGGCACCATTGGTGATCATCTAGGCCTGGGGCAGATGCCCTTTCAGGGCTCCAGAAGGACTCAGCCCTGCAGCACCTTGACTTTGGAACCCTGGACCCAGGACTGTGAGCAAAGGGTTTTCAATTTGTTTAAACTCTGGCTTGGAAGACTCTGTTACAGATGGAAACCAACACAGACAGGATCTGAGGAAGCAGCCAGATGCCTTCAGCAAGGGACCCACCCCTCTTTGGTCCCAGGTGGATGTGGCAGGGTGAGAGGCCTCTCTCCTCTGCTGGTTGTGCCCATTCTCTGCTCCCTTGACCTCCTCAGACAATGCCTTCCCACCCCTCACTTGTCCAGCATGGGCCTTCAGCTCAATACCTCTGCTCTGTACCCTCCTCTCCTATACGTCTTCCACATCTTGACCCCTAAAGAAAGCAGCCACCTTCCTGCTGGAGAGGGGGTGCGGGTAACCTAGGGTGGGTAGAATCAATGGCACCACCCACCTGTAAACCCCCTAAGGCAAGGGCAAAGCCAGGAAGCCCGAGTTACAGCCACATGTTTACACCCAAGTCTTCCTGGGAGAGACACTGGGCCAGCTCCCCTCCATCTCTAAGGATCCTCCAACCCCTCACCCCACATCTGTTCATCCTACAGTCTCCCTTGAGACCTGTTGAACCCTCGCCCCATCCACACGAATGGACTGAGCCAGTGTCCGGTGATTTTTCAGCTCTCTATCTGGGATGAAGGTCCTGTCTGTCCCGGCCTTCACTGAGGTTGTATTGGACTGAGCCCTGTGTCATAGCCTCACTCATTGACCTTGGCGGGGGGTTGGGGGAGGCAGGTCTCACATTCTTGACCACCAACTGGACAACTCCAGGTTCAGGTGGCTGCTGGTGCCACATCTGGGGAAGACAGAGCAGAGAAGCCATTGCACATGATTGGATTTCCTGTCCCTACTGTGGCAAAGGCCCACAGACCTGAAGGCTTAAAGCACAGATGTATCGTCCAGTGGTTCTGGGGAGTCAGGGTCTGACCCAGATTCCACTGGTTAAGGTCAAGGTGTTACAGGACTTCTCTCCTCCTGAGGCTCCAGGGAGTCTGTCTCCATGCCTCTCCTGGTCTGCCTCCAAGCCTCTGGAGGCCATACACCCCTCCACTCATCTTCTCTGGGCAGAGGCAGCTGCAGGCAGACCATCTCTCTAATCCTGTACCCCCCCCCCACTCTCCCGCTTCCCATCTAACAGATTCTGTGTGTGTACCCCAGACCTCCACAGACAAGCCAGTAAACCCCCACCTCACCTCCAGCAAGACACCAGTCCTCGCAACCTTCCTTCCCTGTGTAGGGTAAAAAAAAAACCCACAACCTCTAGGAAGTGGAAGAGTCATCTTTGGGAGACCCTTCCCCCAACCACACTCAGCCCCTCTGGGGACTCTGTATTTGTCACCTGTGTGTGCCTGACAGTGACACTGAGCTCCTTCACTGACCCTTTCCTCCACTTACTCACCTTGTCCATGGCGCCAGGCCTGGGGCCCAGGAGGATCAGGTGGCCAGAGGCACAAGCTACCCATTGTGTTTGTGCGGGTGGGTCCCACAGGGCCTGGCAGGCCAGCACCAGCATCCTCCCACTGGTTTAAAAAAAAAAGGCCTTTGTGCAGGCAGCATGCCCCCACCCTTTTCCACATGAGCCAAGACTGGCTGCCAGCCTCCCTGTTCGCAGGCAGGGTGACGGTGTGGCTCGTCATTCGGTGTCACCAGCATTGCGTGGCAGACAGCTCAGATCTGCAGGAGACCAACAGACCCACCTGCTGAGGACCAGTCCTTCATGGCTACAGTATTGGTGAAGTCATAGGGGAATGACACATGGGAAGACATTGATGCTGGCCTGCCAGGCCCTGTGGCTGTCCCGTGAGCACTTGGGGACACCTTCCGAATCTCTTAGGTAAAGAAATGGCCTCTACAGAGAAGATGTACTCAGAAGAGGGTGAGCTGCCCTGGGGGGGCACTGACAGCCTGGTGGAGAGCAGGTGCTTGAATTGGCTGATGCTGTTGTCACTGTGGAAAAGACTAAGGACAGGAGGGAGGAGGTGGCCAGGAGACAGCAGTGGACATTAGAGTCCGGAGCCATGACAAAGGTCGGAGTCTAGAAGGCAGTGGAGTCCCGAGGGATGTGGGAGCCATTAGGACCTCAGAGAAGGAGCAACTGCATTGCACCATCCCCGGCACCATCCCTGGGGGTCCTACACCAAAAGCCAACGTTCCATTTCCAGCCAGTCCCAGGGAGTCCACATGCACCCTGGCTTGGAACACGGCCCCTGAACAGGGGCCCGATGTCAAGGCATCTATCTCAAAGGCTCGAGATTGGGGACACTCTTCGAGAAGAGACTGTGAACGATAGTGATAACGTCCCACTCATGCAGTCGCAGGGCCCTGGCTCACTACAGACCCTCCTGAGGAAGATTCCTCCCTCAGGCAGGCGCCCTGTGTCAGCTCGCAGGGTAGGAGAGGCCCGTTCAGAGTCCTGCTGGCTCCTTTGTGTTCTGTTTCTTCGGAAGGTCAAAGCGGAGCCACCGACAACCCACCCGGACCTGAGGCTGCTTGGCGTCCTAGCGATGGAGACTCCAGCACTGTCCCCAGGGCCAGGGTCAGGGTGGAAGGGAAGGAGGAAACAAGGGAACTACTTTTGTGAAAAGAGAGCTGGGTGGGGGCACAGGAAGGGCAGGGGAGGAAAGCAGGAAGGAGGGTGGGGAGGGCGGCCCTGATGGAAAGCGCCCGAGGCCCCAAGGACAGAGGCCCTGCATTGACCTGAGGTAGAGGCAGGGGGAGCCTTCTCTACTCCTCCTACGGGGCTCAGACACTGGACTCCTGCAGCTCTTCATGGAGTCAGGCCAGGAAAGGCCTCTACAGGCTATACCTCCAGTGGAGGGTGGGTGGGACCCCCCATTCCCACATCATCTACCTGAGGCCGTATTTCAATCCTGTGGGTCATGCCACACCAGTGGCTGAGGCAATGCCCGTCTTGTCCAGGAGCTGCTGGGTCTCCCGACTGTGAGCACTGTTCCTGGAGCCATTCCAAGAGTAGATGGGAACAGGCAGCCCATGCAGAGGGGCTTGGAGAGACCAACTCATGAGAAGGGCTTCATGGATTGGAGCCAGGCTGTGGGGGACACTAACCCTCCAAAGACATCAGGGGATCTGTGGGAGACGAGACCACACCTGGGGTCAAAGGGCAAAAGGGGGGAAGGGTAGGAGGAAGGGCCATGGGGGGAGCCCTCGAGTGGGGTCTTCTGGAAAGGCAGCAAGGCAAGGACAGTGAAGGAAGGACAGAGTTCTCCCAAGACAGACTCCCATCCAAGTCATTCCTGCCTCGGATGTTCTTCTCTGCCTCCAGACAGCTGAGATCCCACCCAGAAGCCCCCAGTGAGGGGTCTGGTGTGATACTCACTGACCCGGCAGGGCAGTTTTCTAGTGCCTAGCACAGACAACACAATGACCACGGGCAGACAAAGATCCACTTGCTACCCCGGTGGCTGTCATGGTGGTTGACAGCAGTTGGTGGTGCAGATGGTGATGGCCCTGGCCACGGTTTTGGCGGCAGTGACGACAGTGATATTTGCGGTGGTGACAGTGACGGTAATGGTCATGGTGGTCATGTTCATAGGTTTAGTGGTCCTGAAGATGCTCATGTGGGGAATAGTGGTCATGGTGGTGGCGACAATATGGTGGTGAGGGAGCTGATGGTGGTCGTGTTCTTTGGTTTGGTGGCGGTGATGGTGATGGCGTTGAGGTTGGCATCGGTAGAGATGGTGGCGAGGACAGCGGTATGGCGCTGATGTTGATAATAGCGGTGAAGGTGGTGATGACAGTGATACGGTCGGGATGGTGGTTGTTGCATCAGCTTTGGTGGTGGCTGGTGTCAGTCATGGTGATGGTGGCGATGGGAGTGAAATGGTGGTGATGGCACTCATGTGCTTAGTCCTGGTGGTGGTCATGATATTCACAGTCACAGTTTCAGTGGTCGTGGGGGCTACACCACCATGGCAGGTAATGAAACTGTCATTTTCTGAAGAGCCCGGACTGTCCCGCAGCATTACTCTCTGCTTCAGACCACTTGTTCCTCTTGGAAGCACTGGACAAACCCTGAGTCCCCTCTGTCCACACTGAGCCGTTGAGCAATGTCACCAGGCACAGGAAATCACCCCTGGCCAGGATGAGTCCTGCTGGCCATTAACTCACCACCCGCCTGCTGTTTGCCCACACTGCCGTGCATCTTAGTCCCTCCTTGGATGGCTGGCCACAGGTCATGCATCCCATGGCAGGCTCCAGTGCCCAACACCGACCCTTCCTAGGCCAGGTCACTTATTTCCCAAGGCCTTCGTGGGCCACCCATGGGAAGTTTGCTTCTGGGAGCTAGTGTTGTCCAGGATTCCTCTTCTGTCCTCTACCCAGGTACCTGCCCACCCAGCAAAGTCTTCTTTCTCCTTCTCAGGCCTCCAGCAAGTCCCCCCTCCTCCCTGTCATGAGAAACTTGGCTGGCACTGGGAGGAGAAGACATACTGGCATCTCAGAAAGAACGCTGCTGGCTGCCGGCTGCTGGCTGCTGGCTGCAAACCCATACCTTCCTGGCCTCTGAGCATACACTGTCTGCACCTTGGCAGAGGACAGGTGGGTGTATTCAGTTCAAGTTTACAAAATAGAGCAGTCTGACCCTACATGGTTTATGCATGAATTCACTCCATTGCTTTTTATTTATTTTTCTTTTTTTGCTGGGGATTTGGCCAGGAGCATGCCAGGCAAACACTCTGCCATCTGAGTTAGGCCCAGCCCCCTCCTCTGTCACTCTTCAAACCAGACTTGCCTGTAAGCACTCGTGTGTAAATACACTGCATACACGCTGCACCATCACATAACACATTCACACAAGCATGCATATACATGTAACATGCACGGAGTCATACGTCATACATAAGCCACACACATATTCTCATATGCCTAACACATATGAGCTCATTAATACCACACATACTCATTCATGACACAGTACCCCTGTGTGCACATAACACTCTCGCGCATACCTACATTCGACATGCTCAAACATGCTCTTGAACACACACACACACACACACACACACACACACACACCCCATATACACAAACACCTTACTCACTTTTACACATATGCAAAAAAGTCACGAGCGTACAAAAGCATGCATGCACGTACATTCAGAGAACACACAAAACACTCCCACACCATAGTATATACACTACACCTGCACATACCGGCATCTTTTCATCTGGGATTGTATGTAGGAGTTCCCACATTGGTACTCTCCAAAAAGAGGCTGCCAGTCATTATTCTTCCTGCCCCCTGGACCTTGACCACAGAAGCAGACCTACTTTTAGTCCGTGTCCCAGTAGTTCATGGATGGGTGTGACAGGCTCCTGGGACAAAGGAGGGCTGCTGTGACCACCTAGGCTGCCCGACCCTCATGAGGGTTCCAAACAGGCCTGGATTCCCGAAGCCCAGCTGTGAGAAAGGCTGTCTAGGGGAAGGGTGAGTGTAAAGAGTATGTGCAGGACTTTTCTACAGCCCTAGGGAGCCAAAGACACTTTGTCACCACAGGGGACTCTTCACCTTCAGCCCCGACCTTCCCCGAGACTCCAGAATTGCCCACCCAAATGTTTCTCATTTTTATTGAGGACTGGATCTCGAGCCTCCCAGGCAAGGACTCTCTACCAACTGAACTATCTCCACCTCCAGTTCCTCAGTTCCTCTTCTTGCTCTGCTTGGTGTCCAACAGCATCTCCAAGGAGACACATCTAACTTCCCCCGCGGTACATGCCGTGGCAGCTGCCTGTTGCTCAACTATGTTCTCCTGGTTCCCAGGAGAGCCTTTGAGTTTCAGCATCCAAATGCATCAGAGCCTGAGTCCCTCCCCACCCAGCACTGGACTTCTGAAGGTTTCTGCTGCAGCCTCCACAGCAGGAGAACAGAGAGAGGGAGAGCATCTGCAGAGGGCTCTGCTCTCAGCCATGCCAGGCGGCTGCCTCTGGCCCAGCAGGTAGCAGATGCCCCTCAGCCAGTATGGGAGGACCTTGACCTGGCTCCCAGGACTCTCCTCCAGAATCCTTTCACAACGGTAATGCTGCAGTCACTTCCGCAGCCCTTTCCTACCTGTTCCTTTCTTCTGTTTTTATTTATGATTTAAGAGATGCCACTTCTGTTCCTTTCCTACCTCCTTGGGGACGTACGTACACCCCAGAAAGGTGCCAGCCTCCACCGGATATGCTAATGAAGGTCAGGGAGTTGGAGGAAGACAGGAAGAGGAGGAAGAAGAGGAGGAAAGGGGGAGGAGAGAGGACTTGGTAAATGTTTTGCTAAGGGAGTGAGTGAATGGAACACAGCTCTGCAGCCCTCCCCTCCCCCGTGAGGTTCCGAAAACACAGAAACCAGGGAAGAAACTGCAAAGGAGAAGACAGCCCTGCCTCACAGCGAAAGGGACGTCTCAGGCTGGCAAACCTGTCCCTTCCTCTCAGATCCCTCGGAGGACCCTGAGCCTCTACCAGGTTCATGAGCAGCTGAACTGCTAGGCAGACATTAGCAGAGGCGGTGCTGGGGGGAGGGAGGGAGTAGGGGGAGGGAAGGGGGGGTGCGCACAGCCTGTCACTGCAGCTGCTTTATGCCAAATGCCTGGAATTCTGGAGTCCCTCCCACCCAGCAAGCAGGGCCAGCTGAAGGCTGGCCCCCTCGAGCTGGCTGCCAAAAGGGTCTGTCTGCCTGCCGCTCTACCTCTCAGCTTTACTCAGAAGCCCAGAGTGCAGGTCAGTCAGCAGCGTGAGGACTGTGCTTAGGAGGCCCCTCCCACCCATGCTTGCAGTGAGGCAACCTGACCTGGCACTCCCCATCATCACATGCTCCCCCCTCCACCTCCCACCCCCACGAGCCACCCTAAGAGTCACAAGGCAGAGTTTCCATTAGCGTCAAATGTACGTGGATGTTGGTCCTAAAACCGGTGGGAATGCGAGGGAAGAGGACAGTTTTAGAAAATTCACATGCCTGGGGTCACATGGTGACCAAAGACGCAGCATCCCCCAGCAGGAGGTGAATGGTCCTTAGGGTGTGGACTCTGCGCTTGTGTGTCGTGTCCCCCCCCCCCCCCCGACCCCATCACATTGCCACTTCAAGGAGGGGTGGTGGCGGCAGATGCTCACCCCCAAATAAGATATTCTACCTGCAAGGTGCGTGACTGGAGGGTTCACTGGTCTCCAGGCCTGAAAAGCCTGTTTGAGCCCTGCTCCACACATGCTCCCAAGGCTGTGTGTGTCACCGGCCAAAGCAGTCTGCAAGAGGCTGGGCACGTGCCCCAAGTTCAAACACTCCATCTTGCCCAAGGTTTTCCTGGACGATCAGTAGAATCACCAGAGCCCCACAAGTTCAAGGAGGGCCCTATCCAAGGATTCCTGGGGTCATTTCTGCTGAAAATCCAGCCACCTCAGGAAACAGCAAGTTTAGGGAATAAACGCATTGGCTCTCGGGGAGTGCTCAGGGGCTCTCTGTTCCAGGGTCCAGCCACAGCCGGGTTCACCGTGAAGTTCAGGCACCTGGAGTGATAGGGTGGAGCTCAAAACGATTTGAGGAACGGGGAAGCTCGCAATCCCAGCCAGCTCTCTAGCACAGGTGTGGCTGGCCAGTGTGAATAAGCCACCTTCTTCTCCACCTCCCCCAGGGGGAAGTCAGGGAGGCCCCTATTGCAGGGACACCCTCTTCGAGCTATTCCCCCACAGTTGATATGCCTACCAAAACAAAACAAAACAGACAAACAAACAAATCACTAATGCTCGAATCAAAAGCCCCGGAAGAGCAGCGCCAACCCTGCCGATCTGCTGTGCCCCGCCCTAACCGGGTGCAGCCAGCCAGCCTCAGGACACTCCAGATTGTGGTCCTTTCCTGGAGGCAGGGGATGGATGCAATGCTTCCACACAGCCAAGGGAGGGTAGGGTGTCAAGTCCATTCAACTCTTCAGCTTCACAGCTTTGACGGGTTTAAATGAGAATGGCCCCCGTAGGTTTATATAGTTAAATACTTGGTCCCTTTGGGGCTGGAGAGATGGCTCAGTGGCTAAGAGCACTGGCTGCTCTTTCAAAGGACCTGGGTTCAATTCCCAGTACCCACATGGCAGTTCAAAACTGTCTGTAACTCTAGTGCCAGGGAATTTGAGATACAGAGGTACATGCAGGCAAAACCCCAATGTACGTTAAATAAATAAATAAATAAATAAATAAATAAATAAATAAATAAATAAATAAATAAATAAATAAATAAATAAATAAATGCATGTTTGGTCCCCAGTTGGTAAAACTTTGGAAAGGGTTAGGAGATGTAGGATTGCTGGAGGAGGTGTGTCACCGTGGGGCAGACTTTGAGGTTTCCCACCATGCCTTTCTCTCTCTGGTTTTTTTTGTTTTGTTTTGTTTTTTCGAGACAGGGTTTCTCTGTGTTGCTTTGCGCCTTTCCTGGAACTCGCTTTGGAGACCAGGCTGACCTCGAACTCACAGAGGTCCGCCTGCCTCTGCCTCCCGAGTGCTGGAATTAAAGGCGTGCGCCACCACCGCCCAGCGCCTTTCTCTCTCTGACCTGTGGCTGTAGGTCCAGATGTGCGCTCTCAGCTGTCCCTTGGAACCCTAAGGCAAATGAACCCCTTTCTTTTATAACTTGCCTTGGTCATGGTGTTCTGTCACCGCAAAGGAAAAGTGACCCAAGGCAATGGCTTTGAAAGCTCTAGACTCCAGGCAGGAGGGCTGTTCCAGAACTTTCCTGTAGTATCAAGCAAGTAGGCTGTCCCCAGTTCTACCATCTGTGGCACCCACACCTTCCTCTCGGGGCACATCCCACACTGCAGGCACATCAGTACTTCTTGGCTCCTCAAATCCTGACCGAGCCTGGCCATGGCCCCCTCCTCACAGAGAAGAGGGCTGCCTAGAATCAAGGAACCAAAGAGGAGTCCTGGAAGAGCCATACCCCTCCCATCTGAGTCCCAAAGAGGAGCCAGGACAGTTCCCAGCTTTGTGCTCCCTAGGGACCACCGTTCTGGAGTTACTTAGCTAGTGGCACTCCCTAGGGCCCAGGTCACAGATGGCTGGAGATGAGGGCAGAGGAAGTTCGCCTCCGGGATTCTCTGTTATCCGGGGAATGGGATTGGTAGGAGAACTCAAGTGTGTCTGCAGACTCAACTGGGACTATCAAGATGGACACACAACCAACTCTTCTCACATCCCAATTCCACAGGGAGAACTCATCAGTGGCTCAAGTCACTGCTGCCACACTCAGGACACTCTTGTGTAACACTACGTGTGGAGGCCATTCTCACGGTGGAAGACACTCAAGGCTCCTGTCTCCTCAGTGAGGAGTGAGGCCTCACGCTTAGTGGTGCCCACTTGGTTACAGCGAGCCTCGAATGGAAAACCCACCTGGTACTCCGTGCCATGGCAGAGGGCTCACATGCAGGGTCCCAGACATCTGCTAACTGAAAGAGGCTTCATGATATATAGCATGTGTCAGATAGAGGCTTTTCTGTAACATGGCTGCGTGAGGCTGCCCCTTGACCAACAAGGAATAAAAATAGTGAAGGAAAAAAAAAAAGGCCTTAGGGCAGATAACCAGGAACAGTTAGGAAAGTTCTGGCCCAACCCATCTCTGGTCTCAAAGATCCACCCAATCCTCAGCACTGTGTCGTTCTGATGAGCATTCTGGTATCAAGCAAGGGAGAAGCCACTGCCCCACAGGATGAGACGGACAGAGTCAATGCTAGGGGAGGAAGAGCCAGCGAGCGCTGTGGCAGCCCAGGGGACCCCAGCTCAAGAGGCATTTTAACTAGGAATCTTCACCCAGAATCCCGCTCTAAAGGCCAAACATCAGGCTGTCTTAATCCTACCTCAGACTCTCCCTCCTATCCAGGTATCTAGCAGTCAGTCCTACCAGGCTTTCAGTCAACCTGGAGAGAATAGAGACGGAACAGACACGGAGGAGTTCCTGTGTGCACAATGGCCCCACGAGTTCTGTGTCTGTAACACTGTGGAAGCGCTTTGGATAGCTTGGATAGGGAGGGCTAGGGACCAGGGTAAGGTGCCCAGCTTCGGGCCCTCCTGAGAGCCTCCAGGCCACCATAGTCTGAGTCCAGAGTCACTGCTCAGATGCAGCTGTTCCTATGAGCCCCCCCCGCCCCCCACCGTGCGGTCACTACTCCATGCGCCCACGTTGACTCCCCTGGCCTGCTTCTTTTGTGGACAGACGTCCCTACTTCTTGTGCCAGCCATGATGCCACCCACACTGGAGGCCCCACTGTTCTTGCCTGTCAGGGAAAGACACTCCAGAGTGTCGTCCATGGCTGCTGCCCTGCCTCAGCTGTCGCCAGGCTTTGTGCCGTATCCAATGTCACCTAGACAGCATGTTCTCTGAACACACCACCCTGGGGTGTTGTGGAAGGAGGCACTCTCCCAGGTGAGCAGGTCTCTCACCTGTGCGTCGGGACTGTGTACACACTGGGTAACGCCTTTTCCCTTGTTCTGTGGCTCAGAGGCCCAGGTCAGGCCCAGGAGGACAGGACACTTCTGACAGCTCTAAAGGGACCCTGCTCCTGCCCCTCCAGTGTCTGCCAGTGCTCTCCACAACCCTGGTGCCCTGCCTGGTTCATCCCACCTCAGTCTAGTTCCTGCCTCAGTTCTCATACAACCTCCGCCTGTGGATCCAGGGTGACCTCACCTCAACCTGATCACTCCTTCCAAGGCCTTTATACCACAAAACTCCCATTCACAGGCTCAGGCGGACATGAATTTGGTCCAGTAGACCATGCTAGAAAACCTCAGAGGGTGAGGCTAGAGAGATGGCTCAGTGTCGTAGAGCACCGGCTGCTCTTCCAGAGGACCTGGGTTCAAGTCCCAGCACTCACTTGGCGGCTCACAGCCATCTGTAACTCCGGTCCGGGGGGGGGGGGGGGGATCTGATGCCTTCTTCTGACCCCTGAAGGTATTGAACGCACACGATGCACAAACTTTATGCGCAGGGAAAACACCCATACACACCAAATAAAAATGATAAAAATTTAAAAAAAAAAAAAACAAAAAAAACAGAGGAATAAAGAATCTGGCCCAAGTTCAGAGACTCCCATTTAGCCCGGGTCAGCAGAGCCTGAAGCACAGCTTGATGCATACCTTCTCCGTACGGCTATGCCCTAAAGTTCAGGTCACACCATGCTGCCAGCGTCCCCACAGCAGATCTATTGGCTCCATCCTGCTGGCCTCCCTCTAGGATCTCCTACCACCCCAGAGCTGGGAGCGTGTTCTCCATCAGTTGTTAAGAAGCGGGGTGTGATGCACAGTACGCCATCATTTTCGTGGTAAAGGGCAAAAACGTGAATACCCACGAGGCTATTTATAGTCGCAAAGATGACCTAGAAAGATAAATAAGAAACTAATAAAAACCAGTGGCTCGGGGCTGGAGGTAGACTTTAACTCTCCCGAACGTGCTTGGCCATAGTGGTTGACGCCAGAACTGTGTGGATGTTCTCCGTGTTTAAAAAAAAATAAACGTCGGCTTTAAAACAAAGTATCCTTTAAAAAGAAACCAACAAAATATAATGCTTATATGGCGTTTATACAATAACCAAGCAGAGAAAAAAAGATTTATTTCAAATGATGTGAGAGCGGCGTTTAGGTCAGGTTTTGTTTTTTTAGTGGGCTACATCTTCAGGGAGACAGACACACACAAGCTACTGTCAGGGCTGACTCTGCTACTGGGGTGTCCCCTCCTTGTACAAAATCAACAGTTCTGAGAAGGTCCCACAATTAATAATGCCTGAGAAAAGCGTGCCCGTGCAAGATCTAATCGATTAAGTGGCAAAAGAGAATTGTACGTGTGAACCGGACATGGAATGTCACCGTTGAACGTAGAACTTACATTTTCTTGTTCCTGAGGAGGCTGGGAGCATGGGCCACTCTGCAGCCAGGAGGCTGAACAGGTCTCTAAGCCACCTGCCTGGGGAGGACTGATTCCAGATCAAAGGTAGAGAGCGTGTGTGCCCGGGATTTTGGGTTATGCCAAAAGTTAGGGAAGAAACAGAAACTGTATTGAGGTCATGGCCAGGGAACTGAAGCTGAGGAGACCTTCTCTGGCAGTCAGCTAGGACACCCCAGATACCCTGCCTGCAATTGGTTCAAATATGTTTAATTCAGAGAATTACTTCCAGGACCAGGTGTGACTTAGAGATTGTGCTTGCCTAACAAGTGGTGGGCTCTGGGTTTTACTCTCAGAGTAGACACACAGACACACAGATCTACACACACACACAAGCACACATATGTGTGTGTACCCATTCATTCCCATGATTCTGAAAAATAGTGGGAAAGATTTACCCTCACTTGTGACCATTGGAGATAATTTCTGTGCCAACTCCTCACTCTGAAAATTGCTAATTAAGGGGAGGGGGAAACCATGCATTTATCTTATCCTTCTGTATCTTGTAAGTTTGGAGTGGATGATATGCTCAGTTCCTCTTTGTGAGTAGTTGGTTAACAAATTCAGGGTAGGTATAGGAAGTAGAGATTCCCTCTCTGCGAGCTCCCAGAAAGCCGTTACTCAGGTATCCATTACCAATCACCGGTTGGCCTCAGGTCACTAAGGAAAATGTCTCTAGGAAGCTGGATGACCTGGGGCCACCATCCCCACAGGCAGAGCAGAGTGCAGCAGCACCAAGTGACCACTATGTGTATTAACCGGGCTGGTGTCAGCATTTGTGGAAGGGAGGGTGTCTCCAGAGCCACACCATGCCAATGACGCTTTCCTTTGCCACACAGGGAAGTGGAACAGCACCACCAGTCAGCAACACTGCCTGTAAACAGAGACATCCCAAACAGGGGTTTTGCTTCGTTTCTTGGATAGGCCTTAGCCCAGAAGAAAAATGAAGGAGAAATGACCTAGATTTAAAAGGAAATTAAGAGACACAAAGAATTGGGACCTTGAACCACCTGAGGAAAAGTACTGGGGGAACTGTGGTAGTTTAAATGAGAATGTTCTCCATCGTCTCAGGCGTCTGTACACTCAGTCTCCACTTGGTGGCGCTGTCTGGGGAGGTTTAGATGGTTACAGCCTTCCTGGAGAAAGGACATCACTGGGAGCAGGCTTTGGGAGCAGGAGACCCACCTGCTTCTGTGTCTCTTTCTGCTTCGTGCTCCAAGTTCAAAGTGTGAGCTCTCGGTTCCTGCTTCCATGCCTGCCGTCCATCTGCTGCCTTGCCTGCCGTCCACTGCTATGATGTCCCTCATTAGAGACTCCGATGCTCCAGAACCACATCAACTCTTTCTTCTATGGCTTGTCTTGATCAGGTTGGTTCATCACAGCCACAGGGAAGTCATCAATACAGGGAAATTTAAGCGTGGGCCGATATGGAGTGGCACCTTCCTTTCTTTCCCTGGCCCTGTAATAATATTCTCTGACAAATTGTCTGAAAGGAGAAAGGGTTTATCTCGGTCCACAGTTCAAGGGCACCGGCCGTCACGGCAACAGGAGCCTGAGGCAGCCGCTCGCGGGCATCCACAGTCGGGATGCAGAGGGGTGCTGGTGATTAGTTCACTTTCTCCTTTTCTGTACCCTCCTAGATCCCCGCCCAGGGAACGGTCCCTCCCACAGGGAGATGTGTCTTCCCGCTTCGCTTAACCTAATTAAGAGAATCCCCACAAGCATGCCCAGAAGCAGCCTGACCTAGATCACCCCTCACAGGTGTGCTAACAGTCTGTCTCCCGTGTGAGTCTAGACCATGTCAAGCCGACAGTTAACACTAGCTATCCCAACCCCTCTCTGGTCCACTTGACACCTGAACATCACTTTTAAGCCATAACCTCCCACCCCTTGTCCTCTTAGATTTATGGCCCTCTTTTTTTTTTTTTTTTTTTTGTTTGTTTGTTTGTTTTTTTTGTTTTTCGAGACAGGGTTTCTCTGCGTAGCTTTGCGCCTTTCCTGGGACTCACTTGGTAGCCCAGGCTGGCCTCGAACTCACAGAGATCCGCCTGGCTCTGCCTCCCGAGTGCTGGGATTAAAGGCGTGCGCCACCACCGCCCGGCGATTTATGGCCCTCTTAATAATGTCAAATTCATCCAGTCCAACATCAAAGTCCCCCCAGTGATGTAACTCCTCCAACAAAGGCCACACCTAATCCTCCCCCCAAACAAACCCCAATCAGGGACCAAGTATCAAATGTCTGAGACTTATGGGGAGGGAGAATCTCCTTCAAACTACACTTCCAACATGTAACCATACAGGGCAAACATTCCTATTCCAAAACAGAGGATTGGAGGTACAGCGAGAAATGACCAGCCCCAAGCAAGACTAAATCCCAGCAGAAAACCCACCAAATCCTGCAGCTCCATGTTCAGCATCGGGGCTTGTAATGAAATCAGCTGGGCTCCAGAAAGTTTAGACAACCCCACTCCTCCAGCTCTGCTGCCTGTCAGACAGACACATGGATTCTGTCCTGGAATGACCCATTCCATGCCCACAGTTCTTCACAAATGTCCATGGTCCTGACACCTTCAATATCCCGGGGTTTCCAACTGCAGCCTGGGCCTCATCTCACAACTTCATGCAATGACCTCTCAAAGCCTCCTCCTCTCCATTCTAGGGCAGCCACACCCTGTACACACACACACACACACACACACACACACACACACACACACACACACACACACACACACTTTAAAAGACCGTGAAAAGGAGAACATGTTTCTTCCATGTCCGCCATATCCAGCTGTTTGCTGCTACTTTACTGGGAAAGTCACAGGAAGCTTGTGGGGACAGGAACCGGAAGCTTGGTCACTTGATGGGTCGCATGAGAACACAAGCAGAATGATGGGCACACTGGTCTGATCACATCGTGAGAAGGGACGTCCAGTTTTTGTTGTCTCCGGCAGCTTAGTGGACACCTGCTACCCCCTCAGCATGCAAGGGAGGCCCTTGGAAGAGCTCGGGTGCTTGTGTTCTATAGGAATTGAGTTCTTGGGGGTAGAACTGGTTGATGGAACCCACTCAGGGTCGGTACCCGGCTACAAGGAATGCAAGCAACCTACCCTTGGGTTGTCAACAGTGGAGCCCCAACCTGTATCTCAGGGTGCAGGGGAGGTGGCCTCCGTCCTAGCCTGGAGTGGGACCACTTCACTGTCCCTTGCAGTGTAGACCCAAGTCCAGCCCTGGTCTACGTGGAAGCTGTCTCTAAATTCTCCTCACTCATACAAAGTCAGTAGGGAGGAGCTTAGAGACCATCTTCAGTCTCTTGGCTGTGGGGTTTTCCCTGTGTGCCCCCCTCAAGTGTCCCGTCCTCTGACCAGTCCATCAGAAGTGACACTAGGCACTGTTCCTGTCTCCCACTCAGGGTTCTCCACGCAGGCAGAGCAGTGCAGTGGCCCAGGACATGAGCTGGGGTTCCATTCTGCCTCCTTATCTGAGGTGTTACTCACCTCATCTGTGATCTGCTTTATGCTAGCCGAGAGGAAGCCTTTTGTCGCTCTGCAGAGAGGCTTAGGGTGGAATGGATACTGGGGTTCTCATCAGAGCCGGGTCTGCTTTGCATGCTAACGGGAACTCAAAGAGAGCAAGGACCCAGCACTTGGCCCAGAACCTACTATGGTTAGCAGCTTCCCACCTGCTTCACGTGTTGAGATAGACCAGTGTTCCCCACAAGGACATACTGTTTTAGGGGCACTGGTCCAAAGCAATGCTCCCTCTTTCCACTTGCAGAATAGAAGGCGAGTGTTCACGGGAACTCTGCAAACGTTTCCTGTGTGTCTGCCTTTCCAGGCCACCTGCCAGTGATGCAGAGCTGCTGGCCTTGGCCCAGGTGGGCACGGGGCAAGCCCAGGCCTGCGTTTCCTGAGGAGAAGGCTGGTGAGCATCATCATAGTTAAGAGCCACACACACCTTACAGGGACAGGCCTTGCGTGCATCCTCCTTGTCCTCACAGGACACACACGGGCTGCCCTTGAGGCCCATACGGACAAGTGAGACCGTTGGTGAGTCACGGAGAAGGCAGCAAGCATGCTCCTGAGTAACCAGGCCCCTTCCCAGGAAGAAGGGGGTCTTCCTGGGCGAGCTGCCGCGATGGAAACTGTCCAGCTCCACGGGCAGCCTGCTGTCTTAATGACTGGCATGTGGCTGCTCAGCAGCCAAGCAGGCTGGCTGTGAGCGCAGAGCCAAGAACAAAGCGGGCCATTAAAAGGCAGCGCAGAAGCTCCCGCTGCAGGCTGCGGAGCTGGAGCAGATGGAGGCGGGCTGCGTTTCCAGGCCTCACAAGGAACATCAAGGGCCTTGTAGCAGTCTGCCACCCAGGACTAGACGTCTGGGACCTCAGCGGCCAGAGACTGGCCAGTCCCAGCAGGCTGCAAAGTCAGTCTGCAGAGAAAGCAGATGGTGTGATTTATCTCCAGACCTCCCCCACTGTAGAGGTTCGGAGGACCATCCCATCCACAGCTCTTCCCTGTCTCTCCACTGCCATACTCCCTCATTCATTCATTCATTCACCCACTCAGCACACTGACTCACTCATTTCCTTACTCCACTCGATCGTTCATGCATTTCTTCGCTCACTCACTGATTCAATTCTCACATCCATTTACTCACTCAGGAAACTTTTGATCAGCATTTGGTATGCACCAGGTGCTGTCTGGGATGCTAGGGGAACCTTAGAAAACCAGCTGTCACCCCATCTTCAAACATTTGCCAGTCCAGAGCAGGCCCTGGGAAGCCAGGGAGTCAGGGAGCCAGGAGTGAAAATAACAGTGTGTAAGAAAATGACAGATAGAGCAGACGTGTACGTGGCTCTTGGCCTAGGGGACCACAGGGGAAATGGAGACTTATGGCCAGAGCGCCCCGAGGAGGCAGCTAGGCCTTAAACCTAGTCAAGGATCTTGCCATTTTCCCAGAAAGACAAAAATTAGATTTTTTTTTTTTACATCAGCTCTCAGAATGTCAATATTGGCCTTTAATCCACCAATTTTTATTTATTTGTTTGTTTGTTTTGTCAAGACAGGATTTCTCTGTGTAACAGCCCTGACTGTCCTGGAACCACTTTGTAGACCAAGCTGGCCTTGAACTCACAGAGATCTACTTCCCATGTGCTGGGATTAAAGGTGTGTGCCACCAAGCCCGGCTTAATCCACCAATGTTTTTAAAAACATTTATTTACTTTTATATTGTGTGCATTGGTGTTTTGCTTGCATGTCTGTCTGTCTGACAGTGCCAAATTCCCTGGAACTGGAGTTACAGACAATTGTGAGCTGCCATGTGGGTGCTGGGAATTGAACCCAGGTCCTCTGGAAGAGCAGCCAGTGCTCTTAACCACTAAGCCATCTCTCCAGCCCCTAAACCATTCATTTTTAAGTACAGAATGTATGTCAGACAAAGTAGGCCTGAGGGCACCATCCAGGTCCTGGCCTCAGGTCCCGGCCCCAGCCATGCTGTGAACAATATAGTGAAAGGACACATGGGCATTGGGGGGGGGGGGTGTCTGTCTCGCACATACCTGTGTGTGGTATTCCCTGAGGCCAGCTGGCCTAGGCTGTGGTGACAGGACAAGGAACCACCTCCACCACAGGATGCCAGGGTTCCTCAGGCCTCTGCAGCTGCTGAGATCTTGGGCTGAACCTACTCTGTTTGCAGCTTAAGTCGCATGCAGAGCCAAGGCAGGTCCTGTGACTGCTGGCCTGCACCACCCACATGTACGGTCCTCTCTATATTGCTCAGTTTCATCTCTAGAAGTTTCATGTTGGGTCAATGTGGCCAGGAAGGAAGCTGTTGGTGTGTGTGCAGCTTAGATCCCACCCTGTCAGTCCATCATCATCTTGGAAACACAGCCCTAGGGCTCCCATGAGTTGCTAGAGGTGGGTTTGGCTCTGAAATGTGTTTTCATCCCGTGGGGAGTGTGTTCTGAGTGTTCCTGCTCCAGGGGCAGCCACAGGACAGAGTAGCTGAGAGTCACCGTCAACACAATCTAATTTCCAAGATACAAGGACTCCATGGTCACCACTGGCCCAAGTCACAACACCCTGGGACAAAGCCACAAATGTGGCCAACATACCACCCCAACTCCTACAGGCACCTGAGCTAACATGCCTGCAAAGGAAGACAATTTGAGGTACTGAGGCAGAGATGGGGCACGGCCAGGGGAGGGAAATGACCAAGGACACAGCTTCAGCTTCTTCTGTCTTCTACAGGGGGTAGCATCTTGAAGAGCATCTTCTCTCCAGGCACAGCAGTAGGGAGTAGACCCTATGACAGCCATATGCTTTGCTGGTGAGTGACTGGACCTCTAGTCTCGGCCTTCAGTGGATACACATGACTACCAGAAGGGAGGAGATAGTTAATGACCTCAGCTAAAATGCCTGTAGGAGTTCTGAGGCCCCGATGCTCTTCTGTGTATGAGTCTCCAAGGTTGGAAAGTCTTGAGGCCTAGGCCACTGGTAGACAAAAATCTACCATTGGAGCAGTATGAGGTTGCCAGACAGTAAGAGCCAGAGTGACCCCAAGGAGGTCTTAGGGGTCTGTCTGACCCAAGGTTGGATGGAGAGAGAGGTCCCCCCAGCAGTGGTCATCCAAGAACCAAGGGCATGAGTTGGCACCATGGAGCAGATGTCCAGGGCAGCTACCTAGGATTATGTTATCATACCTTGTAAGTTGGGTATCTCAGTCAGTTTGGGCTATGTAACAAAGCACACCGGTCTCAAGCCACAGGAAAACTTTTTCCCACAGCTCAGAAGACCAAAATCAGAGATGGAGGCATTAGTGTGGCCAGAATCAAACTCTGGCTCAGGCTTCCCAGCATTCAGCAGCCTCTGTCCTCCAGGCGTCGTCTCCTGTGTCCATGTGTGTTCCTTCCTCACAGTCCAGACTTTCCTGCTGGTAAGGATGCTAGTCCTATAGGGCCCCCTGCTGAGCTCGTGGGAACCACATTTCCACAAAGGCCTGTGTCCAACTGAGGTCATCCAGTGATTGGGGTCAGGAATTCAGCATCATGTGGAGGAGGTTTCAGTCCACTCCTTACTCCACTCCTCCAGTGCTCCCAGCCCTCACCCTACTCCTCCTTGCAACGCCAGGCGAGCGTAAAGCTGCCCTTAATCTTCAATCTGTGAGCTGTGAGCTGCAAGTGTGGCATCCAGTCCCCTCTGCTGCTCACTTCTCTGCAAGAGAGCTGAAAGGGCATGTCTATCCTTCTCATCTTCCCACGGACTCGAGTGGGCACATGACCTGATAGTGCCCGGAGCTTCTCTTCTCTGCCGTGGGAGCATGCATAAGTTCATGTGCCTCTGCATGTGGCTAGCACAGCAACCACACAAACTGATGAAGGGTCTTGGGAGCATCTACCTGCCTTCCTCTGGCCATGGGAGAAGGAGCATCCTAGGGGCAATACTCCCTGGACATATGTACATACATAAATTGGATCCTTTGAAACAAGAGCTGTAGATTTCACTGTGTGCCCCTTTATCTGTGTGTGCCCTGACTTGTTGATATTTTGGAAGTACCTGAAAATTTCAATCTCTAACTTATGGAACCTGACATTAAAAAAAAAAAAATCTTATTATAATGGAAGACCCCCTCCCAGATGCCAGTGCTGGGTGTGGGTGACCAGCCCAAGCATCTGGAATGTATTGTGCCCACTGGAGCGGGGATAGAGCTCACACTGAACAGAGTTTCAGCTAGCTGTCTCAGCTCCAGGACTGTCATCATCTAATCTCTAGCCAATCAGCACCCACGCCTGGGATGGAAGACAGGCAGCCTCCTTCTCACACTGGCTGTATCTGCGGAGATGATCTGGGAGGTTTGGCATGGGAAGGGAAGGCATAAGCAGAGCCATCAGAGGCCTCTAGCCACAGAGATACAGCCAAGGATTACATCTCGTTCCCACTCCTTATCACCACCTAGATTGAATGTCAATGCCACACGGAAAGGGACATCTCCCACCTCTGGACTTATCTTGACTATTAACTGACTCTAAAATGTCCCCAAGCTCATCTAGCTGCTGAGTAGAACATTTTGTCCACTTAGAATGTGTCAGGAAGAGTCCTGCAACCCTTCAGACAAGGGTTCCCAGGAAGGGGGCCAGATTTGGACAGCTCAGAACTGAGAGAGATACAGCGAGGTACTGGCGTCCTCGTGGGATGGCTACCCTGAGCTCAGGTGGTAGCCACTGGCCCTGATGCCCAAGCCAACCACTCAGCCCAACTCACATCAGTTCAGCGAGCAAACCTCGAGTTGATGGCTCCTTGTATTGCTGGAGAGGCAGGACACACACCAGAAGGAATTGGGACAGTTGTGATTTTTAGGAGCTTGTGATAGTAACTTAGCTGAGATGGGATCTAGACAGTGAATGACAGAGGAAGAGGGTGCCCTATTGGTGTCCATGTCCAATATCTTTGAGATAACCAAAAGCGTGAAAACTCCAAGCACCTTTTCCTGCTAATAATAAGAACCCCAGCCTCTGGGTGGATGTGCTACATTCAGATGACAGACCCTAGATCATGACCCAGTGAAGAAGGTTCTATGGGCTGGGATGCAAGAGCCTTGATCGCTGTTCAAGTAGTCAGTTTGGTCCACAGGCATGGTCTCTAAATGACAGACCCATAGGCCACATGTGTCCAAGGGTAGCTATGGACTAGGGCCCAATACAACATTATAAACTTGCTTAAAACATTATGAGATGTGTGTTTTGTAACTCAATTGTGTGGCTCCTGAGTATGAGTTTTATAAATGGTGACCTGGGGTCTCGGTGTCACATGCCTGAATGCAAGAATTCAAAGTGTTCAGCACTGCAGTAATGCGGTCTGCATCCTGACTTTGTATCTGAGTGTATTGTCATATAGTCTCCTAATTTTAGCTGGGGACATTCCTTAACTCTTACAGACTTGGGATGACTGTGTGTCTCAATACTGACCAAGTCATTTTAAGTGGAAGTACTGCGTCTTCTCTCCAGAAGTCATGCTAAAGGAGAGGATTGTACTGCCTGCTCTGGACCAATTCTTGTTCTCAACCCTGAGTTCACACTGAGCCTACTCCTGATGGAAGGGTGTTGGGAAGGGGAGGTTGGAAGATGTCTGCAGTAGATGGGGGCATGAGGGTGGGTCCCCATGATGGGGTCGGTGCCACCCTTGCCTGTGAAGCTCTACCATGGGAAAGGGAACAACCATTCACATGCAGAAGAGGCTCACCCTAATACTGACCACTCAGGCCCCTGACTTTGGACCTCAGCCTCCAGGACCCTTTGGCCACATCCCTGTGCTATGGTAATCCAGTCTCCACAGGATGCAGCATGACATTTGTCAACTGTGAACTCAGGATGACAGAAAAGGACTGAACACGCTATGAGACATCTAATGATAGAGCAGATATCTAATGGCATGGAAAATGCTCACAATGTAACATTAAAAAAGAGAGAGAGAGAGAAGCACAAAATAGGGCAGAGGCCAGCTGGGCAGCTTAAGAACCTTTGTACAGGCCCAGGGCTGGGTTGTGGGAAGCACCCTCAAAAAAACAAAGGCTAAGGCGTCATCTCTGAAACAGGAAGAACATTCTAGAACAAGGAGGAGGAGGGTTCACTTCTCATAACATCGCCCTCAGAGTCCACAGCAACCAAGGCTGTACTTTCCAGAATGTTCCAGGGAAAGGGTAGCCCACAGTAGGGTCTAAGTCTTAGGGCCCATCTATAGCCTCCCTGCTTCTAAGAGATATGTGGAGCTGGGCTGGCTTCCGAGGATTGTATGGTCTAGCTGGGATGTGGGGTCTGCAGTTTTGGTGACCCTGGGTCCAGCCTGGGTTCCTCAATTCATAGTCTTCATAAGTCCTAATGTTTCAGAAGCCTGGATAGAGCATGAAGGTAGCCAAGTCCTCCACCCTCTGGCATCTCCTAGACACCTGGAAAAGACAGGACTGTGGCACTCACCGCCATACAGCCACAGTCCACATTCACCCTGTCCTTGTATGAGCAGCTCAGACTCCAGCCAGTGAACATCTCCCCAAACCCAAAGCTGGACACACCTCAAACAGGCTGGGTGAGCCCCAAGAAGGCAATGGAAGCCTAAGGAGCCATATCCCTGGGTGCAGAGCAAGTGACGAACAGAGGGGCCACCGTGCGTGCAGTGCCTAGGAGAAGTAGGTCCCCAGGCACCAGAGGGTGGCCACTTTCCGTAGGCAGTAACTAGGCTGTCCAGGCCATGGCCCAGGGACAGAGGAACATCTCCCTAGCTCAGGAGAACTGTCGCCACCACCAGTGTCGAGAGACGCCAGCAAAGACACGTATCTGTGTTCTGTGGGGGGTCACGGAGCAGCCTCGGGAGCTGACTGGACCCTCCCGGGGTTCCACTCTCCCACAGGCCATCTTTACCTTGGCCCAAAGCTTAGCTGACTTGGTGTCGACTGGTTTTTCCTACCCCCACATGGTTAGGTGCTGCCTGTGCATTTGGGGGGCCGAGCGGCCTCCTGGCACCCACCTACTGGAGAGTGTCAACACCCCAAGTTGTGACAACTGAAGCTATGCCCATGTCCTGGGGTCCAGGTTGCTCTGGTTGAGATAACCAGTGAGGCACAGACTGCTGGCTGGCTGGGGTGGGGCAGGCACTGTACACGCCCCACGCTGATCCAGACAGAAACCTAACTTGAAGCTTGTGGGTCTGGGGACACGGGTAGGGCCTCAAAGGAATCTGGAAGAAGAGATGGGATAGAGGGCAAGGCCGAGGAACCCAGCAGTGTCTGTCTGTGGGGTCAATGAGAAGCTGACTGAAGGCCACAGGAAGGAGAGGCTGCCAAGAAAATCCCTCAGGTCTGCAGAAGGGCTTGACAAACTCTTATTTGCACAGGACGGCTTGCGTCTGGATGACCTGAGGCTTTGGGACCGCTACATCTGTGAGGTCCCTGGGTAAGGGAAGGGACCAGAAGAGAACAAACTGTTCCAGGAACAACCCTAGAGGCACACACAGGTGCTCAGAGGTGTGTCTCCTCCATCTGACGCAAGACCAGGTGTGAGGGGCTCAGGGAGGAGGCACCTGCTGGGTGCCATTGGCAGTCGAGTGGCTCCTCTGGGACTCTTGGTGTGTCCTTGGCATGGCGGGGGCGGGGCCTGCTCCACTGGGAGACACGTAAGGCACAGTCTTGACACATATTCCTGAAGCCCGTAGGCCATGACCATCATGACATGCACCCTCACCTCGCTTTCCCACTGCAGTGGGCTGAATGGTGCACCAGCGCTGATCCCTGACCGTCTGGGATGGAGACGCAGAATTCCACCCGGGGAACGCGGTGTGCAGACGAGCTGCGGCTGAGGGCCTCACGGTGAGCATCCTGGACTGGTGTGGCCTCTAAATGCAGTGCTGTGGCCTAATGAACGGGGAGAAGACAGCAGAGGAGTCACCAGATGCTGAAGGGGAGGAAACAGGGCCTCCTTCGTGCCTTCCCAGGAAGCGTGGTGGCCGCTGGCACTGTGACTCTGGCCTCCAACTTCTTTCTTTCTTTTATTTGTTTGTTGGTTGGTTTTCCAAGACAAGGTGTAGCCTTGTGTTTTTCAAGGGCGTAGCCAGCCCTAGCTGTCCTGGAACTCTTTCCATCGATCAGGAGGCTTCGAACTCAGAGATCTGCCTGCCTCTGCCTCCCAAGAGCTGGGGTTAATGGGGTGAGCCACCATGCCTGGCTTGGCCTCCAGCTTCAGAGAAAACACATTTCTGATGTTTACAACATACAATAATGATAGCACCGTGTCCCAGGGCACTCACTTCAACCCTCTCAGGGGTACTGGCATGTCTCACACACCATCTTCTATACCTGCTCCCAGTGCTTGGCAGTAACCTGTAGTTTCTGCACATGAAGCAACCTCATATTTCTCTTTAATTTTTACTTTGTATATACTTTTTCAAATAAACTTTAGTATTAATAAAAAAGAAGAAGAAGAAGAAGAAGAAGAAGAAGAAGAAGAAGAAGAAGAAGAAGAAGAAGAAGAAGAGGAAGAAGAGGAAGAAGAAGAAGAAGAAGAAGAAGAAGGAGGAGGAGGAGGAGGAGGAGGAGGAGGAGGAGGAGGAGGAGGAGGAGGAGAAGAAGAAGAAGAAGAAGAAAAACTGTAGCCGGGTGGTAGTGGCACATGCCTTTAATCCCAGTACTCAAGAGTCAGGTGGATCTCTGTGAGTTCAAGGCCAGCCTGATCTGCAAAACAGGTTCCAGGATAGTCTGGGCTGTTACACACAGAAACCCTGTCTTGAAAAGAAAAAACTAACTAACTAAATAAATAAATAAATAAACTGTAAATAAACACACACACACACACACACATCACATCACATCACACATCAAATTAACCAGATTCATTATTTTTAATCATGGTTTTATTCCTTTTGTTTTGTGGCCCTGCTTTGGGGGGGGGGCACACATGCCGCCGTGCACGTGTGGAGGTCAGAGGACGATTTGAAGGGGTCCAGTCTCTCTTCCCACCATGGAGGTTGGTGGGGGTGCATGGAACTCAAGTCAACAAGCTTGGGGGAAGCTCCTTTACCCACTGGGCCATCCTGCAGCTGCCCAACACTAATTGCAGTCCTCGGGGTTCATCACAGGTTTGACCGAGCTTCTCCTGGAACACACAGAAAAAGCTGCTTCCAGCTTTGTCCCGTGCCCGGCAAGGCTCACTGTGTGAATATATATCCACAGGGAACTTTCCAGAGACAGAGCCCCAGGATGAACTCGTTCTAAATTCTCAGACCTGCTGCAAAGTTCCCTGGTGGAAATGCCTTTCTCTTCATCCTGGTTGCGATGCATTTGAGTACTTTTTGGCTTGCTGGTTTGTTTTTGTCTTACCAGACAGGGTCTTAGGGCATCTAGGCTGGCTTAGAACTCACCATGTAACCCAGGGAATGACTCGGGTCTTCTGGTATGCTTATGGCTTTGAAGTTCATAGTCAAGTCTGCAGTGAGCCACCTCAGGAAGATACACAAATGATTGGAATATATTACGCGAATAGGCAACGTCACCTCCCTTAGTTCCAACTGTCAGACTTTTTTGGACCCTTCTCTGGCCCCTCTGCTCACTTACCTCCTCTGTGAACTGGTCTTCCTGCCTCTGACTCTTGAGTGCTGGGATTATTGGCTCTCCCTGTCAAGCCCCATATGTGTGTGCAGGGGATTGAACACAGGACTTCTGATGGGCTAGGCAAGCCAAGCCAAGCCCTCTCCCCAACTTCTCTTTTGTTTTCTTTTTCTTGTAGTCCAGGGTGGCCTAGGACTACTCTGTAGCCGAGGATTGCCTCGGACTTCTGATCCTCCTGCCTCCATCTCCCAAGTACTGAAATTAAGGTATGTGCCACCATGGCTGGTTTATTCCATGCCAGGGATCAAACCTTGAAGTTGGTGAGTGCTGGGTGAGAACTCTGCCCACTGAGCTTCATCCTGCCTCTCCTTCTGTGCTTCCGTCACTGGGTTTCAGCATCTCTTCTCTGAGCACTTCAAGAAGAGGGTCTAGAAACCATCCTTCCTGTCAACGATTCACAGCCACCTACATAGCCATGCCGGTGACCCTCGGGATGTGGGAGGAATCACTGGTAAAGTCACCAGGGCCTGGAGCCATTTGTAACTTTGTGACAGTCCTGGCCTCCTAGCCCTCAACACCCCAGCCAAGCTCAGTGTCTGGCAGGTGGGCACAGTGTGGATTGAGTTCACTCACACACAAGCACAATAGGGTGTGTTGTCTGTAGAGAACTACAAAACTATTACTTTTTAGAGATGTCAGCTCTAACCAATTGGGAACACCATTCTCTTGAGTTCGTCCCTGTACCCCACCACCTTGTCCAGCAAACCAGCTGACTCAAGTCATACCAATATCCCCCTAAGAATAAGAAAGACATAAGAACAGGAGTTTCGTTCAAATCAGCTCTTTGGCGCTACTCCAAAAAATATGAGGGAACCATCCAGAGAAACCCCAAAATCATAAACAAAATTTAAGCATGGCAGTTCCTCATGCAATTAAATATAGACCCATCTGATTTAGCAATTTCACTTCCGTTCCCCCAAAGAACTGAAAGCAGGAACTTGAAGAAGCATCTGGATGGCATGTGTTTACGGTGCTGCTGGTCAGTGTGGTCACACAGAAACCAGAAGCGCTGAGGAGTCATCCACAGGTGAGAACAGATACTGCCTGCTCCTGAGAGGGGGAGAGAAATTCTGACGCGACAGGCATGAGCCTTGGGTGAAAGACGCTGCAAACTCATGAGAAGCCCGTAGAAGCCAGCATGGCTGTCATGGCTGTCGTCCCAGGACTGGGGAGGTGACAGGAGTGTCAGGAATTCAAGGTCACTCCTCGTCTACACAGTGCAGGAGACCTTGTCTCAGAAAACAAACGAGAGTCTTTAGGGCCAGATTGGTAGAGACAGAAAGCAGGAAGGTAGGTACGAGGACCAGAGAGGGGACCCGGAGAGACTGTCGTTTAGCGGGGGACTAAACTTTAGTGTGGACAGATGGGAAGTTGATGGCAGTGACCACTGTCCAATATTGAGCATGCCCGGAGCCGCCCCTAAGATATCATTAAAACGATAAATTGTGTGTGCTTGTGTGGTGCGTACACGTACGTGGAGGACAGAGGTCAACTCCGGTGGCTTCCTCAACCACCTGCGACCTTATTTTTAGAGAGGATCTCTCATTGAACCTAGAGCTTGCCGATTGGGCTAGGCTGCCTGGCCTGGGAGCTTATGTGGCAAGCGCATTAATGACCAAACCATCTCGCCAGCCTTAAAACGGTAATTATAGAGACAAGAGCGAACCAGGGTCAGAGCGGAGGCCTTCTGGCTGCAGACCCATATGCTGTGCCTGGGGGCCTTCTCTTCGGCTACTTGTGTACCCTCTGCTGGACTCCAGCCAGACGAGAACTAAGAAGTGTTCCAGCCTGGCCGCTCGGCTCCAAGTGGCCCACGGTGGTCCCAGTCACGTGCTGCCAGGCTGGACCTTCCTTCTGGACCTTTCCATGACACGGTCTTCACAGAAGCTTCATACTGAGTCATTCTTGATTTACTCGTGAGCTTAACTCCGAGGTCACTGGGGTTACCCTATAGCAGGAAGCCCTAAGAATTGGGGTGCTTCCTGCCAAGTGTCAGGCCGGCTGCAGGAGAGCCTGGCTGTCCTGGGGAATGGCCTTCCACATAGAATATCAGTACCTCCTCCTTGGACAGTCCCTAGAGAGGCCGTACGACCAGGCTTCCTTCATTGCCCAGGATCCCACTTACAGGTAGAGATTTACACAGTGGAGTATTACTCAGCCATTACAAAATGGCAAAAATCGTGAAATTTGCAGGCAAGTGGATGGAACAAGAAACACCATCCTGAGTGAGGTAACCCAGACCCAGAAAGACAAATACGATACATATTCGCTCGTATGTGGGTATTAGCTGCGAAGAGCTTCAGCCCATCCCCACCCTGGGCTTTATGTGCTGAGAGCTCATAGGACCTGCAGCTCCCTCAGATCCAAGTACCCGCTGTGGAGGGTAAAACATACTGAGTAAGCACCGAGCTGCCTACAGTACCTTTCCCTGAGGCTGGGATCAATGCCCTCCACTGCCCAGCCTCTCCTCCCATTCCTGCTTTGGGCAGGACCTGATCTTCTGGTATATTCTGATGGCCAGGTAATAAACCAGCTGGCTGGGCACAGTATGTTGGCCATGACAGTGCAGTAGCACTCTGATAGATTTGGGGGTGACAAACTGGGTCCCCACGGCAGGATGTCACAGTTAGCACAAACAGATGATTGCCTGTCCATTGCCACTCCCCCCCAGCAAGGCAGAGCTGACATGAGGCAGAGAAGTTTTGCTCCGCTGTGCTCAGAGCCAGCTGCCAGTTTCAGTGGCAGCTTGTGCCCTTCCCTTTTCTGGGGATGGGGACATTTGCATTCCTGGGTACAGCCTGTTCAGTTTCTGCTCCCTGCTGGGCCTCCAGCTGCATCAGCTTCCACCCTACACGAGAGAAAACCAGTTTCAATGGGTGGGGTACTGGTCCCTCCTGGCAGCCTTTGGAGCCCTGGGGAAAACCCCAGCTGGAAGAGCGTTAGAATGCGTCAGTTGACCCTGCCAGGTGCTAGGGCCTATTGTCCTTAGAGAGGAGGCAGTGGATGGGTCCCTAAGGTCACATCTGGGACACACACAGCCCTGCCCTCCCACTGGGTGCTACCAAGTGCTTTGTGGGGCAGATACTGCAGCTTCCTGCCCAGCTGCCCGGCCCAAGATCACTGGGAAGCAGGCACCCTTGTAGCGGAGACTCTATTTCGCCCACTAGGGATGGATACCTCTAAGGGAGCTTTGATATCCAGGAGTGTACCTTCATGGAGATGGACTTTGGGGGGGATGCTGGGCTTTGGAGCAGGTCACCACCAAAGAAGAGCAAGCATGTGATATTGGGTGGCCCAGGATAAGGTTTGGGCTTGAAAGCCTTCATGAAAAACCAGGCTATTACCATGAAAAATCAGGCTGTCAGCATGGGTGACATTGTATCAACCTCATGAATTCACAGCAGGGTTGATGGGAAGAAGGGAGGGGTATCTCTGGGCTTTACTGTAGGGTGCCCCCAGGGGGCTTGCTTTTTCTTTTATGCCCATTCAACCATCAAGCACCCCTGACTCCCAAGGTCAACGAGAATGCATTCAGGAGGCCTGGCCAACCTCTCTTATCAGCAGCTCAGTCTTCCATGGGGCAGTAGTTGTCTCCGATGACCATTTCCACACACCAGCTGTGGTCCAGGTCGGTCTGGATGGAGATAGTCAACGCCAGGATACAGCTAGAGGGAAGTCACATCATTTTCTAGATTTGAAATGAGTTGGGGACATGTGGCTACCCTACCCAACTGTGGTGTCTGTGAGGAGATGGCCCCTCTCCTGTAAGCTCGGCTCTCCATCCCAGTTGAGGACAGATGGTACCACCTCCATTACCTGGAGTGGCACTGTGTACCTCAAGGGGCCTTGGGTCTCAAAAATCAACAAGGAGTGGATCCTGCTTGTGGAAGGAGGGGACAGGAGACTGAGAGGTGCCAAGAGCCAGGAGTCCCAGAGCTACCTCACGGGTCTTCCTTCCCTCTCTTATGAAGATAGAGAGTGACTATGGGGGATGGGGAGAAGGAAGAGAGAGATGGGGGAAGGACCACTGGTTGCTATGGCAGTGGCCCTTGGCTGCTGAACCCAGAAGGTGAAAACACAGGGCATCTTTGGGCAGAAGGAAGGGGGTAAGTGAAGATGACTATGGAGAAGGACATGAGCCCCAGGCCACCCACCACAGATGGGTGGATCCTACGGGTTAGGAGCTCTGAAGCAGAAGGAGGCAGGCAGAGCCAAAACTTGACAGCATCCTCGGGCCACATAAGACCCGTTTTGCCTCATCCACCTCATGAGAGGAGCCAAGAGCCGGGAGTCCCAGAATTACTGCATGGGCATTCCTTCCCTCTCTTGTGAATATAGAGTGACTGTGTATGTCAGTGTCTCCTGTGACACCCCACCCCTCCATACATACATACCTGCTCCATCTCCGGAGGGTCACTCCATCCAGCTGTCACCCCTAGGGGCCTTTCCGGCCCCACCTGTCCCTCATTGCCACCCCTTCCTGGACTCAAGGCAGCAGCTAACCTGAGCTCTGTGAGGTCCCTGCAGGAGCCCAGGGCCAGGCACATGGAGGCCTCCTGCTACCAATTTGATCAGATAGAGGGTGTCCTGTTTTCTGTTGCTGTAATAAAAAAAATACCCTGACAAGCCCAGCATGGTGGCACACTCCTTTAATCCCAGCACTCGGGAGGCAGAGGCAGGCCGATCTCATGTCAGTTCGAGTCCAGCCTGGTTTAACAAAGTGAGTTTCAGGACAGGCAAGGCTGTTACACAGAGAAACCCTGTCTCTAAAAAACAAAAAAAAAACAAAAAACAAACAAACAAACCCACCCCGATTTAGTGGGGGGGGGGGTAGCTTTAGCTCACAGTTCCAGGCTACAGTTCCAGGCTATGGTCCATCACAGGAGGAAGTCAAGATGGTGGTGTGTGTGTGGGGGGGGGGGGGGGGGGGGGTTGAAGCAGCTGGTCTCATCCAGAGTCAAGAGCAGAGAATGCATGCTTGCATGCCTGCACCCGGCTCACTTTCTCCTGTTTTGTATGGCCCATGACTCAAACCCAGAGAATAGTGTCACCCACTTTTAAGCTCAATTAACATCATCAAGACAGTAGCATGCGGACGTGCCCACAGGTCAACCTACCTGATCTGGACAATCCTCCACTGAGACTCTCTTCCCGAGTTATTCTAGATGGCGTCACCTTTGCAGTAAAGACTAACCGCCACAGGTGGATGATTGGATGCGTGAGAGCGTGCATCAGCTTCAGCATAAACACTGGCTGGCCACCACCAGAACCCCCACCAACCCCCGCAGGAGGTGCAGCGAAAGTGTGGCAGACATTTCAGAAGCAACCAGCCATTGACCTTCCCCAGGACAGACCCACCTACCACTCCAGAAAGTGGGGAGCTGTCCGTCAGCTCTGCCCTGGGTGAGAGGGGTCCCGAGACCACCCACAGCCTCACTCAAGGACTGTGCCCACAGAGGGCCTGGACCAAGGCCAGCCAGCTAGACCCACAAGGTGACCACAAAGCAGCTGCCACTGACAGCCGTGGTGGCCAGCAGTACAAATGGCTCTGGGGATGACAGAGGGAAGAGGCTTCAGGCTTGGCCTTGTACGGGGCTCTTCTGGAAGGAGGGTAGCGTGACATCCTAGATGTCCCCTGAGAGAACACAGTGGGGACTGGGATCACCCACCTGCTAAAGCCTCCCATCTGCACCTGCCTGGAAGAGCTGGACAACCTAGGGACACGGGCAACCAGACAGAGAGGAGAGGACCTGGTGTCCTCAGCTCTTGGGAGACAAGTGCCTCTCATTTGGCTGCAAGCCATGGGATGGCCCCTGCAACCTCTGCAGGGCAGGCTGCCTCTGGGGGCCCTGGGACGGCTTGGTTTGTGGTTTTTCCAGAGCTGGGGCTTCTGCTAATTCTAGCTTTCCTCCATGTCTGCCTGTACTTAGGTGTCCGCTCCAGCGATGCTCATGGCTGCCTAACAGATCCAGCAGTGGGATATCACAGTGTCTTCTGAACACTGAAAGCTCTCCATTCCATTTCTTATCTTTCCTCATTCTTCCGGGAAGACTCCCGCAAAAATGTGATCTTATCAAAGCGGTTCTTATTTACTTTCTCCGAACCTGACTCTTCACCTGCTGAAAAGCCAGCCTCTCCTCCCTGGGTCCATACAGGGCTCTGAGGGAGTCTGCCAGGGAGCCTCAGCCACACTCTCCCTCTGCCTTCTTTCCCTTGCTCCGTGGGCAGGGCTCTTGGGTCTACACCCCGACTGGTCAGCTGACAGCCATCTCCCCAACCTTGGTCCAAGGCTTCTACCTCTTCCTGTTCCTGTCTCAGACACCCAGTTACAAACTGGGAGTGCTCATGAGACTCCTGACTTCCACTGCCTCACATTTTAAGCCACTGATCAGGTAAGTCCCCTGCTGGGCTCTGCAGTGGCTCCAGGTTGGATAGATGGCTGAGAGCATATCCTGAGGGGTTCTGTTTCAAAACCCACACTGTGGTGGTTTGAAAGAGAATGGCTTCCAAAGGGAGGGGCACTATTAGGAGGTGTGGCCTTGTTGGAGTGGGTGTGGCCTTGTTGGAGGAAGTGTGTCATTGTCAGGGTGGGCTTTGAGGTCTCCTACGCTCAAGCTGCTCTCAAGTGTGACAGTCAACTTCCTGTTGCCTGCAGATCAAGATGTAGCAGCTTCTTCTCCAGCACCTGCCTGCACGCTGCCATGATCCTTCACACCATGATAATAATGGACTAAACCTCTGAAACTGTAAGCTGCCACCTCCACTAAATGTGTTCCTTTATTAGAGTTGCCGTAGTCATGGTGTCTCTTCACAGCAACAGAAACCCTCACTAAGACACACACCATGTGCATTTGACCCAGCTCCAGCCATGTCTTGAAACAGCTGAGCAGACCCCAGGGGCTGTGGGCCAGGAAGCATTTCGTTATCTGAGCTGCTCCAAGTGTGCCTGGGCTAAGCCAGTCTGGGAACTGCTGGTACTGACCAACCTAAAGGGACTAATACCGAGCAATCCGACAACTCTCACAGAAGACCTACTCACCCCCAAACAAGATGGAACCTCATCTACAGAGTCCCTGTCTAGACTTGACACCCTGGAGCTGCCTGGAGAGTTCAGAGGGACATGGTAGCAGGGGTCCTGGGATTTCCCCCATCCATAGGGTAGGATTAGAACCAGAGTAAACACCAAGTGTGCAGTGTTGGGGGGGGCAGCAGAGCTCTGGGTCCACGTGCCACATGCACAAGTTATACACGTCCCCTACCCACTCCCAGACATACCACGGGCACACTTGGACAAACGCTGTCAGGGACATGGCACAGACCAGACACAGGCTCGCATATATGTTGCACGCACCACACATACTTAAACACATGCATATGTGTTCACATATTCACACAAATTTATACATACCCCACACATTTATTCACATATCCATTACACTCAACATATCACCTCTTGTACACAGACACACTAATGCACACACATTCATATATACCATATAAACACATTATCACACACACACACACACACACACACACACACACACACACACACACACATGCTGGGAAGAGCCAGTCAAGTCACTGCCTGGAGTAGGCAGTGGATTGATTATAATGGGCTACGGCTGGCAGTTCTAGATTGCTATAAGCACAAGAGGGGTTGGACATGCCAGGCACAGGATAGACACACGGGCCAGTCCCTGTCACAGGTGGGGCTTCTGGTGGAGAGGGAGTGGGCCTTCACAGCTGGCCCGAAAGGGAAGCAGTGTGATGTCCAGGACATTTCACGGCCACTGGGCCAGGGGAGCAGCTACGCCGCCACACGGCATTCTTCCTGCTGGACCTGTCTGTGACCGCCTGATCAGCACCTTCCTTGCCCCCGGGGGCCAGGTGCAGAACTCAACAGACACAGCCAAAGCCCTGGGCAGTGGAGACTCCGCATCAGGACGGCTGTGAGTGCTGGGAGACTCGCTGTAGCCGGCCCCTAGGAGAGCAAGAAATCGAAGGCCTTTTCAATGGGACCAGCCCAACCACCTCAGGACAGTCCAGGAAGCCCAAGTCAGAGCCCAGTGTCCGTGCCCAGGTGGCCCCAAGGAAACCCTTGGAAACAACCAGAGGGAGGGGCTGTGGTTCATCTGCGTTCCTCAGAAGAGAAATTGAGGCAAAGGGCAACAGAGACACAGATCCGAAGGCTTTCCACTAGCCAATGTCACAGGTGCCCCTTCCTAACTCTGAGACAGCTGAGGCCCTCGTCAGCATATGTCTCCTTGGGCCTGGAGCTCTCTGCACCACACCTCAGCTCAAGGGAAAACTAGAGACCTGCTCCCTGAGCCTCAGAAGGGCCGAGGGCTGCTCTCAAGCACCTGGCTTTGGAATTTGCCATGTCACTAGCTCCATGGGAGCTCAGAGGCTGGAAGAGAAGAGAAGAGCTTGCGGTGTGCTCACCTTGCTGCCATGGAGTTTGCCTGGCCAGTTCCTGGGTCCGGAGGACGGAGGACATTGGGAGGAACATGGGGCCCCAGCCCCAGGGGCCTAGCAGCCCAGTGAGCCTGAAGGAGAGTGACAAGCTGGTGGTTGTCACACAGTATTGTGATGCAAGAGCTAAGTGACAGCTGCATTTGGCTTTATTGTGGGTTACCCATGTAGTTCCCCCCAAACACACACACCATGGACCCACCTCCACCACACACACCAAGGACCCCTCTTCACCACGCGCACCATGGACCCGTCCTTACCCACCATGTGTACTGGAAGCTTCCAGCAGACCTAACAGCCATCAACTTGCTTATTCCAGATGGCAGTGTCTCAGACAAAAAGCATCATGCATTATAAGAAGAAAGGTTCTGAGGGGCTGGAGGTAAGGGGGTCAGGGATGGGCATAGTCCCCTAAGTCCTATGGTTTCTTTGCTCCGAGAAACACCCTGTTCACTTCTTCAGGGAACCAAGCTATTCTGTGAGTCAGGTGCCTGCCCTGATGAGATCAGGCACCTTCCTTCTACATCTCCAAGGCGCCTGCAAACGTCATCGACACTTCGACTCTGAGATGATGTCAGGGCTAGAAACCAAGGGGCCGGTGATGAACTTCCAGGAAGCAGCTCTCCTCTCTCTCTGGCCCCCCACCTCCTACCCCAGGTCCCAGACCCAAAGGAGGGTCCATACAACCAGCAGGACCAGGCACTTCGCTCGCCGGTGTCTGCCAGGAGATGGTTGCCAGGCTAAAATAAGCAGCATTGTTCAGCCGACGCGGCTTTGACGTCTCTGCCGGCTGGCTTGTTTCAGAAGACAAGTCCACACAGGCATTGCTCCTCACTCAGGCCCCAGGCACACACCCACATTTGGTGGGGCTTGTGCACCCTCAGGCAGTCACGTAGGGAGACGCTGCTGAGCTGGCCTGGGGAGGAGCTGGGCCTGGGAAGTCCAGGGCCAGATCCCAAGGGGCCCTCAGGAATGCTCCCCCTGCGGAGCATTGCCGGGGACAGCTTCCTGTGGGATTCATGCCGCCGCCTCCCTTTCGGGGGCAGACAGGCCTCTGAGCCAGAATGTGGAGAACGAGGGTGGTTTCTATGTGGAAATAGTGTGTGGGAGGGCACAAGCGAGGCTGGATACGTGCAAAGGCTCAGGAGACCTAGCCAGAAGGTTGTCCTGGGGCCACGTGCAGAGCTACTCGCTCCTTTGGGCAAAGCCCCCTCCAGAAGGGCTCACACACAGCCTCCCATGTCCCCCTGAAGGCCAGCTCTCCCGTCCTTATCCTTACTGGTTATAGCATCCTGGGGACACTGCAGCCAGGATGGTCTGGTTCCACTACTTCTTCTGAGAGGCATCAAAAGGACGGGAAGGACAATGTACACTAAGCTAGCCACAGGTGGACCGTAAGTATCCCCAGAGTGCCTGTGCAAACCTGTTTTCTGCCCTAGCAGGAAGGAGGAAGGGGGGCAGTGACATGTTGGAACATGTCACTCATGCCTGAGATGGCTTTGGAGCTTCAAGGAGCTGGACCAAATTCAGTGTGGGTTCAGAACGATGTCCACAGGTGAAGGACCAAACTGGTCAACAGAATGTGGGGAGCAAAGAAAACAGTCAGGAGAGGAGAACTGTGACAGCCACCCAAGAACATGAGACCAGTGTGGCTACAGAGGACCAAGTTTCATCCACGGGCACCTTATTACAAAGATGCATCTGAGGTTGTGCCTCATCCTGCACCCCTGCTAGCCTGAGTGACTGCTGGAGACCAAAGTCTCCTAAGGATCATTGCATGTGACATAAAAGAATGAAGGACTCAGGTATATCAATCACTGCCCATGCCCAATGTCTGCCACTCAAGCACTTTGGAAGGCCCTTCTTCTTCCATGAGACTAACACACACACACACACACACACACACACACACACACACACACACACACACACAAATGCCCCTGCCAGGATGAACTTTATCTGACTCTTGGCCAAGGGGACCAGATTGTTGCATCTGTCCTGGCTGGAGCACATGGGACTTCCCTGCATCTGGAAAAGACAAGATCAGAGTTACCATTATGGAGGAACTATTGCCCTGCTCCTCACCACTTTTTTTTTTCCTGACAAGACCTACCCAGTCAATAGTTCAGCATGGAGAAGAAGGGAGGGGGTTACAGGCTCCCACCTGTGGCCAAGGAGCTGTTGACCACCACTGATGGCTGCCGGGGAAGGGAGAGTCACTGTTCTTCAAGAGTGTGGCCCCTGGTAGGTCAACCACTGTCCAGTGGATGGTCTCACATTCATCCTTATAGGTGCAGCACTAATTGAATTAGGTGGGTATCTTCATGGATGTGGAGTTTCTATTGCTGTGACAAAATGCCATAACCCAAGCAAGTTGGGAAGGAAAGGGCTCACTTCAGCTTACACTTCCACATCACTGTTCATCATCAAAGGAAGTCAGGACAGGAGCTCAAATGGGGCAGGAACCAGGAGGCAGGAGCTGATGCAGAGGCCACGGAGGAGTACTGCTTACTGGCCGGCTTAGCCTGCATTCTTAGAGAACCCAGGACCACCAGCCCAGGGATGGCATCACCCACAATGAGCTGGGCCCTCCCCGACCAATCACTAATTGAGAAAATGCCCTACACTGGATCTTATGGAGGCATTTTCTCAATTGGGGTTCCCTCTTCTCTGATGACCCTAGCTTGTGTCAGCTTGACATAAACCTAGCTGGGACAGGGGGTTATAAAAGAAAAGAGAACAAGAAAAAGAAAGTGATCCTAATATCTAATAAAATAGACTTCAAACTAAAATCAATCAAAAGAGATCAGGATGGACATTACATATTTATCACGGGAAAAATCCACCAAGATGAAGTCTCGATTCTAAACATTTATGCTCCAAATACAAAAGCACCCACGTTCATAAAAGAAACACTAATAAAGTTTAAAATGCACATCAAACCCCACACATTAGTAGTGGGAGATTTTAACACACCACTCTCACCAAAAGACAGATCTACCAGACTGAAACTTAACAAAGAAATAAAGGACCTAACAGATGTTATGACTCAAATGGACCTAATAGATATCTACAGAACATTCCATCCTAACACAAAAGAATATACCTTCTTCTCAGCACCCCATGGAACCTTCTCAAAAATTGACCACATGCTTGGACACAAAACAAATCTCAACAGATACAAAAAAATTGGAATAACCTCCTGTATCTTATCAGACCACCATGCCTTAAAGTTAGACCTCAACAACAACAAAAATTATAGAAAACCCACAAACTCATGGAAACTGAATAATGCCCACCTGAAACATCAATGGGTCAAGGAAGAAATAAAGAAATTAAAGATTTCCTAGAATTCAATGAAAATGAAAGTACAACATACCCAAACTTATGGGACACTATGAAAGCAGTGCTAAGAGGAAAATTCATAGCTCTAAATGCACATATAAAGAAGATGGAGCAATCCCATACCAATGAATTAACAGCACAACTGAAAGCTCTAGAACAAAAAGAAACAAACTCACCCAGGAGAAATAGACTCCAGGAAATAATCAAATTGAGGACTGAAATCAACAAAATAGAAAACGAGAACAATACAAAAAATCAATGAAACAAAGAGTTGGTTCTTTGAAAAAATCAACAAGATAGACAAACCACTAGCCAAATTAACCAAAAGGCAAAGAGAGAGCACCCAAATTCACAAAATCAGAAATGAAAAGGGAGACATAACAACAGACAACGAGGAAATCCAGAGAATCATCAGATCATACTTCAAAAACCTGTACTCCACAAAAATGGAAAACCAGGAAGAAATGGACAATTTTCTGGATAAATACCACATACCAAAATTAAATCAAGACCAGATAAACTATTTAAATAGACCAATAACCCCTAAAGAAATAGAAAAAGTCATCAAAAGTCTCCCAACCAAACAAAGCCCAGGACCAGATGGTTTCAGTGCAGAATTCTACCAGACTTTCAAAGAAGAACTAATACTAATCCTCTTCAAAGTGTTCCACACAATAGAAACAGAAGGAACACTACCAAACTCTTTTTATGAGGCTACAATTACCCTGATACCCAAACCACACAAAGATGCAACAAAGAAAGAGAACTACAGACCAATCTCCCCCATGAACATTGATGCAAAAATACTCAACAAAATATTGGCAAACCGAATCCAAGAATACATCAAAACAATCATCCATCATGACCAAGTTGGATTCATCCCAGGGATGCAAGGATGGTTCAACATACAAAAATCAGTCAATATAATACACCATATAAACAAACTGAAAGAAAAAAACCACATGATCATCTCCTTAGATGCTGAAAAGCCTTTGACAAAATCCAACACCCCTTCATGATAAAGGTCTTAGAAAGATCAGGAATACAAGGAACATTTCTAAACATAATAAAAGGAATTTATAGCAAGCTAACAGCAAACATCAAATTAAATGGAGAGAAACTCAAAGTGATACCACCAAATTCAGGAACAAGATAAGGCTGTCTACTCTCCCCATATTTATTCAATATAGTACTAGAAGTTCTAGCTAGAGCAATAAGACAATAAAAGGAGATCAAAGGGATACAAATTGGCAAGGAAGAAGTCAAACTTTCACTATTTGCAGATGATATGATAGTATACATAAGTGACCCCAAAAACTCTACCAGGGAACTCCTACAGCTGATAAACTCCTTCAGTAAAGTGGCAGGATACAAGATCAGCTCAAAAAAATCAGTAGCCCTCCTATACACAAATGATAAAAGGGCTGAGAAAGAAGTCAGAGAAACATCACCCTTTACAATAGCCACAAATAATATAAAATACCTTGGGATAACACTAACTAAACAAGTGAAGGACCTTTTTGATAAGAACTTTAAATCTCTAAAGAAAGAAATTGAAGAAGATATCAGAAAATGGAAGGATCTCCCATGCTCATGGATAGGTAGAATTAACATAGTAAAAATGGCAATCTTACCAAAAGCAATCTACAGATTCAATACAATCCCCATCAAAATCCCAACACAATTCTTCACAGACTTGGAAAGAAAAATACTCAACTTCATATGGAAAAACAAAAGACCCAGGATAGCTAAAAGAATCCTATATGATAAAGCAACCTTTGGAGGCATCACCATCCCTGACCTCAAACTCTACTATAGAGCTATAATAATAAAAACAGCTTGGTACTGGTATAAAAACTGACATACGGACCAATGGAATCGAATTGAAGACCCTGACATTAATCCATGCACATATGAACACCTGGTTTTTGACAAAGGAGCCAAAACTATACAATGGAAAAAAGAAAGTATCTTCAACAAATGGTGCTGGCATAACTGGATGTCAATATGTAAAAGATTACAAATAGATCCATATCTGTCACCATGCACAAAACTCAAGTCCAAGTGGATCAAAGACCTGAACATAAATCCAGTTACACTAAACTTAATAGAAAAGAAAGTAGGAAGCACTCTTGAACACATTGGCACCAGAGACCATTTCCTAAATAAAACACCAACAGCACAGACCCTGAGCACAACAATTAATAAATGGGACCTCTCGAAATTGAGAAGCTTTTGCAGGGCAAAAGACACAGTCAATAAGACAAAAAGACAGCCAACAGAATGGGAAAAGATCTTTACCAACCCCACATCTGACAGAGGATTGATCTCCACAGTATATAAAGAACTCAAGAAACGACATCAAAATACTGAACAGTCCAATTAAAAAATGGGCTAAAGAGCTAAACAGAGAATTCACAAAACAAGAACTACAAATGGCTGAAAGACATTTAAAGAAATGCTCAACATCCTTAATCATCAGAGAAATGCAAACAAAACGACTCTGAGATACTACCTTACACCTGTCAGAATGGCTATGTTCAAAAACACCAATGACAACCAATGTTGGAGAGGATGTGGAGCAAAGGGAACACTCCTCCACTGTTGGTGGGAATGTAAACTTGTACAACCACTGTGGAAATCAGTATGGCGGTTTCTCAGAAAATTAGGAATCGAACTACCTCAAGACCCAGCCATCCCACTCTTGGGCATATACCCAAGGAATGCTGATTCATACCATAAAGATACATGCTCAGCTATGTTCATAGCAGCACTATTTGTAATAGCCAGAACCTGGAAACAACCTAGATGCCCGTCAACGGAAGAATGGATGGAAAAAATGTGGTACATATACACAATGGAGTACTACTCAGCAGAGAAAAACAATGAAAGCATGAAATTTGCAGGCAAATGGATGGAACTAGAAAAAATCATCCTGAGTGAGGTAACCCAAACCCAGAAAGACAGTCATGGTATGTACTCACTCATAAGTGGATTCTAGATATAAAATAAAGAACAATCAGACCACAGCCCATAGAACCATAGAGGCTATATATATAGTATGGAGGTCCCTAGGACGACTGTGGCTTATAATAAATTTCAGTTCTACTCAATTATTGGGGGAAAAATAGCCAAATGAATGGAAACACATGAACTATGAACCAAAGGCTGAGGGGGCCCCAGCTGGATCAGGCCCTCTGAATAGGTGAGACAGTCGATTGGCTTGATCAGTTTGGGAGGCAACTAGGCAGTGGGACCAAGTCCTGTGCTCATTGCATGAGTTGGCTGTTTGAAACCTGGAGCTTATGCAGGGACGCTTGGCTCAGTCTGGGAGGAAGGGACTGGACCTGCCTGGACTGAGTCTACCAGGTTGATCGCAGTCCTCAGGGGAGGATTTACCCTGGAGGAGGTGGGAATGGGGGGTGGGCTGGGAGTAAAGGGAGGGTGTGGGAGGGGGGAGAATAGGGGAACCCGTGGCTGATATGTACAACTGAATGGTATTATAAAATAAAATAAAATAAAATAAAATAAAATAAAATAAAATAAAATAAAATAAAATAAAATAAAAAATCAGAACCTAACCAACAACAACAAAAAAAGAAAAAAGAAAAGAAAAAGAAGAAGGTGGCGGTTGTGGAGCAGGTCTGGAGGGGTGAAGTTAGGGATGGACATGATCGAAATATGCTGTATGCATGTGTGAAATTCCCAAAGAATTGATAAAAACATATTTTAATTGTCATTTTTTAAATGGATATTTAAAAAGCAGAGCAGGTGGGAGGAAGAGAGAGACTGCCCATGAATTTCAGGCAGTGGGCACCCGGGCTAGGGTGCTGGTCACAAAGTAGGAGAGGTACAGTGAGACACGCTGTTGAGACCCTGTGACATTGTCCCAAGTCAGGCTGTGACTGCCCACTCCCCTGTTTCAGTTACATGGAAAAAAAAAAAAGGAAACTTGCACTGTACATGGTTAGTTTAATTTTGCTTTCTTTCTTCCATTTTTTTGTCCTTCACAGAGTAGGGGTTGGGACTCAGGGGTCTCACTCGAGCATTGTATCACTGAGCCACAACCCAGCACCATATATGTTGAGGTGGTGTGTGTGTGTGTGTGTGTGTGTGTGTGTGTGTGTGTGAGAGAGAGAGAGAGAGAGAGAGAGAGAGAGAGAGAGAGAGAGAGAGATGTGTGCACACATACACATGCACACGCAATAGTGTGTTGCATGCATGTGAGTGTGCAGAGACCCATGCATGTGCATGTAGAGGCCAAGGCAAGAAGTCAGGCATGTTCCTCTATCACTCCACATCTTATTGTCTTGAGCCAGGATTTCTCACCAAATTAGCAGCTCACCACTTTGGCTAAGCATTCTGGTTAATGTGCTGTTGGGATCTGCCTGTCCCCACCCTCCCTGAGTGCTGGGGTCACAGGCATACACAACCAAGCCCAACTTCTTTTCTTTCTTTCTTGGGGGGGTGTTGTTTATTTTTTTGTTTTTACATCCTGATTAAAGTTTCCCTTCCCTCCTCTCCTTCTAACTCCTCCCTGCCCCCACTGTCCGCTCCTCCTCCTCTGTTTCTCCAGATCCTGGCCTCCCATGGATATCAGCCAACCATGGCCTATCAAGTTATAGTGAGACTAGGCACCTCCTGTTCTATTAAGGCTGGATGAGGCAATCAGTAGGTGCAATGGGTCCCAGGAGCAGGCGACAGAATCAGAGACAGTCCCTGCTCCCACTTCTTCACAAGAAGACCAAGTTACACAATTATAACATCCATGCAGAGGGCCTAGGACAGTCCCATGCAGGCTCCCTGGTTGTTAGTTCAATTTCTGTGAGCCCCTGTGAGCCCAGGTTAGCTGTTTCTGTGAGTTTTCTTATAGACACTAGATTTTTGATAAAGAAGCCAAAATTATACAGTGGGGGAAAAAACCATCTTCAATAAATGTTGCTCCTCTAACTGGATGTTGGCATGTGGAAAAATGCAAATAGATCCATATCTATCACCCTGCACAAAACTCAAGACCACGTGGATCAAAGACCTCACATAAATCCAGATACATTGAACTTGATAGAACAGACAGTGGGAAGCAGCCTTGAATGCATTGGCACAGGAGACCACTTCCTCAACAGAGTACCAATGATGCAGGCACTAAGATCCACAATTAATGAATGGGACCTCATGAAACTGAGACACCTCCGTAAGGCCAGCCTCACTTCTTATGTGGGTGATGGGGACTTAAACTGGATCCTCATACTCCCGGAGCAAGTACTTCTACCCACTGAGCGGTTGTGGGATATCTTTCTGTATGCTGTGAATGTATATTGCTACCATTGGTTAATAAAGAACTGCTGTGGCCTATGGCAAGGCAGAACAGAGCCAGATGGGCAATCTAAGAAGAGTGACAAGGAGAAGAAAGGGAGAGTCAGGGGAGACACGATCCAGCTGCCTACAGAGCAACAAGATGCCAGCAGACCAGAAACACCACGGCCATGTGGCAAAATATAGATTAATAGAAATAGGTTAATTTAAGATGTAATAGATAGCTAGCGATAAGCCTGAGCCATAGACTAAACAGTTTGTAATTAATAGTAAGCCTCTGAGTGATTATTTTATAAAAAAACGGCTGCAGCCCAGGTAGGACTGAGAAACTTTAGTCTACACTGAGCTATCTCTCCAGACCCTTTCCCCTTTTTCTTTTTTAAAGGAGATTTTTCTGGGCTGTTAATGCTATGACCTGAATATCTCCTCTCTTGTCCCTAGGAGCCAGCCTCCAGGGACCCTGGCCTCTACTGATGAGTCTACTTCTACTGGCTGCCCTTGCTTTGATGGGCCAGGGGCTGACTAGCCGATTGTCCACGTCTTGGTTAGGGTTTCTGTTGCTGTGATAAACACCATGACCAAAAGCAACTTGGTGAGAAACAGGTTTATTTCAGCTTGCACTCTCAGGTCACACTTCATCTGTGAGGGAAGTCAGAGCAGGAACCCAAACAGGAACCTGGAGGCAGGAACAGAAGCAGAGACCATGAAGGGTAGCTGCTTACTGGCTTGCTCCTTGTGGCTTGCTCAGCATGGTTTTTGTTTGTTTGTTTGTTTGTTTTCAGAGCTGAGGATCAAACCCAGGGCCTTGTGCTTGCTGGGTAAGTGCTCTACCACTGAGCTAAACCCTGGCATGTTTTCTTATATAACCTAGGACCACCTGCCCAGGGACGGCACTCCCAGTGGGCTGGGCCTGCCACACGAATCATTAACCAAGACAAAACCTCAAAGACTTGCCAACAGGCCGATATTATGGAGGCATTTCCTCAGTTCTGATTCCCTCTCCCGTATGTCTAGGTTTGTGTCGAATTGACAAAAACAACCAGCTCCATGTAAGGTATGTGAGCCCAGTGTCTATGGACACAGCTTCATACAAAGCCATCACCACCTGAGTGTGGGCGACAGAAAGTGCCTCTTACGGGCTTCACTAGCAACGCCCCCAGAGAGGGGCCCTTGACGAAGACATTTTAAACACAGTAACAAATGATAATAAACGAGTGTCATGGTGTCCTGCAGAGGCTGTCCTGGAGAGGGGGTGTGGCATCTCTGAGGTGGGGACATCAGCCAGTCCGGCTGCATTCTCAGCCTCGGTGCAGGCCAGGCGCAGGGGTGGCCATGGAAAGAGGCTTCATCTGCCAGGACACTGGCTTGGCCCAGGGACTCCATGGGGCTGGTTTTGTTTTTTTGTTTTTAGGGGGGGTAGGATTCAGCTTATAAATTTACTCAGTTCTTCCTGTATCTCCAAACCTGAAATCATTATAGCAATGCATGCATGCATCCATCCCAACACAAACATATACAGATGCACATATACATACATAAAAACATACATATACATACACATATACACACATCCACACATGTATGCACATGTACACATATACATATATACACACATACACACATAAACACACACACACACACACACACAGCAACAGGCCTGAGCAGAGATAGTGGCTTCAGGACTCAGGCTACTTGAGCTTTTTCAACCAGGTTTAGCTTAGAGCTGAAATCGGGAAAGGAATGAGGTGCTGCCCCCAAACGCATGCTTGGCAGCGTGGAGTCTCGCACCATGTGACGACAAGACAGGACCTTCCTCCTCAGCATGCAGTCCAGCGACCCCAGCTACTGCCCAAGAGCTGCAGTCAGACATGTTGATCTCACTGGATCTGCCAGTCTGGTCCCATGGAGGCTGAGCTGGGTTTGAGAGTGTTCTTATGGGGCAATGGGGTATGCAAGTGTATGTGCATGTGTGTATAAAGTGTGTATTGGGGTAGACACATACATCAGAGTGTGTGCACAGGTGCCTGTGTATGTGTGTACACATATATATGTGTTGGGGTAGATGCTGTGTCACAGTGTGTGTGTGTGTGTGTGTGTGTGTGTGTGTGTGTGTGTGTGTGTATGAGTGTATGTTCAGATGGATATATGCATCACAGTGTGTATGTGCATGAGCATGTGTTAGGGTAGATGCACACACCACAATGTGTGCGTGTGTATGTGTGTGCATGTGTTGGGGCAGATGCATAGCATGTGTCTGTATGTGTGTCTGCACGCCTGTAAGCCTCTCTTCAGGAGAGCCTCCTGATGTGCAGACTGGCCCTCTTGCTGCAGGGTTGTGGACTCAAGCTCTTACCCCAGGGCTTCTGCATCCCTCCGACACAGCGACCTGGTCCCCAAAGACAAGGCTGGAACTGCAACAGGTAGAACAGCGGCCACACTGTCTCTCCCTCAGGCGCGTCTTGTCCTTCCACGGGGAATTCCCATCCTCAGCATCCTCCTCTGACCCCCACACAACACAGTGCACAGTGGGGAGCCAGGCGTCCCTGAGAGACCCCCAAGGACGAGTGACGGGGGGGGGGGGGGAAGACACCCTGTGTGACCCTGACAGAGTGAGCCACTTCTACCACGCCTGTCCCCGGGCCACCTGGAACAGAGATGGAGGCCGGGAATCCACACTTAGGGCTGCCAGCCTGGAAGCATAGCGGGTCCTTCAGCCGGGATCTAGCACTGTTCCCCCAAGAGTGGCCTGCCACTTGAGAATCATGAAGCAGGAGCCCAGACCCTGCTGGTGCCCGAGAACCAGCCACCCCTCCCAGTGAGTGCTCTTGGAGCAATCTGTTTCCAGAAGTCAAGCGGAGGCCAAAGCCCCCAGTGTTTAGGATGGTTACATTGTTAACTTGACTAATCCCCTGGGTCATGGACCTCTGACGTGCCTGTGGGGGGTTATCTTGACTGCCTTAACTGAGGTAGGAAGACTCACCCCTGACTGTGGGCCACACTATTTCCTTTCTGGGGTCAGTTGTGTAAATGAAGGAAAGGAGCTGGGCAGCATAGAGTTGCTCTCTGCTGCCTGACTGTGGACACAATATAACCAGCCACTCTTACCGCCTGGATTTCCCTGACACAATGGACTTGACCTGCAGCTGCATTGAGGCCTTTCTCCCTTAAATCCCTTTTGTCAGAATATTTTATCAGAGTAACAAAACAAACAACAAAAAAAAGACAGGACTAGAAGAAGGGCCAGAGCCCAGCTGCCCAAGATGGCCTAGAGGCTTGGCTGTGCCAAACCACAGTGGCTGCCTGGCTAGCGTCTCACACTGTGGAGTATCGGGATGAGTGTCTAGGATACGGGCTGACCTGCATCCACTAGGGTATCTGTGCGGACTGACTGGTACAGCTTCACCATCGTCCATGAGGAAGAAGCATCCTACCTGTGTGGCAACGTGGTAGGTGGTACAAGCCTGGAGCAGTCAGGAGGCGGAGGCAGGGAGATCGCAAGTTCTAGAACAGCCTCAGTCACACTGGAGGGCCGGGGAGGCAGGGAGAAACAGAGACAGAGACAGACACAGACAGAGGGACAGAGACAAAGACACGACACAGAGAGAAACAGAGAGAGAGTGCTGTGGCCACATCCCTGCATCTTGGGCAGCCTGGCCCTCATTATAGTCAATCAGGGGGTCTAGTGTGAGCAGTAGGTGATAGGGTAGAACATAGTCAGGCATTTCCCTACAGAAGGCTCCCAGGGCTGTGCTCAGCTTTGGGATGGTCATCTATAAAGCCACCCTAAACAGTTGCGTACAGGCTCTGTATGAACACAAGTCTTCATTTCTCTGGGACAAATGTCCAGAAGTAAACTCAGTTTGTCATATGGCAAGTGTACGTTTAGCTCTCTAAGAAAACACCAAGCTCCATGCAGAGTGGCTGCACTATTGGATGGCAGCAGCTAGAATGGTCCGGCTTCTAATGTCATCGCCACAGTGATGGTCCACATACAGGGAGATTTCCCTGCAGTACTGGTGGCTAATGGTGTGGCTGACTTGTATCTCTGTGTCCGCCTGCTTGTGTCTTTTGCCTACATCCCAAATGCATTGTTTGGTTTTTTTTTTTGTTTGTTTTTTGTTTTTTTTACTGTTGGGTTTCGAGAGCTCTCTGTGTACCGTAAGTACCCTGTCCTTTGCCCGGATGTGTGGTTTGCAAACATTTTCTCCTGGTCTGTAGCACGTCCTCTCAGTCCTTGCACAAGATGTTTCTCAGAGCACAGGCTTTCTCACTTTGACGCAGTCTAGTGTGTCTGCCTTTGCTCTTACGGCTCGTGCCTCTGGTATTACACCTAAGACCTCTTCCCCTGACCTTGGAGCCTTGGAGTTTCGATTTCCCTACATGTTTTGTAGTTTGGGATTTGCCGTTAATCTGTGACCCATGGTGAGTTCATTTCAGCAGCAGCTCTGAGGCTCAGGCCAAGGGCCATTTGTCAGCCTCGGCTCTGCTCCAACAACACATCCCCTTCTTCCAGTGAATCACTTTTGTCCTTTTGTCAGAAATCAGCTGGGCACAGGTCGGGGCCTCTGCTTCTCCAATAAGACCACACTGTGGTGACGACTGTGCCTTTACCGTAAGCTGTGACGTAGAACGCCGCTTGCTCCTGAGCCCTGTGAATGGAAACTCACACCTGTTCCCATGTGGGGAAACTCAGAACGTTCTGGTAGCTGGTGCCTCTTCAACAGCTGCCAGTTAGCGGGCACACTGATGCAGGGCCTGTGTGCAGGCGATGCCAGGCGAATGGTAAATGTGCTTCTTATTTTCACCCCGGAGAGACAGATTGCTGGAAGGAAGAGAGGAAGAGGGGTGTTTTGCATACACCAGCCGGTTGAAGCCAGGGCCCTGAGGCTGCTGGACTCCACTGGAGCTTTGTTCGACTTTGTCCTTGGCTCTGCGCCACCTGGCCTGGACCCCAGCCATTATTTACACGCCTTGGACAAGCAACAATGTAATGAGCACCAGGAGTCAAGTTTCCTGAGCTTTGGGGGATAGGGTCCACCTCTAAGGATCAAAGGCAGGGAGGGGGCCATCTTTAATGTGTTTGGGGGTGACAAGGTAGCTCAGCGGCTTTTAGAAAGTTCAGAGGGATTAAATGTAGGTGCTGATGTCTGTGACTCCTGCTGAGTCACACGGCCTTGAAAACATGGATGAGATGGACGTGGCTGCTGCTCTGAGCTAGGCAACCGCCCACCATGGAGTCACCACTCCCTACGGAGGTGAAATGGGACTAGCCTGAGGCCAAGGCACCCAAATTAGAATCTCCAGGGAGCTGCTAGACCCTGACACCCAAGTTGTACCCCACACAGTCCATCTGACCCTGAGCAGGACCCAGCTGATGGTATCTGTTGAGAGCCATGGGAGGGTTTCCCAGAAAGAGAAAGATGAATGGGCAAGGTATAGCCAGGGAGGCGGAGAGGCAAGGTGAATTCTAAATGGGAGAAAACAGAATCGAAGTCTCCAGCCTAGAACTCCTGTCAGGTCACACAGAATCCCTCAGGTTCTGGAGACCACAAAGTCAAGGTGATAGCTGACGTGCTCTTCTAGAGGCTCTGGGAGAAAGTCCTTCCTGTCCCTTCCAGATTATGGTAGCCCTGGGTACCCCTTGGCTGGAGCTATATTGTGTGCTCTCTCCTCCTCCTCCATGTATCGGCGGCCAGCCGTGGCTGTCAGCTCTTCCTGCCTCTCTCTTGTGAGGGACGTAAAGGACGGCCTCTAGGCCCATCTGGCTAACCCAGGGTAAGGGCCCTCTTCCAAAGAGTCTTCTGTTGGTCACATCTGCCACCACGAGAAAAGGAAACACTCCGAGATATCCTAAATTGAATTTAAGCGCCCGAAGGATGAGGGTGGAGGGGAGGGGAGGAAACGGGTAGGCTAACAGCTGTAGGCTAACTCAACAAAGACTGTTTATGTGGAAACCTTGACTTAAAAAAATCCCATCACTCAGGGCCGCGGTGCCCTAACCCTGCTTACATAGAAACTTCGTGATTATTAACTCCAGCTGGCCCAGAAGCCACAGGCCCAGCCTCCTACCCCAAAACTCTGTGGATGCCACCTCTCACCCATGGCTAGCATGGGCTCTGAGGGATCAGATGACATTCTCCAACTGCCACCAAGATTCCATACACTTGTCCCAGCTCCTTTTTCTCTTCTGGCTAGCAACTAGACCATTTTTTCTTCCCTAGATCCCTGTCCCTCAAGTCAGGCTTTCTCTGAAGGCTTTTAGAGAAAGCCTGTCCTGTTTCTTCTGACTGTTCAATGCCAATGTGCTGTTTTGCCAAACTAAGTAATACACACAGGTTCTTATGTTGGGTCATGGATAGATCTTATGTAGCCCCCACAGCTCGACTATGTGGTGATATTGTGTCCCCCAATATATTGTGCATCCAATAAACTTATCTGGGGTCAGAGAACAGAACAGCCGCTAGGTAGACATAGAGGCCAGGAAATGGTGGCACACACACCTCTAATCCCAGCATTCTGGAGGCAAAGATATCTTTAGGGAATCCTGAAAAGAAAAATTTGGGGTTAATTGTCAAGTCCTGGGGGAGGTAGCTGTATCATTTGTTGTCCAGTCTCTGCATAATGGGAAAATGTAGGGCTTGTCTCAAGTCCTTGCTCAAGTTGTCTGTGAATCTGGATTATCTTAGCTAGCCATCTTGAAATTGTCCTGAGCAGCCAATCTTTCTGTGGTGTTAATCAGCTTAATGGCTTTACCATAGTCCATGTGGCATCATCTTTGTGGGGTCCCGTCTTCCTTTTGAAGATTTCAAAGTTGCTGTTAGGTGTGGTCATGGTTCCCTGCAGAATTTTTCTTCTTTTCTTTTCTTTGTGTGTGTGTGTGTGTGTGTGTGTGTGTGTGTGTGCCTCCTCTGTGGTTTGGAGCAATCATAGTTATCTCGGAACCATGAACGTTCTGTTCTTCCTTGGAAGAGAAAATCTTCGCAGCAATTTCTCCCCACCATTTGTCTTGCCAAACTTTTCCAAACTGACCTTTGCCGATGCTTTCTTGTAACACCAAGGTCCTGGCAACTGTTCTCTGAACAAGCAGCAGTATGTAAATCTTTCATCCCCGATAACAGCATCTCTGCCACCATCAACAGGATGAGAAGCAGCCAGCAATGTGGAACAGCAGCAGCCACCTCCACGGTCTCGCCACCTCCATGGTCTCACCACCTCCATGGTCTTGCCACCTCCATGGTCTCGCCGCTGCCACCGTTTGTGGTCCAGCCCAGTCTCAGCCGCAGCTTTTCCTCAGCAAGCCTCCCAGGCTGGTCTCGAACTCAGGGTCCTCCTGCCTCTGGTTCCTTCAGCAAATTTTACGAGCATGCACCACCACAACCGGCCGCATGCAGCTCAGGCCTGAGCTGGGGCCCACAAGGCCGCAGGCAAGTAGCTTTTTAGTGAATTCGTACTCGACAAGTTGGGTGCCAGATGTAACACAAATCTTAAAAGGTCTTATTAATAAAAACAAACCTGGAGCCAGGTATTGGGGTGAACAATGCAAGATCAGAGAGACAGAACCCACCACAGTTAACCTCACCTCACCAACTCCTCAGCTGATCTCATTTCCTCAAACTGGAAACCTCTGAGTCCTCATCCAGAATGAATCTCAGCTGAACTGCTGTTGAAAGCCTAAAAGCTTAAAGAGGCAAAAAGCTTCTAGTTTCTGATCCTCATGCCTTATATACCTTTCTGCTTCCTGCCATCACTTCCTGGGATTAAAGGCGTGTGTCACCACCCCTGGCTGTTTCCAGTGTAGCTTTGAACTCACAGAGATCCAGATGTATCTCTGCCTCCAGAATGCTAGGATTAAAGGTGTGTGTGCCACCATTTTCTGGCTTCTATGTCTATGTAGTGGCTGTTCTGTTCTCTGACCCCAGATAAGTTTATTAGGGTGCACAATATATTGGTGAACACAATATCACCGCACCACTATAATATCTAATAGTCTCTGAGGGTGAACACACAGTCCATTGGGCTGGGGAAGAGTCTTGCTGGAGGGGGAGGAAACACTGGCCAGCTGTTGGAGCAGCCTTAATCTTAGTTTGGAAGTCTAGATGACCTGGGAGGAGCTGGTAGGTAAATGAAGAGCTGAGGAAGTGGGCAAGGACGTACCCTCACCAAGGACTGAGGTCATGCACAGCCTTGGGCTCATCCAGTAGGACTGGAGGGGACACACATCTGATGCCTTTTGATCTTATTCCGACAGCCACAGCCACCATGAAGTGATATAGTTAACGAATTTAATCACACTCTTTTGAATAACACAATTTGATTGTGCTGTAGTTTTACCATCTAAAAGTCGGCTTGTTGGCTATCAGCATTGTGTGAAATTCCTGAAACCCTGTGTTGATTGGTGGGTTTGGAGTTTTTTTGTTTGTTTGTTTGTTTGTTATTTTTTCTTTCAGAGATTCAAAAAATGGGTGTGTCCCTTCCAAGAGGCTCCCCTTCCAGACTGCTTTACTCAGAGCTCAGGGCAGGCACCAGACGACCTCAAACACACTGAGAGGGTGACCGTGAGGCTCCTGCACACCACCGCCATGTGTTCTGCCGGTGAGAGGCCTGGGAGCCGCTCCAGCTCCTGAGCCCCAGGCATCTTTCACCAAGAGAAGTGTGCGGTGCCAAGACTCGCAGGAGCTCCAGAACTGAACATTTACCAGGAAAGACGGGGAAAGCCACGCTCCACTCACTCATCGACGCACGGTTGATCCCGAAGAGAGAACGTGGCTCAGGCATGGGGTTCAGGAGGCAAAGCTCCCGTCACCATGGCAGTCTCCACGGTCTTACGCGGTCATAACACCAGCCCAGAACCTCATCCCCTTCTGCCTTCAAATTGCTTCACTGGGAGGTGACGTTAGACCTTGTACTTTGGAAGTGGCTCTGTCAACATGACCTTGTTTTACCTGGTGACAGCGCCAGCCAAGCCCATGGGGCAGACTGGGCAAACCACTCCTCCCCACCCCTGTCGGAATACCATGATGGGGGAGTCCAAGCCGAAAGGGAAGTAGAACTGCTTCTGGCTCCTGCCTGCCTGAGACGGTCTCCTAGCGGCTGGAGAGGGCTTCCAGGATGGGGACCCTGGCAGTGGTTGCTGACCAGACACCTCTGCCACTGACACCCAGACTGGCAAGACGGGACAGCATTGCTGAGAGTGTCGGCGTGTGTATGTGTGATACTTGATGTCTCAGCTGGCCAGAGCCCCTCTGCTTCATCCACACCTCAGGGTCCAGCATGCCCTTCCTCCCCCCAGAGTCCGGAACCTTCTTTATTGCTGCTGATCTGAGGGGCCAGAGGACCAACCTGGTGTTGATATTCGGGGACAATTGGCTCCTTACTATGTCCTGGAGACTCCCCTCATGGCCCAAGTGAGTGGCTGTCCCTATGTGGTCATGAGGAGCAACTTGGGAAAGGGGAGCATGGGACAGGTCCACGTGCTAACCCTCATCCCACCACTCCCTAGAAGAGAGTCTTCACAAAGGACCGTCTCTTCATAAGGAAACAGCTGCTAGTGGGTCCCTACCCCCATCTCCTTGGATTGCCCATTGGACCCTCTTCTCCTGTGGGGTGGGTGGAGCCAACCCCCTAAGCTCACAAGGTCTTGGCTCCTGTATGGATGAAGCCATCAGCCTGAAGCCAGGGAGCATGAGGACCCAAGACTGACTATCACCGACATCTAAAGTTCTTCATGAACCTCCAAAGCCGCCTCCCACCCCCATAGCAACCCTTCAAGTGGCACACTGTTGCTCCCAAGCCCTGAGCTTGGTGACCCCAGAGACCAGAGACTCTCAGCCTCCATCACTAGACAGGCTCCCGTGGACAAACATTCTCTCTGCACTGGCCAAAACCTGTCCCAATGGCTTCCACCCGTGCAGTTGGAGGCCTGTGAAATGGCTGCCTGCTCTGAACTCATGAAAGCAAGGCGCCCCAGGGAGATGAGAATGTGCTGGGGAAACCCCCTGCCTGCCATTCTTTTGTCCTTTCCTTTTCCATTTCCAAAAGGGGGAGGGAGGTGGGATCATGGTGGGGGGGGGGTGGAGAAAGAGGAGGCAGGGATGGGAACAGCTGCTGACCCCCGCCATTGCTTCACAGACAGCCCTTATCAGGAGATCCACCTGCAGTGATCTGAACTCCTTGGGGAGAAGGAGGTGATGATGGCTGGTGTTGAGTCTTCTTCCAGGTTGGAAGCATGGGTAGTACAGAGACAAAGCTGTCACGCACACGCGCACGCACGTGGAAAGTGAGGCTGTCACACAATGAACTACCTGGTCTGGTTTGAGCCTTGAAGGTCATCTAGAAGCTGAGTGTTGAAGGCTTGCCCCCAGTCACATGGCACTATCTGGAGGCCACAGGACCTGTAGGGGGTGGGGCCTAGTGGGAGAGAGTTAGGTCCTTAGGGGCGCGTCTTTGGGGAGGACTGTAAGGCCCTGGTCTGTCTGTCGCTCTCACCTGATAAGGTAAGCAGCTTCCTTTACCGGGCACTCTACCTACGACATGTCACCAGGACTAATCAGTCACAGACTGACCCCTCCACGAGGTAAGCCAGAGCGAACCTTTCCCATTTGTAAGTTATCCCAGGAAACTGTTATGGCAACGGAAATACAACAGAGCCCTCGCTAGCCTCTCTGGGAGCCCATTCATCCACAGAGGCAGAACCTATCTGCCTGCTCCAAGGGGACATTCATCCGTCAGGCAGCCTGGCAAGTGTCTCATGGATTTTCCACTTCATGCTTGCAATGACAGATACCTACTGAGTGCCTACTATGTGTCACACTCTGGCTTACACGTTAGGGCCGCTGCCTGGATCAAAGCACAGCCCTGTGCCTGCAGCCAAGCTTTACCCTTCTACCACAGCCTGCGCAAGGCAGAGCTAAGATCCATTTCCAGTGAACTTGATGACCACACCACAGAAAGATCACAGCCCTTGGGTCCAGAGACGTTGAATGGGAAGCAGCTGGAAATGTTTGCAACCTGCGTCCAGCATTCTTGGGTCACTGAAGGGAATCATCTGTCATCCACCAGAACTGTCCAGGCAGGGCCTGAAGCCGAAGAGAGTGAGTGTAGGAGCCAGCGGGATGACAACCAGCCTTATTCGTTGCTTTGTGGGGAGCACAGTAAGTGAACCCCTTTACAAGGTGGGAAAAGGGTTCCACTTTCAGAGAACAAAGCAGAGGAGAAGGGCCAGCCGAAGCATTCACACCCAGGGACCAAAGCCTCTCCCTGCGGCCCCCACCCACACTGACGTCAGTGAAGTCTCCTGGACCAGAACTGGCTGGGGGAAAGCAGAGAAGGCCAGCCCAGGAGCGCAGCTCCGGCAGCAGTGTGAGTGTGCATCAAGGAAGAGGAGAAAGTGTAAAATGGCTTCAGGGCTCAGCTAAGTGTCCCCAACCAGGAAGCATCAGTGGGCAAGGTCACCTGCCCAAGGAGGAAGCTCTGAGCTTCGTGAGCCTCCTGTGACATGGGCCTTGCAGTTGGGTGGGACTGTGGCTCCCATTTCTCCGGAGAGGGTTCTCATTATTCCCGGAGGCCAGCGCTGATTGATAGGATACTGAATGGCTGCAGCTGGAAGGCACTGAAGCACACAACTTGGTTTGATATGTGTTCTGTCTGAAGACACCTTGCTAACCTACGTGGCTGGGTCATTAGCATAGAGCCTGCTCACAGCGGCAGCACCTGAACGCCCACTGCCAGAAACCAGCACTTCCGATAGGTTTCTCAGAGTCACGTGCTCACGTATGCTCAGGGCACCAGAAAGCTACGGCATCCTGCCAGGGGCCCCTGAAATGCCAAATCACCGCCAGAAAGCCCAGAAATGCTAACCCCGTGGCCCTAAATAGACTGGGGAAATATTTACACCATGAGGAAGCGGGAATGCAGAGGGCAGTCTTGTTTGGCCTCAGCTGGGAATGAGTGTCAAACATCATCACTGAACCCTAACTTGTCACCCCTTGGCACCTGAAGCTGTGTGAGCACTGATTTTGATTTACAAATGTACTTTAGCAAGTGGCAAATTCACGAACACCTGTGATGAAGACAGCGCAAGAATGGCATTCTGGTGGCCTGGAACCACCACCCTAACTGGTCTCCCTGCTCCTGGCCTTGGAGAGGAAAGAAGAGGTGGGGAGACCCTGAAAGTTGCACAAGCAGCCGAGACACAGAGGTCCCCTTCACCTCACTCCCTCCTTGCTCAAGAAGGGGGCGTCAGGAAGAAGGAATTCCCTCACCGTCGACACTCGTCACTCTTTACACCCCTGCTTAGCTGGGACATGCCCACAGCGGGTACCCGCCCACCTCCACCCCGCCCTGCTCATGGGCCATCGGGGCTAGGCTAAGTTTCTCCCACAACATAGTCCAGCCACTGCGGTCCCTGAACCCCAGGAAGGCAGGGTGGGGGCTCCGGGGTTGGTCCGGGTCTGTTGCTTGTTCTCTTTCAATGGCCGCCAACATCACAATGGCCTTCTGGAAATTGGGCAATATGTTCTTGGCACCCTCGCAGACCCAGATCTCGCCTCTTCACACCAGGGTCCAGCTTAGGCTGCTTCCTTGTGAGAAAGGTGAGAGGGGAAGAGGAGAGGGGAAGAGGGAAGGCCCCCGTCGCTGCCTTGAACTTAACCAGAGTATAGACATTGACCCACCGTAGCCTCAGCGTGGCCAGAGGAGGGTCCGCATCTCGCCGCGGTTCTGTGAGCCGCTGTACTTCTCTGGCCACATGTGAGGGGAGTCAGAAGGAGGGTCAGACTCTCAGGAGTCCTAGGGATGCATGCCAAAGAAACCACAGAGAATGGAAGGGGGTCATCAGGAAGAAGGGGGCTGTTTAAGTGACCAGTGGCGGCTCAGCTCCATAGCCTCCGGGAAGGTCTGTCTGAGTGAAGCCAGCCAAGTGGATATCCCCAGAACTGTGACAGGTACAAAACAAGAGTGAAGAACAAAGATGTCAGCTCAGCCCTCAGAGGCGCCACAAAGGCCACCAGGGGGACGGACTGTGCTAGGTGGTGTCGGTCTTTAAATAAAGTGGCCGAAGAAAGCCTTTTATGGTCACAGATGGACTCGTGGCTCGGGGTAGCTCTTGTTCTTAATCAGGCAACCTCGGGCATCCTTGCTGGCCCCGGAGTCCACACCCTCCCAGCGGAGTTAATTATAACCCATCGAGTAATCCCGAGGGTCGGCATCAAAGTCCTGCAGCTGTCAAGTGGGGCTCGCTGCTAACCGGCCTCCAAACACCCTCAGATTCGCCTGACACCACCATCCCCATTCCACAGTCGGGGAGGAGCTACTTCAGGCCCTGGCAGATTCCAGACCAGGGTGTCCAACCGTATGGGGCTCATTCCAGCAGGGGCCCTGAAGGGGAGCTGGGGTGGCCGGCTCTGCAGGAAGGCCAAGGATGAAGCATTAGAAGGCGATTCTGAGAACCTGAGCTCTCTGTGCCCGACTGAGACAGGGCGCCAAGGGAAAGCCAAGTGGCTACTAACTTGGGGTTTAATTGCAAGCAGACAAAAGCAGTTTCCAGGGAAGTCCAACACCAAGAGAGTAACTATAGGGGGGAAAAAGTGAGAAACTGCCCTTTTCCATCCTGTGAGTTCAAGTGGTGGGGTGCCAGGGCCACGCAAGGGCTTCCTGAAGGATCAAGGTGACTTTTTTTTCAGCCACAGCCCTCAGGCTCGCCCAAACCAAACCATGACCTGTGGTGCTGAGCCTAGAGGCCAACTCCTGCACCCTGCCCTGACTCCAGTACTGGGCCTCTGTAGTGGAGAGTAGGCCTCAATGGGCCCCAGACATGTGTGCCCAGCACCTGCTCCCCGCCTGGTGTTCACAACCCATACTCATTCTGTGCCGATGCCCTTAGTGGGACCAGGGTGCAGAAGCCCAGAGCACAGGTTGTAGCCCTCGGGGACCCATGAACTGAACCTCATTGGCCACCTGAGGGCTTGTGTCACCTCCATCTCCTCAGATCCACCCTGGGAACCTTCTTTTACTTTCTAGGCACACCATGAATGCAGAGTCCTTTGGGCTGTGAGGGTCTGAGAGACTGGAGAAGAGGAGAAAGGGTCTGAGCCATGGCATCTCCAACTTGGACGGTGCTTGTCCTCAAAGCTAGCCTCCAGTAGCCACCATGCCAACCTTCCTACCATGGTGGCCTTGGGACAGGGAAACCAAGTGAGATGTCAGGACACTTACTGCAGTGATGTGATCTGAAAGTTTGTGTTTTCCAAAAAATACATGTTGATGCCTACCTAACCTGCAAGGAGCTAGGACTAGGATTGGGAGCTGACATGGTCACAAGAGAGAGCCCCCCCCCCCCCCCGCCCCTGAAAGCAGGTGGGGCCTATGAAAGTTAATACTGATTGTCAACGTAATGGGATTTAGTGTTGCCATGGAAACAACCTCCGGATGTGTCTGTGAGGCAGTTTTTAGGCTTGGTTAGCTGAAGGAGAAAGACCTATTCTAAGGGTGGGTGGCACCATCCCATGGGCTGAGGTCCCTGGCTGAGTAAAAAAGAGCGAGCCAAGAGCGAGCAGAGCACCAGCATCCATCTCTGCTCCCTGGCTGGAGAACTACCCCACAGTCTTTTGTTTGTTTTTTTGTTTTTGGTTTTGGTTTTGGTTTTCGAGACAGGGTTTCTCTGTGTCACCCTGGCTGCCCTGGAACTCATTCTGTAGACCAGGCTGGCCTTGAACTCACAGAGACCCGCCTGCCTCTGTCTTCTGAGTGCTGGGATCGAAGGCGGGCGCCACCCCCGCCCAGCCCTCCTGCCTCCCAGTCTTGCTGCTGTGACTTCTCCTTACCATGACAGACTGTGTCCCCTCGAACTGTGAGGCAAAATCAACCCTCCCGTACTTAAGTCACTTCTCATCTGTTATTCTGTTCACAGTGGTGAGAAATATAACGAATGTGGAGCCCTTAAAGAAGGGACCCCAGAGACGTCCCCTGACCCTCCACTGTATCAGCACTCAACAAGGAAGCATTGTCTATGCAGCAGAAAGTGGCTCTCACGGGACACGGAACTTCCGGGCACCCTGACGTGGGAAGTCAGCCTTCAGAACTGCGAGAGACAAAGTTTTCAGAGGATGCCTATTTGTAGCATTTTGCTGTAGCAGCCCAAATAGACACACAGTAGCAGGGAGAGCCCTTCCATTTTAAGGGACAGTTGCCTCTCCAGCACAATTTCTCTGTCACTCCACAGACCCAGACAGAACCTGCAAGAGCACCAGGGGCAGAGAGATGCTCTCCCAGGCTCTATTCCTGGGGCTCAGCTGCTGCTGACTCATGCCTGTACCGCAACCTGTCAGTGTGGGACGTGACTCAGCCAGTGTCACTCGGCCCAACTCATGTTACCTGTCCAGAGACCAGCTGGGTGTCCCTTCACCCAGGCCATCCCCACCCTGCTCCCTCAGCCTTCCCCCAGATGCTTAGTGCGGCCTCCTCCTCATCCACCCCCTCCAACCAGGCAGCCTTTGTCTCCCCAGCTGCCCACCCCGCTGCTGCCTGCTGCGGATGAAGCTATCTCAGGAACCAGTGTGGGACGTGGGCCAATGTCCAGGTCACACGGGCATGGCAGGCCTGGACAGGCTTACTGCACCCTCAGGCGGGCAGGAAAATAGCAACATCGCCACCTAGAGGATAGCCCCCTGGCCAGCCCTATCGGAAGAAGGGGATTTCTGCATGGCCTCAGGTGCACCCCCCCACCCAACCTTGGGGGCTCTTGGAAGTTCTTCCTCTGGACCTCGCGCCTTTATCTTCAGATAACTGGACCCTGGCACTGGCCCGTGGCGGTACGTCTTACGGTGAAAAATTGAATGTGACCCGAAGCTTAGCGTCTGTGCTCAGGCTGCAGGGGAAGGTTTGGTGGGGCAGGACAGCAATGCCTATTCTTGAATATTCTTAAACTCAAGGGGCTTTCTTGCACCTCACAGAGACCCACCGACTCCTCTACCCTCTGTCTGTGTTCCTTCCAGACCAATGATGGTACCCATGAGCAGAGCAGCAGGGGTGGGTTCCTAAGACCACCTTGACCAGGCATGTCTCCTGTGACGGATGACCAGGAGCAGAGGCAGAGAGCGAGAGCCACACACAGCCGTATGGTGCTGTGGAGGCAGAAAGCCTGGGGCTGAAGCAAAGGCCTCCGTTTTTTTCCCTTCCCTCCCGAGGGCCTAGGGACTGTTGTGACACCCTCAGACCCTGAAGCGGCCTCGTCAAGCCTGTCTTGGTTTCCAGTGAGCTTGTTTGCAGCTCTGCCGGCTGCTTAGAAATCTCCCAGAGCGGGCTGCTTGTACCACAGTGCCCTTAGTCCCCTGATGGAGGTGTCTGGGGAAGTGGTGGGAGGCATTCCCTTCCACATCCAACTGACACCTCAGCCCCTGGAGCAGTTCTTGTCATAGGAAGCTCGATGTGGCCAGAAACTTCCCCCATTGCCCAGGTTGGGAGGACATACTCCCGTTCTCACGGTCTCTCGGAAGGTCGTGTGCTTTCTGCTGACTCAGGACACCCCCCGGACAGGGAATCCCCTGGGAACACCTCTACTGGGGCTCCAGGTGGGACAGCCGCTTGCAGAGTAGCTGGCAAAGCAACTCCAGGACTCATTCATTCACTTCCTGCCAGGAAGTCCCACCAGCCATAGCTTTGCTGAGGATGAGGCTCTGGGCTTTGCTGGCACTTCCGGTCAGCCTTTCCAGCTGTCATACCTCCTGGGGATGTGGGACTCAGTTCATTCTTCCGATGGCCCCTCAACTCCTTTGCAGGGATGAGCCTCCATGGAAGGACCTATCAAGTGTCTCTTTCCTTCTTACATAGGCATGTCCCCAGCCTTGGCAAGACCCCGGGAGGAAGCTGCCAAGCTGCTTGGAGGGACTGCTAACCTTTCAACACCCTCTAGTCACATCCCATCTCCCAGACCTGCAGCACTCCCAAAGGTCCTGTGCCACAGCGGGGGGGGGGGGGGGGGGGGGGGGGGGGGGGGCGTCAGATCCTGCATGGAATCGGTTGTAGAGCCCCCAGGCTCCAGGTCCTTATCCATGCTTCTCCCCTCTCCTCGGCAGAATGAGCTAACAGAAACACTGGCCCATGGGGGTTGGGCAGCTGGTACAGTAGAGATTGAAGAAAAGCTGGCCTGCTTCCACCATGGGAAGAGCAGCAGGCGTGCACATGGCAGATTGGTGGGTGGGGGCAGCAGGGCATTTGCTGAGTAGCTGCTGTGGGACAAGGGAACACTCTGGCAAGGGCAAGGCTAAAGGAAAGTGCTATCACTCAAATGTGTTTGGCCTTGGCTCCCTGAGAAATCGGAGCCCAGTGAGTCCAGGAGAGGCCAGGCTAAGCTGGCTGGACAGTATCAGACTCAGAATCCTCAGAACTCTTTCCCAGGTTCCTCATTTGCCCTTCAAACAAGGACCTGCACCCAGAGAGAAGGAAACCACATTTGCAGCAGAGAGAGACTCATGAAACAGATTGACACTGGAAGGTGAGGTCACAGCAAGAACATTCCCCGAGGCCAACACGGATTTTCTTAACAGACGATGGGTCACATTAAGAACCTTGTCACATTGACACCTTCCCTACCCCTGGTCTCTAGACAGCTTGATTCTGAGGCCAATGTCAGTATACCTGTCCCATATGCTCAGACCTTCCACAAGGGACAAAGATGGAAGAACCAGAACCCTCAAGCCCTCATAGAGCCCAGAAACTGAGTTCTCCTAACAGCACCAAAGCTCCTAGAAAGAGATCTAAAAGCTTAGCAGAGACAAAGAAGACAGGTGACAGGAGACTTTATGGGGGATGGGAAACAGATTTGGTGCTCGTCAAAGCGTCTGACAAATGAAATGTGAAATAGATCTGAAGAAAATATTTCTGGAGATTTAAAAATCTGCCTTACGTTGGGATTGGGTAGAGAACTCAGGCAAGGCCAATGAAGACGATACAGGGTGTGTGCTGTGACAGAGCCCCCAGGGAAGTCACCTAAGCACAACACCCTGAGACCCAGACTCCTTCCATCTTGTTGCTCGGCCATCTTCACAGTGTCGCTTTCACCTCGAGACCCAAAACAACTGCATCACATGCTTCCCTCATGTCCGCTTACTTTTACTTTCCTGCTCCAGAATTTGAAGTCTGCCCTTCTTTTAACATACCATGGGTGAGGTGGGATGGGCAGAGTCCTTAGCCTGCTCCTCCTCCCCACCATAGAGAAGGTCACCCTTTGGGCCAAGCCTCGCCCCAAATTCTGCCTGTCTCTGCTTATGGCCACACTCAGTTGCGTGGCTGGTTCGTGGCCCCTCTTTGTTGCTTTTATTGGAGCCAAATGGTTGTGGCATCTCTGACAGGAAGGCTCTAAGAGGATGAGAGAAGCAAAAAGAGCCACTTCCCCAGGGAAGGAAGGGTTAACCCACTTGGTGCATGGCTGGCCCTTGGGACCCTCTGAGCATGGCATGACGCCGAGTGACCATGAGCCAAGCTGAGCTAGGCTGCTCATGAATGCCGAAACTCACTGTGTTGCCAGCCAGGAATTAGTTTCTCTCCTTTTAATTGATCAATCATTGAGTGACAATTGGCTTCTGCCCTCTGTGCCTCCATAACAAGATGATTAAATCCCAACTCAAGGTGCAGAAGCCTGATGTCTTCCCTGGCCTTGGAAAAAAACGCTTCTGGGGTGTGGCAATCTTCTATAGCCCCACCCATTCCTATCCCAGTCCCAGACCCAGGCTCCCTAAGTAGGACATTACTGAAGGCTGTAGGATTGGACACCAGCATCTGGCTCTGCTTAACCCTGGGAGCCTCATCCTCAAACCCTTGCTGCTATGGCTCCTAATGACATATAGTGACAGGCCACCACCTACCTGCCTGTGGCACCTGACAGGCAGCCAGTGAAAAATGAACGACAAGTCTTCAAAAAGCCTAGTGCAGGACCCCCACGGGGCACACTCAGAAACTGGTGATTTTTTTCCCTCACTTATAAACTGCAGCCTGCTAATCTCTCTCGGTGGCAGGTCCCTGAAAGGTCCCTCCCTCTGAGAAGTGCGTTGCCATCCCCTTCGCCCACAGCCTTCTCACTAGGAGCCTCTGAAGTGGGCTTTGCAGAGGGTCTGCTTGTAGGGGGAAGAGAACAGACGCTGTAAGGAGGGGGCAAATGCTTTTCCTCCTGATTTACAGGGTCCGAGGTTTGCTGTCGGTAGTGGCCTTGGATGCCCGCACACTGCTAATGGATGCTGAAATGAACTAACTTGGAGAATAAACCCTGTTCAAATGAGAGAGACTTGGAAAGAGCCTCCCCTACGACGGTCCTGAGTGGAGCCGTGTCGGGACAGAAGGCCAAGATCCAGCAGGAGCTTCCCAGAGACCAGCCCCTGAACATCAATCACACTCACCCTGGAGAGACCTCAGTGTGGCTCTGGAGGACACTAAGGCCAGGAGAAGGAAGTGAAGTGGGGATTGGAGGGAAGTGGGCAGCCCTGCTTCCTCCACTCACTTCTGGAACCATGGGGCCATTCCTAACCCCACACAAACCCGTGTCAGGGAAATGGGATGGTGGGGGGGGGGCTTGCTGGTGTAAGTGCGAGAGGGAGCTTCTTCATTGAGATGGTTTGCACCATCCCCCCCCCCCCCCACACACACACACACTGAACTGCTGGGGTCGAAAGCTGGGGAGAGACTGAAGACTCAGCTGAGGCTGCACCCCTCTTCCTACGTTTTTACTTTCCTCATCCATCAGGTAAGCAATGGCGGGCAGTCAAGAAAGGCCACAGCCCAGGGTACAAGGACGCAAGCCACCCAACAGCTGCATCTGAAGTACCCACAGCAAGGAGGCTGCTATCTGGCGAGTGGTAGGCCCCCCAAAAGACACATTCATGTCCTAACCCAGTACCTAAGAGTGGGCTTCTCTTGGAGATATGACTGAGACCCCGTGATGAAGTCATCAGGTTGATGGCAGACCCTCATCCAAGGGCAATCACTCTCACAAAAGAACCAGAGATGAGAGACAGACAGAGCTAGCCACGCAGAGGGAAGGCCAGGAGACAAGTCATGTGATCACAACCTAGGCACCACCAGGAACTGGGGAGGGAGAGAGGTCTTGCCCCTAATGGTATATGGAGTCTTAATCATCACATATTTTTAAGGTTTTATGATGTTTCGAATCCTTAATGATCTTGCTGATCAGAGAAAGATTGAAGTCTCCCGCCCCCCCCCCCAGCACCTGACTGGCTGGAAGCAGGTTTCATGCACAACCAATCCTGTTTCTGCTCTCTCCCACTCCTTTAACTAACTGTGACCCAGGGCCACTTCCCCTGCTCCAAATCCTTCCTACAGACCGCCCCCCCCCACCCCGCCCCAGTTCAACCCCTGAGAGACTCACCTAGCTTCTCACTCTGCTCGGCTTTCTGAAGCCCCTCTAGGCTCTGGCCTCTGCCTCTGGGTGTCTCCCTTCTGACCTCACTGCTTTCCCTGTGGCCCTGGGGTGTGACCAGCCCACTTTACACCCTCACAACAGTGAGCTATAATCTCCCTCAGGAGCTGGGCTGGCTCCTCGGGGTCGTTCACACATGAAGGATGAGGCCAGCCTATACCTGAGGCCCCTCAATGGGTGGCCATGTGCTGGGTGAGGATCCCTGGCTGAGCCAGGAGGACTTCCAGGCTGGCCAGTGCTGGACTGGCTCTGACAGAGGAGATGGCCTGTTCTCCACTAAGGCCCGGTCTTGTCCCTGGCCTTGGCCTGGTTCCTAGGATAGCCCTTTCTGCTCTGTCTCTCCCACCCAGGGGGATCCTGATGCCCACCCACCTCATGGCCAGCGCAAAGCCAAATTTCCAAGGATCGAATGATATTTCAAAGACCTGAGTGGGGAACCGGGGTACTCTAGAGTAGTGTCAACAAAGCATTTTTGTTATTATTATTAAAATAAGCAAAACGTGAGGCCTACAGTTAGCTTAAGCAAACACAAGCACAGTGAGGGAATGAATACACCCAGTGTTGTGTTTTGAACACCTCTGTTCGTGTGAGAAGAGCCAAGAATCTCTCTCCTGGCCTTTGTCCTTTCTACAGAGGGAGTGTGGACATGTTAGAGCATTTTTAAAATGTTCTTGTTTTTAAGTGTATTTGCTTATCACAGTTTATGGAATTTTTTTAGAAGAACATTTGTTTTTTGTCCCATTTACAGTTTACAGTAACTTTACAGTTCCCACCCCCCACCCCACCCCACCCCTAACCCCTGCCCCACAGGTTCCCACATCCTGAGACACGATGGATGGATGGATGGATGGATGGATGGATGGATGGATGGATGGATGGATGGATATGAAGAGAACATACATTTCCATCTTGCCCCCTGGAGAACCTCTGGGATTCCATCTTATTTCCCTATCCCTGCCCAACAGGGGGTAGCCTGAGCTAGCTCACCAGAGCCTAAGGGCCATCAGCCGATGATATTCCCATGCTTTGAAAATACAGTATCTTACAGAGGTGATGACCCCCCAACTGTGATGGTAATAGTGTCACTCACCTGGGGACCTCCTGCACCATTCACGGCTGACACGGGAATATCAGGGTATCTTTGAGAAGGACAAAACCTTTCTCAGTTATGGCTGCGCTTAGAGCGAGAGGCTAGAGCTCTGGAAAGTCAATGGCCATGAAAGCCACTCCAAGCCAGTGGCTTTCAGCTTCTTGTCTCTCAGATTCAAAGAATGAAATTCACAGACCACAGAGGGTGAGTTTAAAGAGAAGCTTATGCCGGGTGGTGGTGCATGGCTTTAATCCCAGCCCTCAGGAGGCAGAGGCAGGCAGATCTGAGTTTGAGCCTGGTCTACAGAGTGAGATCCAGGACAACCAGGGCTACACAGAGAAACCCTGTCTCAAAAAAACAAGAGAGAGAGAGAGAGAGAGAGAGAGAGAGAGAGAGAGAGAGAGAGACTTATAGATTCATAGGTAGAAGTTAGGAGAGAGAGAGGGAGGGAAGGAGGGAGGGAGACAGAAGAGCTCCTATACAGTAGTGGGGGTCCCAGGAAACAGGCACCCTGCAGTTGTTAGCCTGGCAACTTTTTTAAGAATCAAGGCCAGAAGCCAGGGCATGGTGGCACTCACCTTTAATCTGAGCACTTGAGAGGCAGAGGCAGGCGGATCTCTGTGAGTTTGAGGCCAGCCTGGGCTACAGAGTGAGTTCTGGGACAGCCTGGACTACACAGAGAAACTCTGTCGGGGGCGGGGGGCGGGGGAGGAGAATTGATGCCTGTTGTTAGAGGTTTTTGCTCTTTTTGGGGGCCCACCACCCAGCTCCCAAATAAATCACACTGAGGCTTATTCTTAATTATGAGTGCCTGGCCTTAGCTTGGTCTGTTTCTTGCCAGCTTTTCTTAACTTTTCCCATTCTCTTACTTCTGTAAATCTTACTCCTACTCCATGGCTGGCTGTGTAGCTGAGTGTCTGACTCCTGAAGTCCTCCTTCTCTCCTGTTTCTTGACCTTTTTCTCCCAGATTTCTCCTTCTATTTATCCTCTCTGCCTGCCAGCCCCGCCTATCCTTTC